>NC_064835.1:64265454-64568484 GCF_024166365.1 Elephas maximus indicus
CTGATCAGGATGGGTAGGAACTCCCCAAAAACTAGTGCCCATTTCCTCACCAGGGAAAGGATTTATGAGGGAGGGGTCATAAGGTCTGACTAACTAGCAACTTGTCCTCCATGGCAGACAAAAAGCAAGTAGTTAATGAAGTTGAAGATGACACTGTATCTCCTCCACAAACTCAAGTGAATTTTAAGCATCAATTTCTCCTCAAGGCAGGTAGCAGGCCCTGGGAAAAATGGGGGACGCAAGACTGAGCCTTGAGGATTTGAAAAGCTGAATCTACCCTCCTCCACTTCCTTGCTGTTCTTGTTTTCCTGTATGAGCTTGTCTTTGAGTACCTTGAGCCCATCACCTTCTTTTGCTCTCTGAAAATACATGCCTCTTCCTGGCAGTTGGATTGGGTAGTCCTGTAGCTCTGGTTTGGCTCTCTAAGTGTTCTTAACTAACCCTGGAGCTATCTGTGCATTCACTTCTTTATAGAGATGGTTCTAGCATCAGGAAGGGCCCTTTAGCCCTGGGGTCTTAAAGTCTTGCTCTCACCCTGGGCCCATTTCTCTGTGGCCCCCTGGAATCATTCTGGAGTTTATGTACAAGGTTGGTGGTAGTACAGTTCTGTACTGCCCTTGAAGACAGTTCAAATTCTTCCTCTACCAAACCTGGGCCATTCTCATCAATAAATCCCAAAGCCCAAGATGGGAGCCCCACGGAATCCAAGGTTGTGGAGGGTGATGTAGTATTTGCAGTATCCTCATTCACTCTGTCCTTTCACTGGGCTTTCAATGCCAGCCTCTTTTACCCAAGCACCACCCCTTCCAGGTGACTGTAGCTGCATTCTTTGGCCCCTAAAAAAGAGTCTAGTCCTCAATAGCTCATCCTTGTAACCTATGCCCCATATACTGTCCCTTCTTATTGATTCTGGGTGGCACTTCTTACATTAAAGGGCAGTCTTTTATAATTATCATTTATTATAATTATCATTCATCATCTCAGCACCTGTACAGGAACACACACCATCTCTGACGAGGCTTGTTCTTGCACAGTGTGGTGTGAGAGGTCTTGAGAAAACATTTCTTATCTTCAAATGTGTTTTAAAGTTTTCCCATTAGATTCATTCCCTTGGATTGAACCTTGCCTTCCCCAGCCCCTTCTTTTAAGTTGTTTTTTAAATTTCTGCCTCCACTCAGAGCCTCCTCTTGAGGAGGGCACAGAGGGAGAACTTTGTGGATGCCAGATGACCTCTGACCTTCCCCACAAAAGAAAAGTGGGAGCAGGTAACTGTCCTAAAGACTGTCCCTGTGCTCCTCTTCCCTCAGTTGACACGTCTGAGAGTGTAGACTGTCTTTCCCATGTTCCAAAGGAGGAGAAGAGCTGGAAGTCATCAGGGTGTTGTTTTTGCCAGTGGAGCCCTTGAAGTGGAGACAGGAGAAAAACAAACAAGCTCATGTCATCTCCCCAGGGCCCTGGAAGAGGCCCCTTTCACAGCCAGGAATGTGACAGGGGATGAAGTCAGCCAGGAGGCTGCCTGCAGAGGGAGGGGTACAGGCAGCCGTTGGACTGAGGGTAGGAGACACAGAGCTGGGGATGGGACCAGAGTGGGGGGGATCTTTGCCACCCACACCCCCGAGGAAGGGCATTGAGCTAGCCAGAATGAGTGGTACCCTGAGGCTGGAGGGCCCCATGGCAGAGAAAGAGGGTGAATCTCTGCAATGCCACTTACAATCTATTAAAGGCATCTAACAGATTTTCTCTGGAGGCCGCTTTAGTGGTATACATGAGGCAATAATTATACCAATTGGTAAGGAAAATCATAACCAGAAGAAAAAGAGGGTCAGAAGTAGGGACACAGAGAGAAAAGAGGGTACAGGGAGGAGGCAAAGTGCCAGAGAAGGGAACCAGATTTGGGCTGAAAAACAGAGCCTAGAGAAAGGACCAACTGGGAGAGACTCGAGGTTATGCTAAGCTTGACCAGCTGTCTGAAACCAGGGGAGCACTGACAGGACCAAACCCGACCATCCAGGCCATGCTGCTGCTGTTTCAGGAGCCTTGACCAGGAATCACATGACGTGTTCCACCCTCATCTCTCCAATGTGGGGCCGGGGCCACCACCAGGCAGCCCTTGACCCAGGCCTCATTCTCAGCCCACCACAGTCCCTAGGAACCAGGGAGAGAGGAGGCAAGAACAAGATGTGGGGTTTCTTTACACATTCTCCTTCCTCCTCCAAACCATGCATTGAAGGTCCCCCAGACCACAGCCATCCCCTTGAGACCACAGGGCTCTGGCCCAACCTACTCTTCCTTTCCCCACCCCCGATCCATTTGATAGAGTCTAAGAAGACCAATTACTAGAAAAGAACATTGTGGTTGGTAAAGTAGAGGACAGCAAAAATAAGGGAAACCCTCAATCAAATGGATTCACAACAGCTGAAACAATGGACTGAAACATTCCAACGATCATGAAGATGGGGCAGGACCAGGCAATGTTTCTTCTGTTTCCATGAGTCAGAGCCAACTGAACAGCAACTAACAACAACAAGGTGGTTCTACGCTCTAACCCCTGCTCTGGGTCCCTGGCCATGTGAATGAAGATGGGTTAGAAGTCACCAGAGCTGGCATCAGGCCTAATTCTAGAATCAACTCTCTTTGTAACATGAGGCTCACACTGAATGGGTCAGGTACTCCATTTGCCTATTTGTAAATCCCAACCCCTCACCTCACAGGCACGGTGGGGGGTTAACATGAAATCACGGTGGCCAGAGCACCCAGGAAACAAAATTAAGCAATTTGAAGCATTCTGAAGAAGGGCCTCTCTTTGGGGATCTTCTGCTAAAAATTATGAATCTTTCACCAACCTGAAATCAGACTGTCAGAGCTTATCTGGTCCAACTTCTCAATGTATAAATGGGGAAACTGAGGCCACCTAGATCAAACAGCCTGTCTGTGTTGGTTTTGGGGTTTTGTTGTCATTGCTGTTGTTGTTTTAATTGCTCTAACTTCTAGGTGTAAAATAAATATGAGAGGGTAGCATAGAAATTAGGGAGACAAGTTAAAGGAAGGAAGTGTATGTATGGGGAGAACCCAGCCCATCATCTGGCAGCCTTGACCTTGTGCCTGCAGTGTGATAAATGGGTTCTGCCTTGTACCAAGACCCAGTTCCCCAAGTCTGACACTCCTCCTTAAGAACCTCTTAGCTTTCCATTCATTTGGAAGCCCAGGCCTGGGACTTGCTCTTGCTTCTCCTCACAGAGGCCCCAATACTTCTCCATCTCTGCTCCTATGGCCAGAACTCCCTCCTTCTCCCAGATTCCCTGATGTCCCCTGCCTGCCTCTCCTCCTGAATACCTGATCTCTTACTAGAATGTGAATCCCATGTGGGCAGGGATCTAATTTTGGTGTCTCTTGTTCACTGATGCATCCCAAGCTCCTCAAGAAATGCTAGAATAAGGGGAACACTCAATTTTGTTGAATGAATGAGAGACTGTGCAGAGGCCTGGATCCACTATAAAAGAACTGGTGAGAAAATGGAGCCCATTTCTCCACTGATAGGAAACAGACAGGAAAAGACATTGTGGGGTAAACACCTGCTGGCTTCCCTCCTCTGTCCCCCACCCCCCACAGTTTGCAGCCTCACCAATGTTTCCAAAAGGCACCACCCCATCACACAGAGGACCACTTCCCTTTACCAGACAAACTCCTGTAGCTCCTCACTGCCTGGTTGAATCCTTCGGCCTCTTCTTCTCTTCCTTGGTGCCCAGAGTCGACCACAGCCTTGTGGATGGTTCCCCTGGCCCTTCAGGACACAGGCTCACCATCCATACAGGCTCCATCTGGCAGCTCCTTCCTCCTAGCCCGTGATACGGGTGTTTATGGGTAACTCCTATCTTGAGGTTGGCCCAGAGTAGGGGAGGCCCAGCTGGGCCCAGTTCCCAAAACCTATTGAATATTGTCAAGGGAGTGAATTTCTCCAGCCTCCCTTATATGTACATCCCCAGCTCTGCTGCCCTAATTCTCTCTGCACATCCTAGCACGCCTTCCACTTGCTGACTTCCTAGAGGGTCCAGATCCAACATCACTTCCCCGTGCCTCCACCCAGAGCACAAGGAGGCCACTAACTCCTATGCTGGATTCTGGGTCCCAGGGAAGGCTAAGACCTTGTGTTCCTCATTGCATTCCAGGCCAAACTATGGGAGGAGTGACAGGGAGGCCACCAAGGTGGTCTGGGCTCCCAGGAACGGCCTGGTTCCTTTCTCACACCCAATTCTGACCTCCTACCACCTCTAAGCTTTTTGGCTCCAAGTTGCCTGCAGGAATCTTGGCCCAAATCTTCACAACCCCTCCTTCCGTCTCCTCCCAAGGCCAACTTATTTTCTCCCTCCGAAGCAGGGCCCTGAGCACCCTCACTCACCCAAGAGACTCCTTATCCCCCTGCCGCTTTTCTTTTCTGTCCCTGAAAATATCCCACTGACACAGAGATTTTAACAAGTTCTAATGAAGCTGGAGCCCCAAATTTTGACCCTCATTTAAGGGGTGTAACCTCTGCACTGTTCCCTTTACCTCACTACAGACAGACTCATAAGCCAGGGCCAAACCCAGAGACTGACTCCTAACCATGACTCAGGCTGGCCCCCTAAGCCTAGCCTCAGTCTTCCCTGTCCTGCACAGGTTGATTCCTAACTGTGATCTTCACCTGACCTCAGTGGTACCCTCACAATGACCCTAAACACCCTCCTTCTTGAGTGTGGTATGTGAGAAACTTAAGAGACCAGATGTTTAAGGCCTCTGGTGACCCTGCTCACAGCCCAGCTTGGGTAGAAAAGGGATGGCCTCCCAAAATTCACTGTTTCACAGAAACTCTTCCGCAATCAGGAAGAGCTCTTTGGCTCTGAGACTTAGAGGCCTACCCTCACCCTGTGCTCGTTTCTCCTTAACCCCATTTCCTTGTGTGAAGCTTATGCACAGACAAGTGACAATTCTTCCTCCACAAGAACCTGGGCCATTCTCATTGACAACCCCAAAGCCCAAGATGATGTCGCCATTGACGCCAGGGTTGAGAGGGTGATTGTCTTGGTTATCTAGTGCTGCCATAACAGAAATATCACAAGTGGCTGGCTTTAACAAAGAGAAACTTATTTTCTCACAGTCTGGTAGGTTACAAGTCCAAGTCCAGGGCATAGGCTCCAAGAGAAGGCTTTCTCTCTCTGTCGGCTCTGGAGGAAGGTTCTTGTCCTCATTAACATCATAGAGGCAGGATTTACAACATATAGGAAAGTCATACAGTACCGGCAATCATGGCCCAGCCCAATTGATACACACATTTTGGGGGGGACATAAGTCAATCCAGGACATTGATGTAGCATTTAGTGTCCTCAATCATTCACCCTATCCTTCCACTAGGTAGGCTGTTAACACCAGCCTATTTTATCTAAACACCATCTCTTCCAGGGAACTGCATCTGCACTTCTCTCCTAGGCCTCTCTTAGGACTCTGACACTGTTTAGATCTCCAGGGGTTTCCTGGGGTCTCTGAGCCCTCTCTCCCTTGACCCTCACCTGGATCCCCACCAGCACTCCAAGTCTCTCTGCCATGGGAAGTCTCCTCATTCATATTTCTCTCAACCCTGGAGACGATGTGGGCTTCTGAAACTCTAAGTCATGGCCTTGTCTGTCTGAATAAATTTGGGTCTTTAGGGGAATGGGTCCAAAGAGGGGCTTCAAGGGGGCAAAATGGGAGTCCCTGGCAGTATTGAGTCCAGAATTGCTAGTACAGCCCTAGATGACCTCTGCTTTAGCCATCCCTTCAGCCCCTTCCCCAGCACACAGTAACCTTATAAATGAGTTCCCTAGGGCTGGTATGGAAACCCTGGTATTGTAGTCATTAAGTGCTACAGCTAGTAACCAAAAGGGCGGCAGTTCAAATCCACCAGGTACTCCTTGCAAACTCTATGGGGCAGCTCTACTCTGTCCTATAGGGTCACTGTGGCAACTGATTTGGTTTTTTTTTTTTTTCTTTTAGGGTTGCTGTAACAAAGTACCACAAACTGGTTGACTGAAAACAACAGAAAGCTATTGTTTCACAGTTCTCAGGGCTACAAATCTGAAGTCAAGCTGTCAGCAGGGCCATGTATCTCTGAAAGCTCTAGGGGGAGATTCACCCTTACCTCTTCCTAGCTTCTGGTAGTTCCTGGCAATCCTTAGCATTCCCTGACTTGGAGATGCATCCCTCCACTCTCTACCTTCATTTTCACACAGCTGTCTTCCCTCTGTGTCTGTCTCTGTGTTTTTTCTCATTTCATAAGGGCAGATGTCATATTGGATTAGGGCCCACCCTACTTCAGTAAGACCTCACATTAATAGCATCTTCAATGATCCTATTTCCAAACAAGGTCACATTTACAGGTACCAGGGGTTAGTACTGCAACATATCTTTTTGAGGGACACAATTGAACCCGTAACACCTTGGAAGCTGGGAAGAGGTACATCAGGAAGTGGAGAGGGTACTGTAGGGGTGTCTGAGACACCTGTGGCCAGAAGCACTGGGAAAGGTAATCTCAGATGCTGAGCCCAAAACACCTGCCTTCTTGTGCCCTGACTCTTTGCCTTCTCTTTCCCCGGTTGCCTTAAAATGTGCCACTTATGGGTTTGTATGAAAAATAATCATTTTATTTTAAAATTGCAAACACTTCTACAAAGGCTAGGCCTCATTTTCATGCACATTCTGGAGTTAGCCACTCCTGGCTGAGACTATGTCCTTGAGGGGGGCATGAGAGGCTTGGGAGGAATGGTGGGTAGAGGAGCATGGTAGACCTTTGGAAGTCTGAGGTGGAAGTGGGCATAGCATTGGGCCTACGTGGGCATGAGAAGGAGGCCTTCACAAAGGGAAGTGAGGGCAGATCAAAGATGAATGGGCTTCTTGAAAACTTCACCTAGGGCTAGTTCTTGATTGGGTTTTCCTTTTCCTCTTTCTCCTTTTCCTCTTCCCCTTCTTCGTCCCCTTCTCCATTTTAACCTTATAGGTCTACTCCCCTGACCTTTAGAGAACACTATTAAACTATAGGAAAATAGAGCATCTCTATTGCTGGTTTTCTTTAACTCCATCTTCTGTTTTTCCTACTCTCCTTCATTTGCCAAATATTAATGAGTTCCTGCAATGTACAAAGTGCTGGGTTCTGTCTTTTTTCTCCATTAAAAAAAAAAAAAAAACTATTATAAGGCAGAGTCAGGGACCCCAGCTCAAGATGTGATCTGACCAGAGATAAGGCTAGTCCAGACCAGATCTGGGTGGGAATTGATCTTGGTGTGCAGAGTGGAGAAACTTCCAAGAGCCCCCTTTGAGTTAGACAAGACCCCAGCCAGGCCCTTTCTTCTACTCCACTATAGCAGTCTTTCTAATCAAACCACCATCAACTGGCCTCCCTACTTCCACATCCCCAATCCATTTTTGCTTACCAGGCACGGATATTGTTCAGAACACAAATTCGATGATGTCACTGTCCTACTTAAAATCCTTCAAAGATATTCCAAGGCTCTTAAAGACCAACAGCCTTCATGATACCCAGATTTCTGCATGTTCTGGCCCCTGACTACCTCTCCTCTCATCTCGAGCTGTACCTCTTCTTGCTTACTACAGCCACATTGGCTTTTTTCAGGATCCTTCAAGCTCCAAATTCCCTCCTCCTTCATGACCTTCACCCATGGTGATCCTCGGCCTATCACACTTTTCCCCAGCCCCACTCTCCTCTTGCAAACTCTTACACATCCTTCACATGTCAACAGAAATGTCACTTCTTCGGAAAGGGACATCTTACCTTACCTTCAGGCAAAGTTAGTCCCTGTTATATGCTGTCATCGTTACCCTTAGTATCATCATATTTTAATTACTATTTATGTAATAAATGATTGTATTAAGCTTTATGAGAATAGGGACCCTGTCTCTGTTGGCTGTAGATATTGGGTTGACTCAACTAACTCCAGGCCTTTGTGGGGAAGCGCTCAGAGGACACTGCTCCAGTCTCTGTCTAACTGAACTGTGGAAGCCTACATGCAGGATCAGAGCAGCAGGGATGGAACCAACCTGGGTTGAAGATAACACTTCATGTGCATTTAGACCAGGTCTCCCACTAGCCTGTGCAGTGCCTTTGTGATTAGAAAAAGATGGCTTTTCTTGTGGGTGGGCTCAGTCCTATACTAAGGCACAGGCCTTGATGAGTGGAAGCTGAGCTACTGCATTTCAGCTCCAACTCACCCTTGCGCAAGTGTCTTTTTGCAGAACATGCCCTGATTAAGACCCAGGTACAGAAATGAGCTAATTTTCAAGCTAGCTAAAGACATGGACCCATGTTCTGAAACTGCAGTTTTCTCAAGACCCAAGTGGGGCTCAAGAAATTGCATCCCTCTTCTCCCCAACAGGTTCATTGTAACCTCTCTCAGAGATTTATTTCCTAGTCTGGCTCTGCAGACGTCTCAGAGCTTCCCACAAACTGTAGCCACTTCCCTCTTCCTTAAAACCAAACCAAACACGCTGCCATCAAGCCAATCCCAACTCACAGTGACCTTATAGGACAGAGTAGAACTGCCACATAGGGTTTCCAAAGCTGTATATCTATGGAAGCAGACTGCCATGTCTTTCCCCCGCAGAGTGGGTGATGGGTTCATACTGCTTACTTTTTGATTAGCAGCCAGGCGCTTCACCACTGTGCCACCAAAGCTCCATTCCCCCTTTCTTACTGCTTCCCAAATCAGTGGCCCTCCCCTCCCCTGTCCCCACATCTGCTGACACCTGTCATTGGTTTAACGTAGAATCTTGTTTGAGGAGGTGAGTTTGCCTGTGGACAAGACATCCCCAAACCTGCATACTCCAGCTACAGCTCTGTGTTTAGTGATGGTAAGGAGGGCAAAGACCTACTCAATCAGGGAGAATCATGGTTATGTATTTCCAGAGCAGAGTCCTGGAAACAAGCAGAGAAACAAGGACTGCACCCAACTGACCATCAGAAGGGCCTGCTCTGGGTGATAAAACCACGACAGCATTCTCGGCTCTCAGCAAGGTCTGAATGACCGGTCAGTGAACAGCTGCTCTGCAGCTGGGACAGCTCTAGCCTGCCCTGTCCTCCCCACATTTGACCTTCACATGCCCCCATGGATCATACTGCCCCCCAAGCCAGTAGTCTGTCATCAGCCTCCGATTTCACTCTCTCCCTATCCTCCGGTTCCACAGCTCACACTCTGAGTGGCTGGGGCAGAACAAAGCAACGGTAGGCTCTTCCCACCACAGGTGGCAGAGGAGAGGCACACCCAACCCATCATGGCTGTCTTTGAGGCTTGCAGACATTCTTGAGGCTTTCGCCTCACATTGCCATCATGGCCCATTCTGGCCATGTGAGGCTTGCAGACATCCTTACTATGCCTCCCTGTCTACCAGGCTCTCTCCAGGGGGGATAGACCATGCCATTGGAGCTCCTGGAGACCCATATCTGGGATTCTAGCTTGAGGTAGTGTGAGCTCTGCCTTCTCCTCCTTCCACCAGCTGACCGATCTGTCTGTGTGCCACCATATGCCTTTTTTCTCCTTCTGCCTTCAAAGAGGCAGCCAATGCTGACAGCATAGGCCCCTCTTTCTTCTTCCACTTCTATCCTGGCTCTGGTTCATCTGCTCTTGTGAAAAAAAGAATTGGATTCAGGAGTTTCCAATCATCTCACCTCATATAACATCTGCAGCTAGCAACATCAATTGATTGTCATCAGAACCATCATCTGCGTCACCCTGATCATTGCCACCAACACCATGGTCACCACAACCATTACTACCATTGTCACCATCCAATAAACAGCATCACTCCCATCTGCATAACCATTTCCATTGTCTCCACCACAATCATTGTCACCATCACCAACAGTCACCACCACCATCACCACAATCATCTCCAATTATCATTACTGCTATTATTAATATCTCCATCACAATCATTGCCACTGTCATCATCATCCTTACAGACATCATTAACTTCCATCATCATAACCACCAGTATTGTCATCAAGGCCACAACCGTTACATCATCACCATCTCCTTCACAAACATCATCACCACAACTGTCACCATCACTAGCATCTCTATCACCAACACCTTTACAAACATGATTACACACTGCCATCATCGTCATCACCACTACTATAACCACAAAATCCCATAACCATCAATACCATCACTAGTATCAACATTCATCACTACCACCCATCGTCACCATCCCCACCATCATTTATCCTTTTTATTCAGCTGTCTTTCTCTGTAGTGAACTCTATGAAATTCACCTCTGTTCTAAAAATTTTTACTAAACACTTTTTTTTTTCATTAGTTCAACCCACAGTGGGTTAAGCTTTGCTGCTTAACAAACAACCCAAAAACTTAGTGGCTTATGAAAACAATCATTTTATTTGGCTCATGATTCTTGGGTCATTTGGGCAGTTTTTCTGGTCTGAGCTGGGTCAGCTGATCTCCGCTGGACTTTCTCACTGGTCTTTGTTCAGCCAATGGGTCAGGCAGCAATTGGATGAACTAGAATGGTCTCATATGTCTGGCAGAGTACCTCAGTTCTCCTTCATGTGGCCTCTCATCCTCCAGTAGACTAGCTCGGGTGCATTCACACAGCGGTCTCAGGGTCCTAAGTTCAGCAACTGGGCAAGCCCCAATGAACAAGGGTGCTTTTTGAGTCCTA
This sequence comes from Elephas maximus indicus, assembly GCF_024166365.1. Lineage (NCBI taxonomy): Eukaryota > Metazoa > Chordata > Mammalia > Proboscidea > Elephantidae > Elephas > Elephas maximus. The sequence goes on from NC_064835.1 coordinate 64,276,153, forward strand.
TTTGTATTGTGTTTGCTAGTGTCCCATTGTCTAAAGTAAGTAATATGGTCAATACAGACTCGAGTTGAAGAAACAGACTCCACCTTCTGACGGGAACATCTGCAGTGTTACATTGCAAGGCGATGGATTCAGGGAGGGGAAGAATTTATGACCACTTTACAATCTACCACACAGGTGGACATAGAAAAAAGAGAACAGTTATTCTTTACAGCCAGGAGCATACACGGCCAAAAAAAAAAAAAAACGTTACTGTTGAGCTGATTCCGACTCATGGCTACCCTATAAGACAAAGTAGAACTGCCCCATAGGGTTTCCAAAGAGCAGGTGGTACATTCAAACTGCCGACTTTTTGGTTAGCAGCCATAGCACTTAACCACTGCACCACCACAGCTCCATACACTGGCTAAGATACTCACAATTCAGTGCACCTCATTAATCAGAGGCTTGCCCTTAGAGTCAGTTCTAGAACTAGAATACCTTCCCACACAGAATCACTGTCCTTCCACTTTGTCTATTCCAAATTCAGTGAAACTCTACATTTCCCACATTCACCTTTTCTCACCCAGAGTTCCCTCTTCCCTGACTTTCCAGATTTCTAAGGACACTAAATTTCTGCCAGGACCCCTTCTTCCAATTCTCCTCCTCCAGGGACCATCTCCATTTGTACTGGACAGATCTTATGCACCTTCTCAGATTCTCTTAGGCCTATGGCCACAGTCCTCAGCTGCCCCCACAGTCAACTGACTTCCAGCATACCTATGTGGTTTTGCCATCTGAGGCTGACCCGCTCCCCTGCCAGAGCCTCAGGGTCCTAGTGCACTTCCAACTTGCAGGAAGCATCATTATGCACAGCATAGGACCTGGCTTCCTAAGCAGTTGCTGAATGGGCTGAATGGAACAATCAGGAAGTTCAGGTTAATTAGCTCCCTATGAATTGAATTGAATTGAATTTTGGAAAAGATAGAAAGGAACTTAGGTAATATTCTCTCTCCCTGCCCCCTCTAATGGAGTGTTCTGAGGCACATTTTTTCTACACAGCCTACCCAGAGATGTCCCACCTGGCTGAGTGGATGTAGCTACATATTGGGTAGTTGTGTACGTCTTTTTGCAAGTTGTCAAGAAGCAATGGCCAGCGAAATAACATATTTTGCACAGTTTCCTATCCTTTACTGCCTCATTTCCATCTTGCCACCCCGGGTTTGCCTGTCCCACTGCCATCAAGTCAATTTTGACTCATAGTGACCCTATAGGACAAAGTAAAATTGCTCCATAGGGTTTCCAAGGCTGTAATCTTTACAGAAGCAGATTGGTCACATCTTTCTCCTCCAGAGCAGCTTGTGGGTTTGAACCGCCTACCGTTCTGTTAGCAGCCTGGCTTTTAAACCTCTGCGTCACCAGGGTTTCCAAATAAAGCATTAGCACCTAAGCCTTGCCTCAGGCTCTGTTTTCTAGGGAGCCCAAACTAACACATCATTTTAAAGGAGTTCCCAGCCAGGACCTTCTTGGGAAGAAGCAAAGGACATCAGGAGGCCAAGTGGCTATGACTTTTAATAAAGAAGTTTCTAGAATTGACAGAGTTTTGTTGTGTTATTGGGAGTAGAAGGTGGTGGGACACCCCTTTCTCCCTCCCTGCCCCCACCCCAGAAAAAAGCTAGTAACCCATTTCCAGGAGGCCAAGGCTTGGGGCTGAGGGCCCAGGAACTCAAGTCCATGTTGTTCCAGCTCCCTAGGAAAAAGACCCCATTTGCTTCTTTTGCCCTGCCACAAGCATTGAACTACTCTCTAACACTTGTGTCTCTGCCCTATATCTGAGTCAATGGATATGGAACTTCCCAAGTCGAGCAACTACCTCCTATTAAGACTGACATCTCTTTGACAACAAAGACTCCTCATTGGGCTAGGGTTTCCCACGATAAGGAAATGCGTCCCCCTTAAAATCCAGCCCAGGATGACACAAGTTGGTCATGAGAACACAGCCTGAGCCATCAGGTTGAGGTAGGCACTTTGTCTTCTCTCATCTCCAAAAGAACCCTGGTGGTGCAGTGTTTAAGTGCTTGACTGCTAACCAAAAGGTCAGCAGTTTGAACCCACCAGCCTCTCTGAGGAAGATGTGGCAGTCTGCTTTCATAAAGATTTACTGTTTTGGAAACCATATAGGGCAGATATACTCTGTCCTATAGGGTCGCTATGAGTTGGGATCAACTTGCCAGCAACAGGTTTGGTTTTCTCTCATCTGCTAATACAGAGTCCTTCCTCCCAGCTGTGTCCCTGCCTCCCCTCCCCTCATTTCCTTCTTCCAGGGCCCAGTTCTCATTAGATTGCACACCGTCCCTGTGTCAGACTCCCCAGCCAGGGATTAGGTCACATTCATATAATTGTAGCCCCTTTTGTCCTTGTGTGTGTGTTCACGAAATAGGATGATTGAATTTTCAACATGGTTGGGAGATGGAAACATGCTAGAAAGTAACCCTATAAAGAAATTTACACAGTGGGACAATGTTTTCACTTGGAGAAATTGAAAGCCCTCCTCCACCACCAAACCATTCAGAATCTAGAGGTTTTCAGCAGCGGAGTGGGCTGTACCACCACCACCACTCAGCCCCGACCACTTTGCACTGGGTTTGCTGAAATTCCCAACAAACAGCCAGGTTCATACAATGCTTCAGTCCTCATGTTGCAGGACTGAGCCTGTTCACAGGTCATTCTCCAGGCCTGGAGAGGATCAGGACGTCATTCAGCCCAACTAGCAGTGCACCAATTCCAAGTTGTCTCCTGAGTAGGTGCCTGTCTTTAAAGACCAAACTAAAAAACCAGATCCACTGCTGTCAAGTTGATTCCAACTCATAACGACCCTTAAGACAGAGTAGAACTGTCCTGTAAGATTTCCAGGGCTGTAAATCTTTATGGAAGCAGACTGCCACATCTTTCACCCACGGAGCAGCTGGTGGGTTTGAACTGTCAGCCTTTCAGTTAGTAGCCGAGTGCTTAACCACTGTGCCACCAAGGCTCCTGTCTTTAAAGACACTTGAGTCTAAAAGAGAAAAATAAAATATTACAGGCTGCCCATTTCTAGCAGTGGTCCAGGAAGTCTCTTTGCAACTCATCCAAACCCTTCTGGCTGTAGTTCAAGCTTGTTTCTACCTGCCAATTCACAGTGAAAGCTGGAGCTCTGCCACCATGCTATACTATATTCATTTGCACTGTTTGCCGTGGCATGGCAATATCCTCAATACCAGGGCACAGGGATTAGCCCAGTTCTTGGTGCTCTGGTTAACTTTGAGTTCTATGTAGTATGCAGTAGTCCAGGAGCACTGGGACAGGAAAGGCTGAGTTCTGCACTTTATCCTACTTGGAATGCTTTCACCAGATGTGATCACACACTTGGTTGCCAGTTCTCTCAAGGGTAACTCCCTGGGGAGCACTCATGGGCCGCCAGAACCCCTCTCCAAGGTCATGCAGCACCTCTGGAAGGGGCAACTCTGTGTTCTCAGGTCCATTGTGAGATTCAGTCCATCTCACAATGATATTGAGTCATGAAATCTAGTGCTCAGGACACAGAGAGGTTCTGTATCCCCCTCCTTTGCTGAAAGCCTCTAGGATCTGAATGGTTTGGCATAGAGGGCAGATACCAGAATCCTTCCCTCAAGTCCTCAGTTGCCCTTTTCTGGCCAAATGGCCACCTTCAGCGCAAAACAAAGAAGATGTACAAGGACTTTGTCATTGAAGGAAAAGGTAGGGAAAAAGAAGGGCACGGACCATTTAACGAGCCTTTATTATGCACATTGTCCCAGATAGTGCCCAAATGGGCCCAGTGAGGTGTCTGGTAACCCCCATTTAGTTTCAGAGGCAATCTCAGACAAAGCTTACAGCTCTTCCCTCCTTCTTGAAAGGAAGAGGAAGGAAGGGAAGGAGAGGTCTCTGGTATCAGGCAGCCCTAGTTAGCAGCAGCAGTAACGGCTACTCCAGGTACCACTCCAACCCTCACCATGCCAGGTAGACCGTTTTAGCTGAAAATAACATGAAATCCCATCTCCAACCAGACCAAATGATGAGCGAATTGATTATTGCATTTTTTAACAAGACTCACCGGGTTCCAACGCCACATCTCTAAGATGCTGTTTCTCTTCCCTCCTATGTCCCAGCCTCATCTTCAGGCACTGCGAGGACCCTATCTAAGCATGAAGACACCTAAAGGCAGGAAAAGAATTATTTTCCTGTTTCTCTCTCTGAAGTACCATTCCACCTCAAGGAGTTTTATGACAAAACAAAGGAAGGCTTCCCACCATCCTGCCTCAGGCCCTCACAGTCCAACAAGGTTATAAGACAAAAACAACACAGTTGGGTGACCAACTGGGCAAAACTCTCATTTACTCCTTTCCAATCCTCTGGAGGTAGAAAACCAAAAGGGAAGAACACGCTTGGCATTTCTCAAGCTGAAAAAACTGAAAAAATTCAAGCCTTGAGTTGCAATAGTGAAGAATTCTATGGGAAAAATATTAAACAATGCAAGAGGCATCAAAAGAAGATGAAAGAAATACACAGAGTCATTATACAAAATGATGTTCAACCATTTCAAGAGGTAGCATATGATCAGGAGTTGATGGTACTACAGGAAGAGGTCCAAGCTGCACTGAAGGCACTGGCAAAAAACAAGTCTCCAGGAATTGACAGAATATCAATTGAGATGTTTCAACACAAGGATGCAACACTGGAAGTGCTCACTCATGTATGCCAAGAAATTTGGAAGAAGTTACCTGGCCAAACTGATTGAGATTCATGCTTACACCTATTCCCAAGAAACGTGATCCAATCAAATGCAGAAATTATCCAACAATATCACTAATATCACACAAAAGCAAAATTTTGCTGAAGATCATTCAAAAGTGGCTGCAGCAATATACCAACAGGGAACTGCCAGAAATTCAGGCCAGATTCAGACGAGGACATGGAACTAGAGATATCATTGCTGATGTCAGATGGATCCTGGCTGAAAGCAGAGAATACCAGAAAGATGTTTACCTGTGTTTTATTGACTATGCAAAGGCATTCAACTGTGTGGATCATAACAAATTATAGACAACATTTCGAAGAATGAGAATCCCAGAACACTTAATTGTGCTCATGAGGAACCTGTGCATAGATCAAGAGGCAGTTGTTCAGACAGAACAAGAGGATACTGCGTGGTTTAAAGTCAGGAAAGGTATCCGTCAGGGTTGTATCCTTTCACCATACTTATTCTGTCTGTATGCTGAGCATATAATCCAAGCTGAACTATATGAAGAAGAACAGGGCATCAGGGTTGGAGGAAGACTCATTAACAACCTGCGTTATACAGATGACACGACCTTGCTTGCTGAAAGTGAAGAGGACTTGAAGCACTTACTGACGACGATCAAAGACCACAGCCTTCAGTATGGATTACACCTCAACATAAAGAAGACAAAAATCCTCACAACTGGACCAATTAGCAACAACATGAAAAACGGCCAAAATATTGAAGTTGTCAAGGATTTCATTTTACCTGCATCCACAATCAACACCCATGGAAGCAGCAGTCAAAAAAATCAAAAGACACATCGCACTGGGCAAATCTGCTGCAAAGGACCTCTTCAAAGTGTTGAAAAGCAAAGATGTCACCCTGAAGACTAAGGTGTGCCTGACCTGAGCCATGGTATTTTCAATTGCATCATATGCATGTGAAAGCTGGACAATGAATAAGGAAGACCGAAGAAGAATTGACACCTTTGAATTGTGGTGTTGGCGAAGAATATTGAATAGACTACGGACTGCCAAAAGAACAAACAAATCCATCTTGGAAGAAGTACAACCAGAACGCTCCTTAGAAGCAGGGATGGCAAGGCTGTGTCTTACATATTTTGGACATGTTGCCAGAAGGGATCAGTCCCTGGAGAAGGCCATCATGCTTGGTAAAGTAGAGGGTCAGTGAAAAAGAGGAAGACTCTCAATGAGATGGATTGACACAGTGGCTGCAACATTGGGCTCAAGCATAACAATGATTGTGAGCATGGCACAGGACTGGGCAGTGTTTTGTTCTGTGGTACATAGGGTCGCTATGAGTCAGAACTGACTTGACAGCACCTAACAACAACAACAAGCTTCTGCCAGTAAGTTCTCTGGAGTTAGACAGGAAGGCCCTAGGCAAAGCCTAAACAGCCTAAAAGAAAACATTTCAGCCACTGCACTAAATCACCTAAGCAAAGGCCCAGAGGTAGGACTGGGTCAGGCACTCGGAGGACAGTAAGAGGAATAGGGAATAGAGAAAGCTGAGATTAGGAGGGAAGGTAGAAGCAGGTGGGAAAAGAAGGAATGCCCATAGTCAAAGAAATTCAGTTGTACTCCCCTCAAGTGTTTCTGGGTAGTACATCTTCCCTCTCCCATACTCTCCATAAAGGTCTTCCCTGAGTAAGTCCCTGCGGGGAGTGGCAGGCCAGGACGGAGACTACAGCCAAATGCCAGTACAGGAGAAGGACGCAGGTGGAAGTCTGGAGATGGCCTTAGACTAAGAAGCAGATAAGCCAGTCCCCCCAGGAAGCCCCTGAGCAGCGGAGGAGGCACCAACACTTCTACTCCTTCCTTGAGGCTTGAGCAACTCCGGTAGAGAAAGGAAAACTAGGCAGAGTGTGCCCCCCACTGGTCAGCAGGGACAGAACCAATGGCCGATGTAGGGCCCAGGGCCAGGCTGGAGAGGCCTTCAGGTCTCAGTTCATCTCCCCCAGAGGTGGCCCAGCCTCAGAGGGACAGCCAGTGCCCAGGACACTGTCTTCCTGGCCTTGGAGAGGGCCTGTGGGGCCTCTCCCTCTCAGGAATGTAACCTGAGTGCTCCCACTGCTGCTGCCCAGGCCTTGTTCCTGTGGTCAGAGAGCCTGGAGTGGAATGGCCTCTGTGTACACTCTCAAAAGGGGTCTCTTGGGAGTCCCTGGCCTTCCCCTGATATTAGGATCGGCATGGTTCCCAAGGATTTCAGGGCTGAGGGGGAAGAGGCTGGCCCTTTAGAGGGCAGACACTAATTCAGGAAGAGGTCCAAGCAGAGTGGGAGGGGAGCACGGTCCCAAGGAGTTCCCAGCCCAAACCCAAAACCAAACCCATTGCCGTCAAGTTGATTCTGACTCATAGTGACCCAGAGGCCTCTAAAAATGAGACCAAAACTCATGTCTTTCCGTCTATTATGGATTGAACTACATGCCCAAATACATGTGTTGGAGCTCTAAGCCCTATACCTGTGGTTGTAATTCTATCTGGAAATAAGCTTTTCTTTGCTATGTTAATGTGGTCACATCAGTGTGGGTATGTCCTAAATTTAATCACATCAGAGACAAGCAAGTGCAAATGGGGGAAAGATAGATGACCTTGGAAATCACCAAGGAACTGAGGAACCCTGAGGCTAGAAAAGGTGAGACAAGGATTTTCCCCCAGAGCCAACAGAGAAACTCCCCCTAGAGTCACTGCCCTGAATTCAGAGTTCTAGCTTCCTGGACTGTAAGAAAAGAAATTTCTGTTTCTTAAGGCCACCTACTTGTGGTCTTTCTGTTACAGCAGCACTAGGTAACTAAGACACCATCCCTAATGGGATCAGCCTTCCCTACAGTGCAGTAATGACCTTCGCACTTGAGAGGCTAAAGGTAAGAGTTGTCCAGCCTCTGGATTTCAGCTCCTGAGGGACCCTGAGACAGTGGCATCGCTAGCAGAGTGCAGGGGGTGTGGACTACATGAAGTGACACTGTCAGAGAGGGTGACACCAAAATGACCATCTATAAAAATATCCCTGTATTTAGTTAAAATGACAAAAACGTTTTTTGTAAACACACCTGATATGTATCAACATACCTACAAGGCTAAAACTCTATGCTAATTTACTCTTTGAACCTTCTAATGTGCACCACTCAGACCTGTCATAACTACCCAATTACAATGACTCTTCCAATCACGTGGTTTCATCTGCACACGCTACAAGCACTCGCTGGTGTTTTCATTGCTGCCAGGGTTTTTACGGTTGCTGATTTTATCAAATTTTCTGGTGTTTTAGCTACAATATTGTGGTAATTAGTATTTGTGAACCTATGTCAATAACTTTTTTGAGAACGAAACAGTAATTAAAGAAAAAAAAACCTGTTGCTGTGGAGTGAATTCCAACTCATAGTGACCCTATAGGACAGAGAAGAACTGCCCCCATGGAGTTTCCAAAGAGCACCTGGTGGATTTGAACTGCCGACCTTTTGGTTAGCAGCCGTAGCACTTAACCACTACGCCACCAGGGTTTCCAATTAAAGGAAAAGAAGGAGTGAAATACGGGAATTACAATTTATGAGTAACATTTGTACGAAAAACATTACTAAGAATTTTGTATTACGGGAAGAGGTCCATGGGTGGGAGGGTTGACACCATGAGTTACTGCACTGGGTGACACCAACCCTAGTAACACCACCGCCTTGAGAGTTGAATCATATGGGGTCACAATGAGTCGGAATTGACAGCAATGAGTTTGGTTTTTGAGAGTTGAATGAATCCATTCTTTTCTTGTTTTCAGGGGATAGCACGCCTTTTTAAAAGATTTCTGAAGACTTTCCTAATGCATAATGTCGTTTCCCATCGCTTTCTTGTTCTTTCTCACCTAAACCCCTCCCACTGCAGTTTAAGCCTGTGGGGACACAGTTATGTGCAGGTCCCAAAGGTCACAGAGGAAGAAGCATGCCTCCCATCTGTGATGGCCCCCAGTGTGGAGAAGGAGGTACAGCAACTGCTCGGAGAAGATACGCTCTGAAGCCTCTTGTCCTAAGGAATCTGCACCTTCTGCGGAGGACAGGCCAGGCCCCCCTCAAAGGAAAGAGGTCTGAAACAAATATACGAAGTAGAGCAGAAATCATAAACACATTTTATTTCTAAGTAATTTTAAAACCACTGGCATTGTAGCAAATTGGAATATAGTTCCAGAATCGACTCAAAGAGATTTTTTTTTTTTACAGCAACATATGAAAAATGTCATTTAAATATCCACCAGCAGCTGCCGCACATGTTGGGCTCTTAGGAAAACACTTTCATTCCTTTCATCAAAGTTCATTGATTAATGTACCACTTTTCTTTGACACTTTTGCCACAGTTTAAAAAAATCAAAGGTTGTAGTATTATCCGGAAGAAAATTAAACTGATAAGATTTAATGTCTGCTATTTTTTTTATAGTCTACAATCGTGGCAAAAAAATACAGTTTAGGCCTTGGGCCAAACGCAAACGAACGTCAAAGAGAGAGGCATCCCTACGAGGGGCTTTAGGCAGATGCGGGGGCAGAGAGGGCCTGGGAGCGGGCGGCGGTGGGAGCGGCTTGCGGGAAGGTCTGCAGGCGGCCGGGAGGTGGTGGCAGGAAGAGGTAATTTTCCTGGCCGAGGGTCCAGGGAGCTGGAAGGGTCGGCTGGGAGACGCGCCTTGGAGGGAATGGCAGCGGTGCCCGTCCGCGACTCGCAGCGGGGCAGTGGGACGCTGCTGGGATTTTGTGAATGGGACACCAAAGGAGGCAGCTGACAGGGGCAGAGGCGAGAGGAAAGAGTGGCAGGGAGTTGGGGGCGGGGGAGGGGGAAGCATCAAGACGTGAAACTGCGCCAGTAGGAAGGCTGGGCAGATGGAGTGAGGGGAAATGGCAGCGTGTCTGGCACGGCAGCTGATGCCATAATTTAAAGGTCAACCTAGTGGAAAAGGAAGAGAAAAAAGGGGGAGGGGGTGGTGTTGAAAAGACTTTGCCTCCACAGCATGGCAGTTAACCCCTACCATTCCGGTGCTGCTTTACTTGGCCTTTTCAGCCACTTGAAGGTGCTTGTTCTGTTGACTCGATGGCCTCTAAATTCGGGGTCTCCCCCCACACCAGCCTGAGCCTGAGCTCTGGGGGCCGGCAGACTTAGCTGTCTATCCTGGCCCCTCTCCTTACCTCCTCAGAGTAGAAGGGATTTGTTCTCCCTAGCCTCAGCTTCTTTATTCATAAAATGAGATGATAATGCCTAATCTCCCCCGTTTACTGTAAAAGTGAAATTGTATAGTTGGCATAGGTGCTGGAAAAGGTCATTTAAAAGTTGCAAAACTTTCTGGGCTTCCGTAAAAGACCAAAACTCACTGCCGTGGAGTCTGACTCTTGGCGGCCCTATAGGACAGAGTAGAACTCCCCATAAGGTTTCCAAGGCTGTAAATCTTTAAAGCAGGCTGACACATCTCTCTCCCACCGAGCGGCTGGTGAACCAGCCAACATTTTGGTTAGCAGCCAAGCACTTTAACAATTGTACCACCAGGGCTCTTCCATTCTGTAAAGGAAGTGCCTTGAATTTACCTTTCAAAAAAAGAAAAGCCCCTTTGTTCTGGGAAAACCACCATTTGGACAAATAAAAATCAGTAGCCTTGGTCCTAAGATACCCATTGTCCTTAGAGCAAACTGATGTCACCATTAGATCGAGAATCTTTGAGCGTCCTGTCTAGTAAATGGGTATATCGTTTAGTGGAATTTCTCTTCCTCTCTGCTGGCTGAGTTGCTTCTTGGGGAGGAATGTTACTTTTCTCTGCATGGGATTGAGCTGTCCTGTGCCTATGAATTATGGCAAGTTCTTGGGGAGCTGTGAAAGTTTTTGTTGGAGTAGTTGGTTGCCCGACGACTGCAGAGGAAACCCCAGGGGCTGTAGGAAAGACTCGGCAGGCATGGATTTCAGCTGTGTACGGTAACTGAACAGGATCGCAGACTTCCTACTGTGGTGGTGTTTAAGGATGAGAAACCCTAACTGAATCAACACGGAGTTACTACATGTGAAGGCCATGAGACAAACCCACACTGCCAGTGGCCTATGGTGGGATGACACAGGAATCAAGTGGGGGTATGCAGTCTGTTCCAGTGATCCCCATCCTGGAGATGCTGGATGGCTCCACATGCCGGTTTAGTGTGCCCTTGTCTCATGGAGTTGGCCAAGGGCTGGCCTCAGTCTCACTGGCTCCCTCGCTTCCCTTACATTTTCCCTAAATGTTCCCCGATTCTTATTTAAAGCCACCATCCAGACTCTACTCTCCTGTTCCTCTTACCCAGATATGGCCTTGAAAGACTTCAGTTAGAAAGATGGTGAAGATGGCCACCATGGTATGGCTCGTGATAGGGAAGATGAAGCACCCTCCTTCAGAGCCACCTCTCTGGGGCTGCAGGTAGACAGCTATGTTCATAGCCTAGACACAGACGGGAGGTGCACCCCTCCGCCTGGCTTCACAGGCATGATAAAGGCCCAAGACCCTTCAGTCCAGTGCAGCTTTGCTCCCAGGCTGGGCCATCCAATCAGATTGGGGGTGGGGGGGAGGACAGCTTGATTCCACTGATTCCATTGGTCCTCCTCATTTCCTGGTCTCTTCTCCTGCCCTATAGGGAAGGCTGGGCCTCAGTGAGAAAATGAGGACTCTCAGCACAGGGAATCTTAGGGGCACCCTGAACACTACGCCGGCTGGTTTTGTGTGTGCCAGAAGTTGGCAGCATGGAGTGGGGTGCCCAGGAAGCAGTCCCCAAAGTGGTTCACCGCAGAGAGAGGCTGTTAGGCCTTGATCTAGACCCTTGGCCTTATGCCTGGTGAGGGGCACAAGGAAACTCTAACTCATGGGCTTTTGCTAGCTGCAGGGCTAGGCACAAGCGAGCCTCTGCCAAGGAGATAAGCTTCCTTTGTCCATTCAAGCCCCGGTGGTACAGCGGTTAAAAGCTTGACTGCTAACCCAAAGGTTGGCAGTTCGAATCCACCAGCCATTCATTGGAAACCCTCTGGGGCAGTTCTACTCTGTCATATAGGGTCACTATGAGTTGGAATCCACTTGACAGCAATGGTTTTTCCTCGCAAGGGCTGGACGAGAACCCCTGGGAAGAGCAGCTAAGCATCACAATGACCACCAGGGGGCTCAGAGGAACCCTGAGAGCGCTGCCTCTGGAGGAGAGCCTGCAGTGACCCATGGCCTGGCCTGGGGACCTAGAGCATTTGAGAGAGCCTTCGATCAACTGACGGGTAGTAAGCTCCCTGTTGCAGAAGATATGTGATGGAGGCTCAAGGCATTAGCTTTCAACAGGGAAATTTCTTCACTGTTCAGAAGGTTGACACAGTTCCACCAAGCTCCAAGATCCTGTTGACATGGCCCAAGCAAACTGACACTACGTTCCTCTTAGCTGATCAGCACACATAGCACTCTGCCATCAGCCCTCCAAACCACCCCCCCATCCCTGAGGAGCAGTGATGGCTAAAACCAGCTGAGACCACGAGAGACAAACAAATTTCATTCATTGTCTCAATCTAGCCAAATGTTACTTTTGGCAATTCTGTGCAGATAATTAAAGAGACACTCACGTATGCCTAAAATAACTAAAGAATTGAAGAAATAAAACCATTAGTTCCAGGGCAAAGGATACTGAGGGGTTATGAAAGGTCAACATGTCATAAACCAAAGAGGGGCCTCTCTGAGGGCAGAGACAGCATCTCTCCAGTTGGTGATCCATCCCACCAGCCTTGTTGGGCCAGGAAACTCGCTGAGGGTGTCAGAGTGAAGCTATAGCTGAGGGTAAGGTGCTGGGGGGGGGTATCTTGGGGGGAAGGAAGGGACAGTCAGAATCAGGCCTGTCTGGGTCAGAGCTGTCAGGTTGGTTGAGGGTGCTGGGCAGATGCTGGGAAGCAGGAGGGAAGGGAGGGAGGGCACACCAGTGGCCAGGCTGGGGTCTGGGGTTCAGAGAGGCAGCATCATGAATCAAATCCACATTGAGCTAGAGAGCCTCACATCTGGGTCTAGCCCAGGCTCCAGCACTCACTCACTCACTTGCCCTCTCTGAACCTCAGTTTCCTCCCCTGAAAATTGTAAGAATAAGCATCTCTACCCTGCCCCCTTACAGGTAGGGAACACATGAGATGTAAAGACTGTTATGAGTGTAAAAGCTTTTATTCTTGAGCTCCCACTTACATGCCTCCAGGACAGAGAGCTCACTATTTCTCAGATGACCACTAAGTCTATTGAGTTAGTATTTTCACAGAGTAGTTCACCAGAATCATACTGGAGACCCAGAAGAAGAAGGGCACTGAGTCAGCTCAAGGCTACAGTTGGAGACTGTGACTTCATTAAAACCAATACCTTGACTGAGCAGAGGCCAGGCCCTGGAAAGCCAGAAGGTGATGCTCTCCCCTTTTGGGGCCTTTCCTGAGTTACTCCCTCAGCACTGGCCAAGGACCTCCTGACCTGGGCCTGCTCTGCCTTAGGCTGGTGGCCCTCAGTACATGTGCCAAGGATTGGGTCTGTATCAGCCACTCGGAAGGACACACATCTGAGGTGCTCAACAGATACTGCTGAGTGAACAATGGTTTTCCCCTGAGCTGGTCCCAGGCTGGCCAAGGGACACCTCCCCTCACCCCAGGAGACCAAGCCCCTGAGACTTCCCCCCAAGGAGGAGTCCCCTGGGAGTTAGGGCATTTGGGGCAGCTCGGGGGACTGGGATGAGAAGCAGCTGGCAAAGGCAGGCGACTGGTTCAGACCCATGGCAGGAAGTCACAACCAAGATTCATCCTGGAAAAATGCAACTAACACTGCACAGCTGGAGCCCGCTAATCAGAAACACAGGCCCAGAGGTGGCAGCAGGGACAGGCCTAGAGGGCAAGCCCGACAGCAAGGCGATAATTGGCAGCAAGATTTCGGTCCCTCTCCCCACCCCTCTCTAGCTGCCGTTTGGAGACAGACGTTGTCACATTGCAATCTTGGAGGGGCAGGTTTGTCTCCCCCTGCCCTGCTTGCCTGGAGGCGCTAACATCAGCCTAAACAATTGCCAAATCTTTGGCCACTTCTCCAGAGGAAGGTGCAGGGTATGGGGACCTTTACTGCTGGAGTCCCCTTCCCAGGTGACCAGTTAAACCAGTTGCTGCTGAGTTGAGTCCATACAACTCATGGCGACTCCATGTGCATCAGAGTAGAGCCCAGGCCTGCTGATTTTTTTCTTCAGAAGTAGATCACCAGATCTTCCGTCCAAGGCGTCTCTGAGTGGACTCAAACATCCAATCTTTCAGTTAGCAGCCAAGCGTGCTAACCATTTGTACCACCCAGGGACTCCCAGATGACAGCCCTCCCCAAACCCTTGGGGCCTATCTCCCTGCCCCAGCACAGGCTGCCAACAGGAAAAGTTCTGAGATCGGCATTACCGTCCTCAGTGGGGAAAGAAACCACTGGCTCCCTCTCTTAGGGGCTTCACCATCTGGGTGCAGGCTGAGTTTTCTGGAAAAGGGGTGAAAGGAAGGGACTCCAGGACTGAGGTATGGGGAGAGGTGAAGGACTGGGCCGGACCAATGCCTCTGAAAGTGCAGTTCAGTTGAGTTCATCAAGCATTTGTTAAGCTCCTGTGTGCCAGGCACTGGGTTACAAGGTGAATACTTCGTATTCTCTATCCTGGGCAAACTCACAGTCTATTTGGAGAGAGAAACAAGAAAAGAGGACATTTCAGTAGAGACAAGGGTGAGGACAGGGGAGCCACCTGCTAGGAGAGAGGTGCTCAACCTAGGAATGAGAGGCAGAGCTGCTCACTCTGATCCTCCAGAACGCTAGAGTGCTCCACTGAGTTCTCATTCCACTCTCTCCCTCCCCTTTTTCCAAGCTTTCCTTCTATCCTCTGCCACGTCAGCCTCTGGGCAAGCCCTCTAGGCTAAAAAGATGACTCAGCCCACCCCCAAGTTTAGATGATGGTGAGTTCTCCCCAAGGAGAAGAGGCCAGGCCCTGCAGACCCCTCCCACCCTCAGCCCCTTGCCTACCTGTCTGGCCCCTCATGGAATCACAGAAGCCAGCATATGGGAAAAATTTGAAAGGCCACCTAGCCCACTGACACCCATGCCAGGAGGTGCTCTGGGCATTCCCGTATGGAGACATCCAGCTTCTACTGTAGCACTTGCAGTGTGTTATGGATTGAACTGTATCCCCCTAAAAATGTGTGTCAACTTGGCTGCGCCATGATTCTCAGCATCCTGTGATTGTCCACCATTTTGTCATTTTATGTGATTTTCTTACATGTTGTAAATCCTACCCCTATGGTGTTAATGAGATGAGATTAGGGGCAGTTATGTTAATGACGCAGGACTCAATCTACAAGATTATGTTGTGTTTTAAGTCAACCTCTCCTGAGGTATAAAAGAGAGACTCAAGCAGAGAGACAGGGGAACCTCATACCACAAAGAAACAAGAGCCGGGAGAATAGCACGTCCTTTGGACCCAGGGTCCCTGCACAGAGACGCTCCTAGACCAGGGGAAGATTGCTGACAAGGACCTTCCCCCAGAGCCAACAGAGACAGAAAGCCTTCCCCTGGACCTGACACCCTGAATTCAGACTTGTAGCCTCCTAGACAGTGACAGAATAAATTTCTCTTTGTTAAAGCCACCCATTTGTGGTATTTCTATTATAGCAGCACTAGATGACTGAGACAAAGGGGTACAAAGACCTGCCTCTGAAGCCATCTGGAAGCCACTTTTAGGCAGCTCTGCATGGGCCAGAATCAGCCTCCCTGAATCCTCCAGCCTTGGCTTCTACTTCTAGGCTCTGGAGCCTCACAGAAAAAATACAGAAGAACAGGGCTCATGTGACACCAGCTACCTTAGGATCAGGCTGCCACAGAAGGTTGGCCGACTGAGCCCTGCTGCCTCAGGGACCTGCCAGTCCACCCTGCCCTACCTGGCCCTCATCCCTCTCCTGATCCCCAGGCCCCTCACTGCCCTTGGATGGGACCCTTCAGACTTGCCCCACTCTAGCCCAGGCACATCCTCTGCTGTAGCCCAAGATCATGGGTTCCCAAATCCAGGGTGGGGGGCATCAGCCCATGTGACAGCAGAGTCCACCATCTTCAGGATAAGCATTAGGCTCTTAGGCTTGTCTCAGGTGGTCTCTGTCTTGAATTCACTAGAGCCTTGGAGCAGCCTGGTGGTGCCTCCTATTGGTAGAATCCTTTCTTTTCACACTCAAACTGTCTACCAGAGCCACCCCAAAGCCCAGAGCCCTCTGAGCCTCCCGGGTACATGGTTGAAATGCATTAGGTCAGCCTCAACCTGCCCCCTCCCCAGTATGTTCCCAAGTACTACATCCTTCTACTTCTTGCCACACTGTGCGTGCAGAATTGGCTCTGAGTGGTAAGACCTAGGGTCCAGCTACCTCTCCCAAGTCAAAGAAGGGGAGGTGATGCAGGGGGCTCCAGGGGTGGAGTGAGAGAAACAGGGGTGGAGGGAAAGGAGGCTACAGAAGTGAGATTTGGGCCAGTGGGTGAGAGGGAATGGACGGCGGCTCTGGAGGGCACACAGTGAGGAGTCAGGGATTGGGCGTGCTAGCCAGGAACAGAAAGGGAGGAAGAAGCAAGGCTCAGAGGTGGAAAGATGGGGACAGGAGATGGGGAATCAAATGGCCATGGCGAGAGCTGCCGCAGCGGAGGTTTCCTTACTGCCTGAATGTTTGCCATGGAATTTCCCAGTCTAATAAAGAGGAATTTAAATAGACCGCAAGTTGCTTAACGTCGACTGTACAAATAATCCAAATCCCCAGCTCCTTTTGTTCCACAGGCTATTTGTGTCGAGAAAGAAATGGGCCGGGGGGGGGGGGGCGGGAAAGAATCCGACAAAAGCCGCCATCCCAGGTGGCGGGATCTGGGGACTCTCTGTTCTTCTCCATCAATGTCCCAGGGGAGCAGGAGTTGAAGCCTGGAAGAAGGGTTTTGGTTTCCCAGCCAAGCCTTCCATTCGTGAGCACACACAGAGAGGCACGTAATTGCCACAAAACTCACATGCATTCATGTACATGTACACGTGTATACACATGAGCACATTACCCCTACACTGACTCACGGCCTACACAGGCTGAGCCATGTTCACACATAAAAAGCATGCACTTGTGTACAGACACACAGAAAATCCCAGCAAGGCTCAACTGAAGGCTCCAATCACAAGGTCCTGTCATGTGTCAGGTTGCGGTCACTTCCCTTTGCCTAGTTTGCTACTGAGCTACCTTGCGGGCAGTACCCTTGGGGCACATAGCCGAGGAATAGGAATTCTTCAGAATCCTATTGAGTGGGTGGCAGAATGGCTTTGGTCACACTGAGTCACTCCCAAAGAGGGCTCTTGTTGGAAGAACACCATGAAAATCCTGTTGACAGCCCTTCTCCAAACCCCGCTGTTTGCTAGCGATCAGCGGGGTCCATCCCTCCTCCCAGACATGCCCAGTCCCACTACATCCAGCTATGGTGAGGAGTCACAGGAGAGGGAGGAGACAGCCTTCAAGCAAGGTCAGTAGAAGGACAATTGTGATACAGCACTGGTACCACCCCATCAGAGGTACTAAGAGGGAGAGGAAGGGAGGAAGAAAAGAGAGGGTGGGCAAGAGAGAGAGAACGAATCGGGCAGAAACAAAGAGGCACCCCAGAGCTGAACTGTAGTTGCTAATGCCTTGTGTCCATTCAGATTGCTCCATTCTCAGGCTGGACCAGTGTTCAGTATTTTAATTTCTTTCCTGCATGTGCTCCTGAGCAAAGTCACACACACATCATACAGAGCAGGAAAAAGTAAGGTCTCAGGCATAGGGGGGAGGGGGCGGCCTGACTTCCCACATATTCCCTGTTAGAAATCCTTGCCCTAGTCTCAATTCTGCTCTGACTCTGAGCCCCAGATCTTTCCTAGACAAACAGACATGCTCCCACCCACCTCTCTCCTCTCCTCACTGCTGGCCCTGCTCACAGGGACACAGCTCAGACTGAGACAGTTATTCACACCGCTGTGCCCAGCAGCAGCCCCAAGAAAATCCCAAGCCCAGGATATAGGAACTTTTGTGGGGGTGAGATCAGAGCTCCTCCTCCAGAAAGCCCCCATTTAATTCCATGCTGAGAGTTAGAGAACAACCAGCGAGCTAAGAGTAGCTGTCCCAGGTAACCCAGTATAAGTCACTGGCAGAAAACCATGAACCAAGTGGAAGAGCTATAAAAAAGAAGGCTCTGAGTACAGAGGAAGGAAAACACTGTGGATTAGAGCTATTCATTCATTGATTCATCCCTTCATTCATTTATTGAGTATCTACTATACGCAAGCACTATGCTAGGCACTGTCTTCATAAAAATGTATGTGTGTGTGTAGCCCTGTGCACATGCACCTGGGTGTGGGAAATGATTTTCCTGATTGGCCCCAAATCAAGCTGAGCTTGGCAACATTTCCTATCATCAACCGCATTCGCCCTCCCACAATCACCCCAGCCCCTCAAACAGCAGTGTGGTACACACTGGTAGGGACTGCTGAGTGGGAGGGGACAAGGGGAAAAGCTAGGGGAAGTAGCCAGGTCCCAGGCAGGTGGTTCTCACTAGAGCCCCAAGCCCCAGCCTGGTCCCAGGAGCACAAGGCCACTGAGCTTGGGCAGTTTGGAGCAGCCCAGGCAGGGAACATCTCTGTGACAGGAGCCTGGCCCTTCCTCTCAGCCAGTCTGCAGGCTCCAAGGAGTCAGCCCATCCAGGAAGGGGTCTCCACACACCCAGTTACTGCCCAGTTACTGCTCAGCTATCCTCGCCACTTGAACGTGTCCCCAGGGCCCAGGGTAGCATTCTGGCCTGGTCTCCCACTGCCGCCATTCTCTGGCACAGGCACAGGCACAGGCACAGGCACAGGAGCCAGCTGTGCCCTAGGGCTACACTCCTCCTTGCTTCACTTTGGGCAGGGGCACTCGCCCTTCTTACTCTGAACTAGGAGAGCTACCCCAGCTACTCCCCACCTCCCATGGGCAGACAGACAAGAGCAGCATCTTAGAGCCACCTCCCTCCCCTGAACCAGTCTTGACTCTTGGGTCTAACGGAACACCAGGGAGGGCAGAGCCCTCTGATCTTTGCAGTTCCTGACAAGCTTTTCCTGGGTCCATCAAGCCCAGTAATTGTTTTCCACGAGATCAGTTGCCTTAGTTCCATGAAGCCGCTGCCCAATTTTCACCATCCCTAGCTCAGGCCAGGGCTTGAGGAATGAAAGGCAGGCCCTGCCAGCTTCTCCTTTTCCGGCAGGCTAGGTGGGGGCTCAAGGCCTGGGGCTGCCGGCAGATGGTGTGCAGCTCCCAGGCTTCCTGGGAGATGGACAGGAAGGGAAGCAGGGCTGTCCACACGCCCAGAATCTCTGGGCTGTCACCAGGTCCCCTTGATCCTCCTTCCAAGAAGGAAGAGTGGGAAAAACGTGTCTTTCCGGGCCCTAATCCTCTCCACATGGGCGGGCACCACAGTGAGGCCAATGCACGCAGGGCAGCAGGAGAACCAGCGCCACTCAGCCCTAAGGGACTCGAACCCAGGGCCTGCAGGTATGGGACTGCAGGTGCCTTTACCTTACCTACAGGGCCTCCATACCACCCACCTCCCTCCTTCCCAATACTGTCTTCTGACCTCCTCCCCCTCCCCCTGCATACTTCAGGCCAAAGGGAAACCGAGTCAGTGCCAGCTGACAGACATCTAGCTGGAAGGAGCCAGGCAAGAAATGGTTGGCCCTGAGCTGAGGTAGCCACCTGGACTTGAAGCCAAAAGTGTCACAGGAAAAGATGCCAAGGAAAGATGGCTGGGGGAGTTTGGGATCCACTCTTACAAATTCATGTAGCATATCAAGAGGGGCTCACTGCAGCCCTGGATGTACAGAGTAGGGCCTTGAGTCCCCACCATCACTGAATGACCACTGGGGCTAGTTCCTTGACGGGGCCCAGACCAGTGGTCACAAGAGCAGGGGACTAAAGATCCCCCAGGATGGAGCCCTGATGGCCAGTGAGGGGCGCTCAGGGGTCCTTTGGAGAAGGGCGTGTGTAGGGGGACCTCCTCTAACCACCCCCAAAACCCCTCAAGTTGCAACCCTGGGAAGGGCCAGCTGCATGGCCAATGTCATAACTCTTTCTTACTACAATAGCTGGACATCTGGCCATCTCTACCCACAGGGTGCAGCTCCCAGTCATGGCTCTTGCAGTTGATTTGGGCTACACGGTGCCCAGCTACCCATGGCCTGGTCATTAGTGGCCCCCATGTCCAGTCCCTGGGTTCCTGAGGACACAGAGACAGTGTGACAAACATTTAAAGGAATGAAAACCAAAAGTATAAAAAAGACATTTTATTGAATAACTAAATCCGTACTCAAAACAAAAACAGTTGCCATCGAGTCAATTCCAACTCATGGCAATCCCATGTGTGTCAGAGTAGAACCATGCTCCATAGGGTTTGCAATGGCTGACATGCGTGGACCGCAGATGCGGGCTGTACCAACAGCTGCAGCCCCAGAGTGGGAGAGGGACCACATCCCGGCCCCTCTAGCTCACTTTGGAGCTACCATGGGTGCCAGGCTGCCCTGCCCTCTCCAGTCACCAGGACCACACAGTCCAGGCCCTGCGGGTAGGGCGGAGCTGCCAGGAGGCCTGCTGGGAGGGCCCGCCCCTGCTTTGATCTAGGGCATCAAAGGCCAGGAAATGCAATCAGCTCTGAGGAGCACTTGCTGTCTGGACATCCCCAGCAGGCACAGACTCAGCCAGACCCCTCCCCTTGGGCCAGGCTGGACCCCAGCAGGCGGTCAGGCCAAGGCCCTGGGCAGGGGGTTAGAAAGTCCACCCCCTCCCTCAAAGCAATTCAATGGAAACTATTTTAATATGAGCTAATTCTGCTGACATGGCATCTTCCCACCCCACCCACTCCCCGCCCCCCCATTTCTGTCTGTTCCCCTCCCACCCCACCTCCCATCCACCCCCACTGGTTTCCCCCCTGACTTTTATTGTCCCAGACATTTGCGTGAAAACAGGATCTTTGTGCTCTGGGCTCCATCTGCTCCTGCTTATTTCTCACTTGGAGCTGCAATCCCTGGTCACAGGCCCCCTCCCCACCATCCCCATTCCTTTCTTCTCAGACTGCCCCCAAGTCAGGGACTCATGTGGTCTCTGAGTCCCTGCAGCAGGTCCGTGTGCCCCTAGAGAGTAGCCTTCTATTTGGGCCCCTGCTGAACCACGCTGTGGAGGTGGACACAGTGGCCTTAGGAAGTAGAGACTGAAAGCAGGAATCTGGAGCCTAGATTTTAACACCCCCTCTCCCAGAGTCCCCCATCCCCACCCCATGCCCCTCTCTGCCTCCGAAGAGCAGAAAACTTCCCTCCACAGCCCTGAGCAGCTTCGGGGTGTCAGGGAAGGCCTTCCAGATCCCAACAGCATTGTGTGTGAGAAAGCTTGGGTTTACAAGTTCCTGGGATCTCCTCCCTGAACGGCCACAGCAGGAGTCAGAAGCCTGAGTCAATGCCAGTCTGCATTACTCAAAGGAATTAAAACAGATAGTACAGAGAAGACATTTTATTAAATAAGTAAATACACACATACATACATAAACCTCTCATGTGGCACTCACTAGGTGTCAGGCATTGTTCTAAGAACTTTACAAATTATTATCCACTTAGCCTGGTGAGGTAGGTGCTATCATAATCCTCATTAGACAGGTGAGGAGCTGTGGCACAGACAAGTAACTTCTCCAAGGTCACACAGTTGGGAAGGGTGACAGCTGAGATTCAAGTCCTGGTAGTCTGGCTCCAGAGGCAATGCACCCAACCACTGCTCAGGCTGCCTCTCTGCCCTAGGGGCTCCCCACTGCCTGACCCAAACCCAGTACCAGCCCCTCTCTCTAGCCTTAAAGGCTGGC
This sequence comes from Elephas maximus indicus, assembly GCF_024166365.1. NCBI lineage: Eukaryota > Metazoa > Chordata > Mammalia > Proboscidea > Elephantidae > Elephas > Elephas maximus. Next base: position 64,297,820 of record NC_064835.1, read on the forward strand.
CAAGTATAACCCAAGCTGTACTCCCTTGATTTCCAGGCAGGCCAGCTTCCTCAATAACCCAGTTGGCGCCCACCCGCCTCTGAATCTTTGCTCGTGCTTTACTCTAAAAGGTTCTCCTTCCTCTTCCTTCCCATCCTTCAAAGACCATTTTCATCTTCGCCATGAAGCCTAAGTGTTCTTGTCCCCATTTTAAAGATAAGGAAACTGAGACCCGTCACGGTCACTGTATTTACTGTGAGATTTTGCAGGAGCCAGAGTGCCATCTAAAACAGGATTCTCTGGTTATCTAAAAATTAAAAACCTCTTTTTTTTTGCAACCTGTGGAGCTGGTAATTTTTCCTTCCAAGCTGGCTGGAATCAGGTGCCCTAAGATGCCAAGGGAGTAGATCAGGAAACAGAGCAGCAGGCCAGCCTGCAGGTCAGGCAGACAGGGCCATCTGAGTAGGGGGTCAGCATCAGTGGGCTCAGCCCCTGGCCCTGAAGACCACATCTCCCTTGGCTAGTGGTCAGTCCCTCTCCCCAGGGTCTCTGCCCCTCAGTTTCTGTCAGCTTCTGCACCCAGGCAGCACTTCGGTTACGTCAAATCCCACACTGTGCCAGCAGACCAAAATCTGGAGATTCTCTTTGGACCTTTGCTGTCAGCCTAAGGAGACAGGCACAACCAGATGGACAGGGTATGAGGTTGACAGACCCCTGGACTGGGGAGAAAGAAAGCTGGGTTCTAGGTCTAACCCAGTTTGCTCTTTAAAAAAAAACCCATTGTCATCCAGTCGATTCTGACTCATGGCAACCCCATATGTTTCAGAGTTGAACTGCTCCATAGGGTTTTCAATGGCTATAAGCTTAAGCGATGTAGACTGCCAAGACTTTCTTCGAAGGCGCTGCTGGGTGGATTCAAATCACCAACCTTTCTGTTAGTAATTGAGCGCAAATCGTTTGTGCTACCCTTTGCCCTTAAAAAAAAAAACTTAGGCAGGTCATTTATCCCTTCTGGGTCCTAATTTCCCATGATGTAAAATGAGCACTCTTCCAACTCAGACTGGATAAAAACAGACAGCAATTGCAGGTAGACCAACAGACCCTCTACTCTTGGTGGAACAGAACTGAGGAACAAAGGCAAGGTACGTGTGTCACAAAGGATGCAGAGAGGTGATTCTGCAAGGCTTCCTGGGGGAGGTGAGCTGTCACTGCAGACCTTGGAGGAGTGAAGGGAACCAACTCTGCAGTGTGTCACTCACAGGGCCTGCCTGAGCCAGGGCCTGGGGAGCTGGTGGGCCTGGTGTGCCGTCAGCCCCACAGGAAGCCCCAGCTTGTTGTTGGGTAACTTCTCCTCCTGTTTTCTGGGAACAAGCTATTTGGAACAGAGGGGGAGGGAGATCTTAAAGGTTTCCAGATGGGGGGCCCTTCTGCCCAGACCTGCTGCTGCCGCCGCCACAAAGTCTGTGAAGTGCTTTCTAAGAATCCCAGCAAATTTTAGCCAGGCAGGCTCTGGGGAGGTCTTCTGAGCCATTCCCCTGCCTCTGTGATCCCCACCTCCCTGAGCTAAAAGGATGCCATGTCCCAGTCTTTATTATTATTTTATTGAAAGGCGGCATAGGCAGAGACTTTGTCTCATCTTTGTCGCCCTCATCCTCCCCCGAGACGCTCTGGCATCCCCTCCTGGAGGGATGGATGGAAAGACCTTCTCTCCCAAAACCAGGGGAGGCCACCTCCAGTTCAAGAGAGGAGAGAAAACATAACCTCCATGGAACCTCCAGGGCTGGGACTGGGGCAAGAGACTGGAGGAAAGGGAGAGCTGAAAACAAGGCTTCCTGGTGGAAAGAAGAGAAGAATGAGGGTCAGCTGAGGGCCACCTCCAGTCCCTCCTCCAGAATTCCTCTCCTGGTGCACACAGCCAGAGTTTGCTGCTGGAGTGGGGGGTCTACTCTTCTCCTGGCCTTCCCTAGGTTATTGCTTAGGAAGGCAGGTGATACCCACTCTCAAGGACAACCCCCTTCGCTCTAATCATCTTGGCTCCAATCCTCTCTTCTGGACCATCCCCACCATCAGCCTCTCTCTGGGCTGGGGTGGTCAGGGCACATCACCCTGACCTGGGAGCAGCTTGTCTCATCTGGGTCGCCAAGGACAGAGTCCTGGCTCTCGGACATCAGTGTAAAGGCCCTGTCTGTTAGGGGCCCCAGCCCTCTGTCCTGATTTGCTCACCAGTGTGCAATGGGGTGGCCATGGGACAGGGTGGGTAGGTTGGGGACTGGGGTAATGAAAGGAGATATTGGGAGGAAGGCTCTGTACCTGGGGCCAGACAGGAGATACAGCCAAGTACAGCCAGCCCTCTGCATCCTGCCCTGGGAGATGAAGGAGGGAGCTCCAGGCCTGGATACATAATGGGCTGGCCTGGCTCAAGGAGGAATCTACCCCAAGCCCATTAGAACTCTGGTTCTCAGAAGGAGCAGCAAGCCCCTCCCCAACCCCCTGCAAGATTGCTGTCTTAGTCATTTAGTGCTGCCATAACAGAAATACTGCAAGTAGATGGCTTTAACAAAGGGAAATTTATTTCCTCATACTCTAGTAGGTTACAAGTCCAAATTCAGGGCATCGGCTCCAAGGAAAGGCTTTCTCTCTCTGTGGGCTCTAGAGGAAGGCGTCCCCTGGTCAAGGAACTTCTCAGGCACAGGGACCCCATGTCCAAAGGACGCCCTTTGCTCATGGTGTTGCTTTCTTGGTGGTATGAGGTCCCCAACTCTCTGCTTGCTTCCCTTTCCTTTTATCTCTTGAGAGGTAAAAGGTGGTGCAGGCCACACCCCAGAGAAACTCTCTTCACCTTGGAACAGGGAGGTGACCTAAGTAAGGGTGGTGTTACAATCCCACCCTAATCCTCTCAACATAAAATGACAGTCACAAAATGGAAGACACCCTCACAATACTGGGAATCATGGCCTAACCAAGTTGATATACACATTTGGGGGGGGAGACATAATTCAATCCATGACAGTTACCCCTCCCCAGACTCTTGCAACACAGACCTCTGATAAGAGGGCATTTTTATGAGTCAAGGGAAACGCAGGAAGCCCACATCACAGGGGTGAGGGAGGAGCAGGAGAGACAGGGGAGGGAGCAGACATGTAGAGTCAGGAGGCCACCTCCCTGGGCAAAGCAGCTCTCTGACCTGGTCTAGGAACAACCCCGGATCCAGCTGGAAGCACAGGGTCCCATCCATGGGGCTTCTACTCAGAGGATTGGGCAGGGCCTGAGTTCTAGGGAGGCAGAGCTCACTGGCCCTGTCCTGGCCCTATCTCCCCCTGAAAGCACAGAAAGACCTGAGCTTTGGCTCTAGGGCCCTGCCCTGAATGGAAGGGGAACACGAGGAAGGGGCTCAGTGGGCACCCACCCTTAGCGAGGGTCTGTCAAAAGCAGCCCAGAGATGTCAGCACTGAACCAATGAGTAATGCTCTAATGGTGGGCTCTCAGGCACAGTACTGGCTGAATTGACTGTGGTGGGGAAGGTCATGCAGGATAGAAGAATTTGGCTAAACTCTATGGGACAGTTCTACTCTGTCCTATGGGATTGCTATGAGTAGGAATCGACTCCATGGCAACAGGTTTTTTATATGGCTCCACCGCATCCTGGTCCTTCCCGGTAGTTTGTATCCAGACAGGGGTCAGGTCATGACTGGTACCAGCCTGAAGCAGAAGGAGCCAAAGGGGCCTTGGTTTATATGTTCCGAACCCCTGCCCTCATCCTGCCTCCAAGCAGCACCCTTTTCCTCACCTCTTCCCTCCAGAGCTCCCCACCCCGCTGCCCCTCCCTTCCACCTCCCACAGTCCTAAGGGAACCCACACCAGTCCCAGGACTGGCCTTTGCTCCCCTCTACTGCTCCCAGCTCTGTGGAACCTTCCTGATAGATGTCCTTAGGCCTCCTGGTATGTCACTCCCCAGCCTGTGCCTCTCTCCTGCCCCATCCCCTTCCCCAGGGCCCTTCTGTCCTCTTTGGCAGCAGCTCATCTTACCTCTCAGCCTAGGCAAAGCTAGAATCTTCTCACTGTACCTCATCCCATTCAACTGACTGCTCAGCCCTGTAAAACACACCCTTCTATGTAACTCTTGCCTGGTCCCAGCCCCCACTCGGCTCCTTCCGCTGTGCCAGGAACAGGTCCCTGTCCCTTCCTGGCCTCAGTTTCCCCTTCTCCAACAAGAGTTGGGACTACAGAAACTGGTTCCCAGCCAGCTCCAATTCTGTGAGTTTCAACACAGGCAATTTGAGGGACAAATATATGCAGATGGATATGCAAATTGGCATCTCCGAGGATTTATGGGTGGCCTTAATTCCAAGGGGAGGAGGTGGGGACTGGTGGAAGGGGCATTTCAATGAGGCAGGCCTCAGCCTTACCGGGCCCACTAAATCCTGGCCGGTGTCAGCGCTGTAAAGCACCGTGATGAAGGGCAGGCAGCCCGCGGAGTGGAGGGCCGGTGATTTATAGCCGCTGAGCCTCCTCTCGGTGGCGTGCAGGCGAGCCCCGTGGGACAGGGAGGAGGCAGGATTTATGTCTCCCCTTCCCTACCCCAGCAGTGCTGAGAGCAGAAGAGCGGGGAAGGTGACTTTCACCTTCAGCGCCAGCTGACTCTGGTGGAGGAGGCCGAGCCCTGCAGCCTGTGTTCTACCCTAGCAAAAGAAAAGGAGCGGGCCCAGAGACGTTTCCAGCCTGAACCCTGCCCAGCCTTTGGTCACAGTTGTCTCTTCTAGCTGGCCCTCTACCAACCGACGGGCACCTTTCTTCCATGGGCCCCTAGCTCTGCCTGCCAACTCTTCTTAGCTGTCCCCAAGCCTGAGAAGGTTCTGCATTGAAAGACTGGAGAGAGCTGGGTCCACTACATTTTCTTTGCTGATCAGAGGACAGTCTCCCGGAAGTCTAACCTCACTCCCTTATGTCTGAAAGGGAAAGGAGAGTACATTTTGATACATTTTTGGTAGCAAAGGAAGTTGGTCTCCCTGTGTTCACTTGACTGAAGAGTGCATTCTGTAGCCTCCCCCTTCCCCACTTCCCCAGCCAGCAGGTGAAACGCCCTGTTGTTGTTAGCTGCCGTGGCGTCCTGGCACGACAGAAGCAAATCCTGCCCAGTCCTGCACCATCCCCAAGGCAGGTTACTGATAGAACCTTTGTGATACATGGGGTTTTCATTGGCTAATTTTCAGAAGTAGATCTCCAGCCTTTTCTTCCTGGTCCATTTTAGCCTGGAAGCCCCACTGAAACCTGGTCAACATCATAGCAACACCCAAGCCTCCACTGACAGGTGGGTGGTGACTGGGCAGGAGGTGCATTGAACAGGAATCAAACCAGTCTTCCACATGAGAAGGGAGAATTCTACCACTGCGCTCTGAAATGCCTGGGGGGAGGGGGACGTATTAAGCTGCAGACATCCCTCACTCTACACAACCACTGGATTCCTGAGGTTGCTGGTAAACTCCATCTGGAAAGATGACCCTGCTTCCCCAGTGACCCAGTGATTCAGAAATGATTCTTCTATCACTCAACCAGTGTCACCCACACCAGGGAAGTCCTACTGTGTGCCCAGGCAGCACCGCTGAGATATGGCAGACAGAAACTCAGAGGTGAAATTCTCCACCACCTTGGTTATCAGGGCTGCCCACCCACTAGCTCCAAGGGCCTTCCTGTCCCCACCCAGCCTCTGAGTATTAAGTCTCCATAAACAAAGTTTACACATCCGGTTCTCATCATGAAAGGAGCTCTGCCGAAAGTCCCTCAGGTAAAGAGGGTGTAAATATAGAACTCAAAAGGCCGCGTTCAGTTGAGTTGTTCACCTACTGAATTGTGTGTTTGGAGCTGAGACGGCCTCCCCTGAGTCCGTTTCAAGCAAAGCTGCCCGGGCCTTCTGTATTTTTGTGCCATACAAAGCTGAGGAAGGACATTCTTCCTTCTAAAGAGGTGCTTCCCTGACCACAGGCTTCTCCTCAGAAACCCAGCAACACTTCAGACAGTCCTAAGAACGTGTCTGTAGCTCCTCAGCATCTCCTCTGCTATAAACCGTAAGCTCTGGCTGTATTTCCTAAGACCCCCAAATATTTTGTGTCCCTCTCTGGCTCCCCCCAAAGATCAAATCCAGTTGCCATAATGCTATTGTCTCAAGTACATCTCTGTGATACTAAATTATTTCCAAGAAAAACCCTCTGCCGTCAAGTCGATTCCAACTCATAGCGACCCTATAGGACAGAGTAGAACTGCCCCATAGAGTTTCCAAGGAGCACCTGGTGGATTCGAACTGCCGACCTTTTGGTTACCAGCCATAGCACTTAATGACTACACCACCAGGGTTTCCTTATTTCCAAGAGGCAGGCTATTAATTTAAGCAGGATTCTTTATGACTCAATACAGACACCAGACTCCCAAGGGGTTTCTTCCTATAGGATTTGACCTGGAGATTGGTGCTCAAGGCCTCACAGACCCTAAGGAACAGGTGGTGATGGGTTGGGGAAGTTGCGAGAACATGCAATAGGGCCACAGGGGAGAGGTGATCACACACAGGACCCCACTGACAGAGATATTTACCTCTTACTTGCAACTTGATTTTGTTCAGCATGCTGTTGTTGAGCATTTCTTGTGGGCCAAACAAAACCATTACAAAAATTGTCATCCACAGCCTGCAGGTCCCTCTGAAAGGCTGGGAAGGAAGAGCAGAGGCATCCTCAAGAACCTCCAGAGGGGCCTCCCTTCTTGCCCTCAACCCTCTGCACATGCCCCTGGTTCACTAGTCTCATTTCTATTTCTCAAGCCTTCCGTTCCAGGTCACTACCCCAGCCCCACCCATCTTTGCCCCCCTGTGACCCCACCCTAACTGCCCTTTATCCAGCAGCCAGGATGCAAGGCCAGGCCATTCATAGCCCACAGAGAGAAGACAGTGCCACTTGAGCTAGTTCCATGCATCCTCCAAATGACATTAGCTCTAAAGCAGTGCTCACTGGGGGAAGATCTGAAGTGGAGAGGATCACTGACCTTGCACTCCTCGCCCAACTAAAAACCAAAAACCCAGTGCCGTCGAGTCGATTCCGACTCATAGCGACCCTATAGGACAGAGTAGAACTGCCCCATAGAGTTTCCAAGGAGCATCTGGTGGATTCGAACTGCTGACCCGTTAGTCACTATCAATCTGGACTTAAAACCAAGACATCAGGCAGCCTTCCATCACTTGAAGGATAAAGATGCATCCCCAAATCAGTCAGCAATGGTTGGTTCTTATCACCCACCATTTTGGATGATCTAGGTCAGGACTAGGTGTGGGCAGGGTTGAGGCAGCATCTGCTGGTTTGTCTGCTCAGCCAGGGGAGCCCATTGCAAGCAAGGACTCCTTGCTATGGCTGGGAGATCCACCTTTTTCCACCTCAACTTGAAGTTATGTTCTGTTATTCTGTCCTGTGGCTTCCATGCTGCTCATCTGAAAGATGGGCCTTCCTCAGCTTCAACCTCCAGGGTCATCAAATCTCCTCACTTCCTCATGTCCACCGCCCAGGTCAGGCCTTTGTGGCTTCTGATCTGAACTCATACAGTCCTCTCCCTGAGGCCTGCCTGTCTTCCTTCTCCACATCTCAACCCTCCCTTCCTACCAGTTTAAGTCCTCAGGAGAGCAATTATTTGTTGAATGCCCACCTAGTGTGTGCCAGAGGCCACTGTAACTAAAGGTAGAAAAGATCTGTGTTCTGGTAGAGACAAAAGTGTGAACAAATGAATCCAGTCCAGAGCTGCCCTGTGGTCCCAAGGTCACAGAATACTTTGGTGGGGGGGGATGCATTCCTGGGCACTGGAAGATGCATTCCTGGGAACTAGAAGATGCATTCCTGGAAGCTCGGCTAGGCTACCATGGAGAGGCAGAGTGTTCTAGGAAGGGGCAGCCTGTGCAAAGACTCAAGGTCTTCTGTGCTCTGATCACACTTACCAATTGTGCTGGTCGAGGCTCCTGTGGCTGTATGTGCCAAAAAGTCCACCTCTAGCTGACTTAAACAACAAAGCGAGCATGTTGACTCTTGAACCAAACTCAAGAGGTTGGTTGATCCAGAGACACTTAACCCAGCTGTTCAAATGAAATCACAAAGAACTCAGTTTCTCTCTGTCTTTCTTGTATCCTTAGCTCAACAAGGTGGCCCTTCAGTACCTTCCTGCCTCCCCTCCTGGAGGCAGTGCCAGGCCTGATACTTCACAGTCCATGAGAAGAGAAATTCTGTGCCAATGACACACTCACTTGCCCTCTCCTCTCTCTCTTGCTGCAACTCCACTTTCCTCATAAATTTCAACAAATGTTTCCTAGCAGCTCATTGGCTCTGGCTGGGTCAAGTATTCATCCCTGAATGAATCACTGAGACCAGGGGAATACAATTCTCTAATTGGCTCTGGCCCAGGTCATGTGATCCACCCTTGAGTATCCAAACTAAGAGTGGGGAATGAAGGGCACCATTACCAGGAAACTGAGGGTGGACACAGGGCTGAAGAATAACAAGTGGCCAAGGCACCTGTCTTCTATGTGAATGTGGATGAGAGGGCCACCTGAGATTTGCCTCAAGCCAAATAACAAGTCAACTTGAGAAAGAAGACTCTAGGAGACAATGGTGGGCTCCCAACTTCTCCCAAGTTTCTTTTATCCTGATTTATCTATTCCATATTACCTAAGTCTCTCAGTGATGCAAATCTCATCCCCAGATAGAGCAATCTTGTGTATATGTGTGTGTGTCAGAGAGATAAAGAGAGAGAGAAAAAGCCAAAACCACTATATGCATATAGTCTTCATTGTTGTCCTCATCTTCCTTTGGAATATAGGGAAGTTTGGGTGTTTGAAAATCCTTCTTTCCAGACACTATACAGTCATAGCCAAGAAATAAAGACCACACATAAAATGTTATGCTGACTCTGAATCCAGCCTTACCTGAGAGGCTGCCACCACTGTGCAGGGCTCCAGGAGAGTGAGGCACCTCCCTGTGGACACACAACCAATGTACACCTGGAAAGAAATGGGACTGGGACTGTGGGCACCTGTCCTGCCCAACTCATGGTCAACCTCTCTCCTCCAAGGAAGAGCCCACAGCCCCAGACCCTGGTACTAGCAGGGACAAACTGAGGTGGGTGGGGAAGTCTGGAAGGGTCTCCGGCCTCCAACTCCACAAATCATCCTGTTTTAATGTAAACGGTGATTGCCAAGAGTACAGCATGTTTTCCTGTGTCAGCAGCTCAGTGACTAATGCCCCAAGATAAATGGCTTTGTTTTGCTTGTTTAGAGTGATTCTGTAACCCTTCCTTCCTTTCTGCTGCAGAGTAGACTCTCCAGCACACTCCCAGTTACACTCTGGGGCTAAGGAAAACAAAGGCTCATGGCCTCCATGTGCAATGAGAGGCCAGAAACTTGTTGCACTATGGAGGCTGGCTCCCAGAGAAGGGAGGCCATGTCTCATGAGTCAGGGGCAGTTGAGAGTCTGGGCTAATTGGGTCTGAAGCAGATCTGTCATGTGTTCTTAGCAAATGACCATAGAGGAACTGAGAACAAGCTCTTCCCTCCAGCCAGACTAGAGCTGGGATTGGAAAGAGGCTCCAGGGGACCCAGGACTATCAGAGAGAACTTTGGGGCCTGGGATAGAAGGGGGAGATGAATGCCTAAGTGGCCTGGGACAAGGGAGACGTTAACTACCACATTGTGCAATGTGTATATCATTAAGCCAGACTTTTGTTTTTGTTTTTAACCAGGGAAGACATGGGGTTTTGATAGAAACATGAGCTGTGAGCCCAGATCCAGGTAGCTGGGAATATTAGCTCTAACACATATTAGCTGTGGCACATTGGATGGAATTGCCATAGAAGAAACTGAGGCTTAGAGGAGCTGAGCAATTCACCCAGAGTTACATATGTAGCTCATGACAAAATTCAAAGTTAAACCAGGGCACACAACAAGCACAGAACTCACTTTCTAAATGTTTTGCTATAAAGAGGAACATAGAAATGAAGTAACAGCTGGAAGAGAGAATAATTTCAAGAGAGGGATTTTCCTAAAGAATGAGATGGTAAACATGTTGGGAATCAACCAGCAGAGAAGGAGAAACGGAAGATGCAGAAAGAGTGATAAACTAACGGAAGTACGCCCTGGAAAAGGCAAAACGGGATGGGAGACACGACCACCACCTACTGCCATGTAGCCTGGGCACTGCACAACTCCGGGGGCACCCATCACACAGACTGAAATGGGGTACAATGCGCTGGCCCTGGATGGGGGCGTCCTTAGCACAAGTAGAGGGATGAATCCTCGTTGTGGGCAGGGAAACTCCTTCCATGATGACAGAGTGTGGCCACAGAAGACAGGTATGGCTGTAGTTAGACTTGCAGATTAGTGATAAATGAGGGGTTGTGATGGGCTCTCTTATCTTTCAAAGAGCAATGCAGTGAGAGCGTGAGGTGAAAGGGGAAGAAAGGGAGTCAGAGATTTAAGAAGAAAAGGAGGAATGAAGATGGGAAAATCCATTACCATGTGTTAGTAATAAAGAACAATTCCTTTATTTAAAAAAAAAAAAATTAAACCAGGGCAGTCCAGTCCCTAAGTCATTAAGTATGGAATAAAGTGGTGACTGGGGACTAAATCTCCCCAGGTACCCACTGACCTCTGACACCCACTTGAAACCCCAGCCCCTTACCATTCCAGAAATGTGCCCTTGCCTAGCCATACTGCAAATCCTGTAGTTTACATTTCCAGCTTTTCCCTTTCTGAACACACTTCCTGGCCCCCTTGCAGTTGGCGATCCATGTGATGTGTGTCACTCCCAGGGTGGAGCATTTAATTGTCAGTGTGAAGCTCTCCAGGGCACTTTCGTTCTGCCATAGCAACCATCAATGTTCCCAAATGACTGCTCCATCAGCCTACATCCTATTCGGAGCAGGCCTCCAGCCAACCCACAATGGACATGAAGCGTGAATGAGAAATAAACTTTTGTTGTTTTAAGCCACTGAGACTTGAGGCTGTTTGTTATTGCAACATAACTTACCCCATCCTGACTAATACTTCTCACCTTCTAGGAGGAGGAAGGAGGTGAGTTTTTATAGATGGACACGGGAATGTTCAGCAAAGGGGAAGGACAGGGAGCCCATTTTTATCAGCTATGCCATCAGGTGTCAGAGAAGCCAAGCAGGGTAGATATAAATGAACTGAGGATTTCAGGGTCCCTGAGCCAAGATAGCTTTCAGACTGTAGGAGGGTCATCTGGCCAATCTGAGGCCAGGGGAGGACTCAGTCAGGGAAGTCTTCTCTTGCACAGCCCAGACAAAGACTGGAACCTGGAGCTGCCCAGGTCTCAGGCAAGACAAGAAAGAGCTCAGCCTTGTGTGGGGCTGGCTCTCAAAGTGGCTGCAGAGGGTGCTCTTGGCAGACAGCATACTGTACACAGAGCCTCAGTGGGCATGAGCCCTGGGACACAACATTGCTGCACCAAGGGCTGGGCTGCACGGCTCAGTGGAGAAGTCTGCTGTAAGTGGGCCTGAGCTCTATGCAGAGATGGCTGTTAATCCTTCACTTGGATTATTTTCTCTCCTCCTCCAGCATAACAGAGCTCTGTTCACCCCCACCCCACATTTCTAAAAGACAGCTATAGGGAAAGCAGTTAGAGTATAAAACAACCCCTCCTGGCTAAAGGAAATTCTGGGTCTGGCTGTGAACTAGGAGAGATCCTGGGACCCAGCACTCAGAGGTGACATCTGTACAAGTGTGGAGCGGGGGCAGAGGGGATAGAGGGCCTTTTCCCTTGGATGGCAGATATCTGATTGGTGAGTGGAAGGGCACCTCAAGGCACAAGTCACCCCTGAGCATCTTTCTACCATTTCCCCCTTCCCTCCAGTCAGGGTTACCCTTTACTCATTCTTCACTTGACCATCTCCTCCTCCCAGTTTGCTAGAACCCTCCTCCCCACCCCACCCCCAAAAAGAAAAGCTTCATGAAACATCTGATCATCCTTCTTATGCAATGCACAGTCCCTTCCAGAAGACCCATGAATTGCTGTGTCATTTCCTGGGAGAAGCAGTAAGTTGGGGAAAAAAAAAAAAAAGATAAGTTGTGGAGTCCCTGCTAAACTTTTGGAGCAAGGGTGGCACAGTGGTTAAGAGCTTGGCTGCTAACCTAACGGTCAGCAGTTCGAATCCACCAACCATTCCTTGGAAACCGTATGGGGCAGTTCTCTTCTGTCCTATGGGGTTGCTATGAGTTGGAACTGGGTAGGGCAAACGGCTAATGCACTTGGCTGCTAACCAAAAGGTTGGAGGTTTAAGTCCACTCAGAGACACCTTGGAAGAAAGACTTGGAGATCTACTTCGGAAAAATCAGCCACTGAAAACCCTACGGGGCACGGTTCTACTCGGACACACATGGGTCACCATGAGTCAGAATCAATCTGACAGCATCTGGTTTTTACTGCTGTCTAACTCTTTCTTCCTAGCCAAGATGAGCAATTTGGAAGTTACCATGGAAGTTGACATCACATCTGACTCCTGTTATATCAGTCAGTAGAAGGATATTTAGCTCAGCCTTTGAGAGCAGACCTGGGTTTCATTCCCAATGCTGCCAAGTTCTAGGTGTGTGAACTTGGGCGTGGGATTTAAATTCTGTAACCTTCACTTTCCTCATCTGTAAAATGGTGATAGTATTAGTCCCCACATGATAGCATCCGTGTAAGAGTGGCATGGCATATACAAGTTCTCACTGAATGATGTTTAGTATTAGTGTGCTGTAGTGAGTGGGTGAGAAGCAGAGAGCCTCCTGTGAGCCTCAAAAAGCAGTTGGTGAATTTGCTGTGCTCAAAAAAGCAGGAAGATGGTTGGAAAAATGTACAAGGGGCCTGGGTAGGACCCCATAAGCCTGGTCAGCTGGAGCATCCAATTACTGAGCACCCTGGTCCCAAAGCCCACAGACAGGGAGGACAGACAGACCCTGGATGTTCTTCTAGCAGCAGCTCTGGAGCCAGCTCAGTGCTACCTCAGGCAAATGTCTAAACCGTTTTGTTCAGTGTCCAGAACAGTTCAAAAACCAGTCCTGGGAAGAGGTCTTCCTTAGTTTTACCCCATCCATCCCTGTCATTGCTCTTTTGTTTCTGCTATTACATTGTTTTGTTCCCTTTTTTGACCTTCAAGCTGCTTGTGGGTGTTTCACGAGATGCTGTCAGGCTTCCCCATTCAGGCCAGTGTGAATGAGGAATAGGGGCAGTGGGGATAGTCAGGTCCACTAGTACAGTTCAAAAAGATCAGGGAAGCCACACAAGGAACAAAGAAAAAGGCATAGCATTTAGGGCTGCATGAAGAAGACAGGGCTCCCCCTTCCTGGAAGAGAGCTTCCCAGAGGAAGAATTGACCATAAAGTGTTCCAACATGTGTCAGTCATCTAGCTCCAGTCTAACTTATGTATGAATTATTAATAAGGGGCTTTCAGGTCAAGGTGGCAGAGAGATCATGTGTCAAAACCTCCCTCCTCCATCCCAACATATAGAAATGACAGATACATTTACTAATTTAGAATATAGTCATCTAATTGCATTAAAGAGAATAAAGAATGGAAGATCTCCATAGACCAAAATGGGGAAGGAAACCAAAGTGGGGAGAGAAGCTGCAGTGCAATAAGAACTGGGAAGATACGTGGATCATTGGAAATAGGATTGCTATGCCAAGACTGGGATCCTACATGAAGCTGGGGAGCCAAGAACACATAGCCCACCTGCCAAACGAGGCTGGATTCACTCTGCTCACCTACCTGGGGATGTGTCTGGAAATATGCTGCTTGTCCAAAAAATAGAGACATAGCCCAAGAAAGAAACTAGGTTCTTGTCCTGCTCCCTGTGGGGGCATGAAGTCCTGAACTACTCCATCCTCTTGGAGAAGACCCCTAGACAAAATTGTTTATGTAATTCTAGTTCACAATTCTGAATTCAGTGGAATAGGGGCTAAAGTAATCCACAAGACCCCCCCATAGGGAAGACGATTTATGAGAACACGCTTGTGAAAGATGAACTCGCAAATAAGATTATTCACTAAAAGAATAGAAATTAGAATGTATAATTTCCTAACATGTAGAGAAAATATAAAAGATCGAAAATTCAATTCAACAAAAAGCAGGGATGGAGGAGAAATAAAGATCCAAAGAGACAGCATAATAAATAGAAACACAAATGGTATTGCAGAAATGAATTCAAACATATTGCTATTCGTGATACATGAATACAAACTGTTTAAGCCTTATTAAAAGGAAGAGAGTATAGCATTGACTTTTCTCTCTTTTATTCATCTATATGCCATTTATGAAAGAAACATCTAAAATTGAAACACAAAAAGCTTAGAAATAAAGTTATACAAAACACACATTCACAACACATACACTAGTCCCCAAAACGGGACTGGTGAAATGTTAATTAATATTAGAAAACATTAATTTTACAGAAACAAAGAAAAACATTTCCTAGTCTTATAAAGAACTATCCATAAAAATGATATAACAGTAATGCCTTATATACAGCTAACAACACAGACTCAAAATATATATCAACAGTATTGAAAGAAGAAGTTGACAAATCTGCAATTTTAGGAGGCTACTCTCAGAAATTAATAGGTCCCACAGGCAAAACTTGTTAAGATTATAGAAGATTTCAATAAAATCATTAGAATAATAAAATGAGAGATGGTTTGATATAATAGATCCATATAGTACTTTGTACCCAATAAATAAAAAATACATATTCCCTTCAAGTGATAAGGGTCATTTACAATATTTAACCTTGAACAGCATGTCAAAGGAAGTTTTATCAAATGCCAAAAGACTCAATATGATATAGACACAATAAAACTCAAAGCATTAAAAAAGTGTCTTGTCACAAAGCCCCCATATATTTGGAAACAAACAAGAAAAATATCCAACTGCTAAATACTTTCCTAGGTTAAAAAGGAAATCATGAGAAAAATTATGATCCTCTTAGAACTGAACAATGACAAGAGCCTGGCATATCAAAAATTGTAAAGCTGTACTTAGACAGAAATGTTTAGACTTAAGTACATTTATTAGAAACTGAGAAAGATTTAAAATGAATGAAAAGAGAATTCATTTCAAGAAGGTGAAAATAGAATAATGAAGCAACCTCAAAGGAAGTAGAAAAAGGGGAATAATAAAAAAAAGCCAAAAATAATAAAATAAAAAACAGAAAAGAACAGCAAAATGAAAAGTAGTCACAGGAACAAAATAGAAAAGTATGAAATAGATAAACCTCTGGTAAGTTTGGAAAGAAAAAGAAAGGAGACTCTAATATTATTTACTGTTATTGTAAACAATCAAGGAGTCATAACAACAGATATAGTAGAGTTAAGGCTACTTCCCCATTGTCATTCCAAAAGGAGAAAGAGGAGCAGATGGGCCAATGGAGAAACATGAGAGCTGGGCAAGATCTTTAAGGGACAAAGATCCTCTGAAGGACCAAGCACTACTAATGAAAGAGGAACCGTACCTAAGAATTTTCTGGTGAAATTTTAGGATGCCAGGGATAAATTTTAAAATCTTTAAGCTTTTGAGGGTGGGCTATATGTCAAGGTGGGGAGGATAGACTTGGAATCAGATTTCTCCTCTACACCCCTAAATGCAAAAAGAAGCTATAATAAATGTAAGAATATCTACAAACTTCCAAAAGGAAAAGATTGTATAAAAAAAATTCTATAACAAGGAAAGCTATAATTCATTTGTAAGGTCAATGAATAGATATTTTTCAAACATTTAAGCTTTCAGAGGGTGTATTACTCACTCAGCCCTACTGAAGAAATGTATGCCGAGAAATTCTACAGCTGAGCAAGAAGCAAATAAGAATAAAGAGCTCAAGAAAGAGAAAAGCCTTGGTATAAAAAAAATGGCTATGACCAAGAAAATAAGGAAAACTTCTGTTAATTTATTTAAAATTGATATTAACATGATTGAAAAAGTAATGGAAATTTCCAAAACAATTACTGAAACAGAAGGTACATGAACCAGTTCATAATAATAAACTTAATCTAAAATGTCATTGTATCATTAAAAGCCGGAAGGTAGAAGTGGGAGGAAACTTAAAAACATGAGATCGTCTTACATAAGGGGAATAAATATATACGACTTTCTTTTTGAAGTGATAAAGAAATAAACCATAAATATAGCACCTATATCTATAGGTATATGTGTGGGGGCATGGGTGTGTATTTAAAGGGACCAGTTGTTGCTGTTATTAGTCGCTGCTGAGTCAGCTCCGACTCATGGTGACATTATGTATAACAGAAGGAAATGTTGCCCAACTCTGTGTCATCTTCATGATAGTTGGTATGTTTGGACTAGTAGTAGACTAAAAATAGAAAGTATGACTCTCTAATTTCTAACTATTAAAAATTTAAAAAAGCAAACTTGAGCAAATAGGAAAATAAAAAAGTGTAATGGAAAATAAAGAAAAGAAAACATTTTCAAAATGGGGTGAATGATTAAACTACTCAACTCCAGAGCCTCAGGAAGAGTGGCACTGAGAGTCCCATGCTATTAGAAATCCTTCCTGTCTCTCATCTCTGGGTCTCTTCTGCATCTACTTCATTTTCCTCATTTACACCACTTAGTGTCCTCTGTTTTCCAGTCTGTCTGAAGGAAGATGGCCATGGTGCAGGCAGCAACCAACTGTGTATCTCCTTAATCAAGAGAGCTGCAAAGCCAGGTGAAATCCCTTAGTCCCAGTTACCAGTACTCAGGGCAGATTCTATCTGGCCCCGTACAAATCTAGATGCCCATCTCTGTGGTTGGGGGCAGGGTCTTACAGAACTCCATGTAAGGTAGACTACCTTCTGGGAAAACGGTAGACAATCTCCTACGTGTCCACTATCCAATCAAAGGACAAACAAAAAGGAAGCAATATTAATATCTGACAAGGTAGAATTCAAAGTGAAAAAGCATTAAAAGGGGGGAATCCTATATTAGTAAATGGTACAAAATAAATAACAATATAAGAACCATGAATCTATGTGCGTCGAATATTGCATCAAATGTACAAGACCGAAGAGGTTGGGAATTAAGGAGAAATTGAACAAAACCACAGTCATCATAGAAAGTTTCTCACCATTTCTGAGAGACCGAGTAGACAGAAATTTAAAAATATAGAGCGGTTGAAATTTACTTATTAAAATTTTGACTTAATCTATATCAAAACGTCTTCCCTAAAAACAAAGAATACATAACCATTTCAAATGGCCACGGAACAGTTAGAAAATTTGATCATGTCTTAGGCCACCAGGAAAATATCATTAAAATCTAAAAAGCAGAAATAGTACAATACACAAACTCAAACCACAATGCAACAAAACTTGAAGTTAATAACAAAAGAAAAAAAACAAAGTAACAAAGCCGCTCAGGAGGGGTAAAATAAAACTTGCATTAACAGCCCTCAAGTCAAAAAAGAAATCAAAACTAAAGGGAAGGATTGTTGAAGAAACAATGGCGAGCTAGAGCAGAGAGAAAACATAAACTCCAAAGTGCAGAAAATATATAGCTTTATATGTTTTTCTCATTAAACAGAAGAGAGAAATTAAATGAGCTAAGCATTCAACTCAAAAAACAAGTAAAAGAGGAAAAATGTAAACTTATGGAAAGCTAGAGGAGGAATTTGAAAATGAAATAGAAGATGATAAATTAAAAATAACAAAAGCTGTAGATCTGAGAAATCCTAGAGCTGGACCTTTGAAAAGACTATAATTGGAATAATAATAAAACTCACTGCTGTCGAGTCGATTCCAACTCATAACGACTCTATAGGACAGAGTAGAACTGCCCCATAGGGTTTCCAAGGCTGTAATCTTTTTTTTTTTTTTTTTGTAAATAGGTTAATCCCTCTCTGTTCCTATTTTTCTGAGCACTTTTATCATGAATGGGTGCTGGATTTTGTTGAATGCTGTTTTCTTTTTTTAACCTTTTTTTTTTTTTCAATGTACTTTAGATGAAGGTTTACTGAACAGACTAGCTTCTCATTAAACAGTACATATATTGTTTTGTGACATTGGTCACCAAGCCCATGACATGTCAACACTCTCCCCTTCTCCACCTTGGGTTCCCTGTTACCAGCTTTCCTGTCCTCTCCTGCTTTCTAGTCCTTGCCCCTGGGCTAGTGTGCCCCTTTAGTCTCATTTTGTTTTATGGGCCTCTCTAATCTTTGGCTGAAGGGCGAACCTCAGGAGTGACTTCATTACTGAGCTAAAAGGGTGTCAGCAGGCCATACTCTCAGGGTTTCTCCAGTCTCTGCCAGGCCAGTAAGTCTTTTTTTTTGGCGGGGGGGGGGGGGGGGGAGTTAGAATTTTGTTCTACATTTTTCTCCAGCTCTGTCCGGAACCCTCTATTGTGATCCCTGTCTCAGAGCAGTCAGTAGTGGTAGCTGGGCACCATCTAGTTGTTCTGGATTCTGGTGGAGGCTGTGGCAAGGCTGTAATCTTTATGGAAGCAGACTGACACATCTTTCTCCCACGGAGTGGCCAGTGGGTTGTACTGCCAACCTTTCAGTTAGCAGCCAACTGCTTTGACCACCAGGGTTCCTTAGGATAATAATAGCAACCTTACACTGGGCATTCAGCTAATGACCAGGTAACATGCTAGGCACTTTAACACTGGCACATTTAATTCTAGCAATCACCCCATGAGGTAGGCAGTATAGATATGCCCATTTTATAGGTGGGAAAACTAAGGCTTTGGAAATTCCATGTCTTGTCCCAGGTCTGTCCTATAGGGTCCCAGGTTTATCCAACCCCAGAGCTCATGATATTAGTCATCATTTAACTGCCTCTAGCAGGGCAAATCAAGGAGCAAAGAGATGGCAGCCACTGATGTACTGCACAGTGAAAGAGAAAGGCATGCAACCACTACGGAGAATTAAAAATGAGGAGAAAACACTACACACAATGTGACAGGTAAGATAACTTTTTTTCTCTTTACTCTTATTTTTATTGACAAGTTTCGCTTGAGATAGTTGGGATCATATATTCCATCTGATTTTATATTCTTCCTTTTTTATCTTTTTCTGTAGAAATAATTTCAAACTTAAAGAAAAGTTGCAAGAACAGCTCAAAGAACTTTTTTCTCTAAAGCATTTGAGAGTAATTTGCCAATATTATGCCTCCTTGGCCCCCAATACTTAAGCATTTAGTTTCTTAAAACAACAATACCCTCTCAATCGGAATACAACAATCAATATCAGTAAAATAGTATCAATACTCTGCTGTTGTTGTCACTGTTGTTAGTTGCCACTGAGTCAGCTCTGACTCACGGAGACCTCATGTACAACAGAAGGAAATATTACCTGGTCCTGTGCCATCTTTATGGTCATTCGTCTTTGAGTCCATTGTTGGGGCTATTGTGTCTATCCATTGCATTGAAGGTTTCCCTCATTTTCACTGACCCTTACTTTACCAAATATGATGTCCCTTTCTAGCAACTAGTCTTTCCTGATGACATGTCCAAAGTAAGTGAGCCAAAGTCTCACCATCCTTTCTTCTAAGGAGCATTCCGGTTGTATTTTTTCTAAGACTGATTTGTTCATTCTTCTGGCAGCCCACGGTCTCTTCAATATTTTTGGCCAACGCCACAGTTACAACACATCAGTTCTTGTTCTGTCTTCCTTTTTCGTTGTCCAGCTTTTGCATGCATATGAGGCAATTGAAAAGACCATGGCTTGGATCGTACCATCTAATTCACAAACCTCATTCAGGTTTTGCCAGCTGCCTCAATAATGTTCATAAGCAAGTGGGTCCGAGCCAGGATTACGTATTGCATTTTGTTTTCATTTCTCTTTAGTCTCCTTCAATCTAGAACAATTCTTCAATCTTCTCTTGACTTTCTGGACCTTGATACTTATGAAGATAAACCAAAAAACCAAACCCGTTGCAGTCGAGTCTATTCCGACTTGTAGTTACAGGTCAGCTATTTTGTTGAATGTCCCTTAATATCTAGTGTTTCCTCATGATTAGAATAAGGTTATGCATCTGGAGCAGGAATTTCACAAGCTATGTCTCTTCACTGCATCCTATCAAGGGCCACACAATTTCAATTTGACCTCCAGCACTTAATTAAGAACTGTATCTTACTGTCAAGTGTCTCTTCTTCCTTTTGTAATCAGTAAGTATCTTGTGTTAAGGTATTTGAAACTATGTAACTATCCCATTTCTCATCTAAACTTCTACCAACTAGTTTTAGTATCCACTGATGTTTCTCAGTTGAGTCAGTTATTACTCACTACTATAATGGTTGTCAAATGGTGATTTTCTAATTTCATCATCCCCTCTGCATTAGTTGACATTCTGCTCTTAAGGAAACGTTTCTCTTCTCCCCATTTATATATTCATTTATTTATATCAGTATGGCCACCAAATTCCTACTTTTTTCAGTGGTAAAATTCTGTTACAATTCTCTTTTATTTTGTCAAATTGTCCCAGATTTGGTTCAAGCAAAAAAGGTTTGGTTAGAAGCCCTTTAATCTGGCTTCTATGTCCTTTTGACCTGTACCCATCCTTCTTTCTGGCACAACAAGATGTTCCAGGCTTATCTTATACTTTTTCTGCTTCAGTCCTGGAATCAGCCATTTCTTCCAAAAGCTCTGGTTCCTTTTAGTGGAGAACAGTAGTTAAAAACAAAGATCTGGGGACTAGGTGTGCTCATTGCTATTAGGGTGTTGCTGCTCCAAGGTCGTTCAGTGGACAGGGTTAAGAAATCTATCTACCTGTCTGTCTGTGATAGGTAGCACCAAGATTGCTTCCAAATGATCCCCATTTCCTGGCATTCAAGTCTTTACACAAGCCCTTCCCCTCAAATGTGGACTGGACCCAGTGACTCCCTTCTAACAAACAGAATATTGGCAAAAGTGATGGTATGTCATTTTCAAGTTTAGCTTACAAAAAGGCTACGACTTCCATCTTAGACATTCTCTCTCACTCTCTCCCTCTGAGGAAAGCCAGCTGCCATATTTTGAGCTACTCTATGGAGACCCACACATGGC
Source organism: Elephas maximus indicus (assembly GCF_024166365.1). Lineage (NCBI taxonomy): Eukaryota > Metazoa > Chordata > Mammalia > Proboscidea > Elephantidae > Elephas > Elephas maximus. Next base: position 64,318,849 of record NC_064835.1, read on the forward strand.
AAGGAACCAAGAGTGCATCTAGCCAACAGCCAGTGAAAGAATGACTCCTGGGAGCAACCACATGAGTGAGCTTGGAAGCAGATCCTCCCTAATAGAGCCGTCATATGACACCAAAACCCTGGCTGACAGTTTGATTGAAGCCCTGTGAGAGAACTTGAGGCAGGGGACCCAGCTAAACCGCTCCTGGATTCCTGATCCACAGAAATTATGAAATAATGAATATGCGCTATAGTTTTAGGAAATCCTGGTGGCGTGGTTGTTAAGTACTATGGCTGCTAACTAAAACGTCGGTAGTTCAAATCCACCAGGCATTCCTTGGAAACCCTGCGGGGCAGTTCCACTCCGTCCTGTAGGGTCATGACTATGAGTCAGAATTGACTCAAAGGCAATGGGTTTGGTTTTTGGGGGGTTTTGCTATTGTTTTAATCCACTAAATTTTTAGTTAATGTGTTACACAGCAATAGAAAGCTACACATACACAAAAATAAATATACATTTATTTCTGTGTCTATTCTATATACTAAAAACAATGAGTTCACACTCATACCTTCAATTCTAATCCAATACTACTGGGTTAACCTAGTTCCCCCCCCACACCTTTTCGTACTGTAGCTCCCTCCTCTGAGATATCTGACTCTCATTTTTCTTAATACACTTGCTTATTGGTGCAATTCCTCCTCTCTTGTAACCAATTTCCTCTCTCTGCCACAATGCTTTCCCCCCATGCAGACATCCTCCTCACCCTGATCAGACACTGACGCACCTCTGCCCCTGTGTGGACCCTACCTTGTCCACTCACACACAATGGCTTTTGAAAGAATTATCCAGGAAGGGAGGATGGGAAAGAAGCAGGGAGGCTGGGAGGCAGGCAATATAGAATACTAAAACCAATTGTTAAAAAGATAGAAAAAATAGAGAAATCAGCTTGAAAGGAACTGAGAAATCATTAGAGACCTATCCACCAAAAAGTGCTAGTCTCAGAATGTGACCCAGGCAAAGTCTTTCAGACTCTCAAAGGATAAGTCAATCCTGAACTTTTTAAACTGTTCTAAGACTCAGAGAAAGAATTAGGTAGTTCCTCAAATCATTCTACAAATCCAGCAAAACCCTGATATCAAAACTCTGCATAAATAATAGTAAACTGAATTCAAGAGTGATGTATGATCTAGTAATCTAGTAGATTTCCCTCCAGAAATGCGGGGACAGGTCAACATGAAGAAATTCCTTCGCTTTAAATTCATAGGTAAAAGGAGACATATGGAGTTGGCAATTGATATCAAGTAGAATCTTTTTAAAATTCACAATCTTTTCTGGAACTGTAAGTTGGGATTTTTTTTTTTTTTTTGGTTGTAAGTAACAGAATCCAAGTCAAGGCTAAGCAGACAGGAGTATCTCATGGAAGTCAATAAATCAGAACCAAAAAGAATAAATATTGGAAAGGAAGAAGCAACACCATTTTTTATATCTGTTCATTACAGAATAAGTATTCTAAAATCAATAACTTACCCATAAATCAACAATAACCAGCTTGAAAACCTAATGGGGAAAAAGTCAATTTATGGTATCAGCAAAAGACTACATGAAGTACCTAGAGGATTAAACCTAGTGAGGTGCATCCATTGAAGAAATATAGAATCCTCTACTTGGGGACATCAAGGGAGACCAAGTAAGAAGAGAGACATGCATTGCTCCTGGTAAGAAGACATATTATACAAAAGCTCACCTGTCTTAAATGAATCTATAAATTAAATGAAATCCCAATAGCACGGTTTTTAAGAACTCGACAGTACAATTCTAAAATTCAAGTGAAAGAATTAATTTGCAAGAATATTCAGGACATTTTTGCAAATAAAAAATTCAGATATTGTCTACCAGATAATAACTTAGTTACCAAAATACAAAATCATTTACTGTCGAGTCGATTACAACTCATAGCAACCCCTGTGTGTCAGAGTAGAACTGTGCTCCACAGGGTTTTCAGTGGTTGATTTTTCTGTATTTTGCCAGGCCTTTCTTCTGAGCCCTGGTGTCCCGGTGGTTAAGAGCTCAGCTGTTAACCAAAAGGTCTGCAGTTGGAATCCACCAGCTGCTCCTTGGAAACCCTACGGGGCAGTTCTACTCTATCCTACAGGGTCACTTTGAGTCAGAACTGCAAGGGTTTTTTTGTTTGTTTATTTATTTTCTTCTGAGCCCATTAACAATTTTCACCACCCCAGGAATCCTAGCTACTAATAACATATTGTGTGCTTACACTGTACATAGCACTGAGCTAAGTGTTTTACGTGCATTGTAGATTATATGTATTACCCCCAACAACTCAGTGAAGTACAGTTACTTACAGCTTAGAGATGTTTGGAAAAGTTTGTGCCAGTATGACAAAAAAAAAAAAAAAAAAAGCCAACCCTTTGCCATTGAGTCAATTCTCACAGCCACCCCACAGGGCAGAGTAGAACTACTCTGTAGAGTTTCCAAGGAGGTTGGTGGATTCCAACTGCCAACCTTTGTGGTTAGCTGTAGCTTGCCATAGCCCCTAACCACTGCACCACCAGGACTCCAATATGATATTAAAAAAGTCTGTATTTGAACGTAGGACTCTCATTAAATCTGAGCTTAAAATTTAACTACTATGCTATTCAAACATATTACAAAGCTAAAGAAATTGAAACAAGCTGGTATTGAAAAGGCTCAACTGAACAAACTAATGGGAGGAAAATATCTGTATTCCTATCTCACTCCTAACATAAAAATAAAATTACGGATTTATTTTTCTTACACTTTAATTTTTCCATGACTTATTGCAGTCGTCAACAGTATAAGGGGAAAATATGTGAATTTCATTACTTTTTTCAAAGAAAGAGTTATTGGATATATTTATTGACTCTACTAGTTTTCTTTTTCTAATTCATTGTTCCCCTTATTACTTTTTCCTTCGCTATTTCCTTTGCTGCATTTTGTTCTAAGCTTATTGAGTTGAATGCTTAATTTTTTTATTTAATAATGAGGCACTTCTGGCTCATTTATTTTACCAAGTGAACTTTGTATTCTCTTTAAACTCTGAAAAAAATCCTGCAGGGACGTTTATCAGAATTGTATTAATGGTATAAATTAATTTGTGGTAAAAAATGACATTTTTACATATTGAATCTTCCCAACAAGGAGCTGTCCCTCCATTTATTCAAGTCCTCTTTTATGTCTTTCAGTAACATGCTATAGTTTTGTTCCTGTGGGCTCTGCACATTTGTCAATAATTCATGCCAAGGAAATATATTTTTCCTCAACTAGTTACTGCTATTTTATTAAAAACAAAAAACAGAAACTCTTGACTTTGTTAACTGAGTTTATTTTGTAAGTTTCCCTTTATAAACTCCCTGGCAGTTTCCCTAGGATTTTCAAGGTAGAAAAATGTATTGTCTGCACATCATGATAGTTTTCTGTTTCTTCCTTTTAGTTTTTCTTAAATATTGCATTACCTAAAACTTCTAGAACAAGGTCAGCTAAGAGTGGCTACAGTGGGTATTTATGTCTAGATTCTGACTATAATGGACAATAAAAAAAAAGCTATCTCTAATGTTTCATTTTTTTTTTATTATTGTACTTTAGATGAAGGTTTAGAGAACAAACAAGCTTCTCATTAGACAATTAGTACACATATTGTTTTGTGACATTGTTACCAACCCCACAACATGTCAACATTCTTCGTTCTCGAACTTGGGTTCCCTGTCACCAGCTTTCTTGTCCACTCCTGCCTTCTAGTCCTTGCTCCTGGGCTGGTGTGCCCATTTACTCTTGTTTCATTTTATGGGCCTGTCTATTCTTTGACTGAAGGGTGAACCTCAGGAGTGACTTTATTACTGAGCTGTAAGTGTGTACAGATGCCAAACTCTCAGGATTTCTCTGGTCTCTGTCAGGTCACTAAGTCTGGCCTTTTTTGTGTGTGTGTGAGTTACAATTTTGTTCTACATTTTTCTCCAGCTCTGTCTAGGACCCTCTATTGTGATCCCTGTCAGAGCAGTCAGTGGTGGTAGCCGGGCACCATCTAGTTATGCTGAACTTGGTCTGGTGGAGGCTGTCATAGTTGTGGTCCATTAGTCCTTTGGACTAATCTTTCCCTTGGGTCTTTGGTTTTCTTCATTCTCCCTTGCTCCAGACGGGATGAGACCAGTGGAGTATCTTAGATGGTGCTTACAAGATTTTAAGACCCCAGGCGCTACTCACCAAAGGAGATCGTAGAACATTTTCTTTAGAAACTATATAATGCCAGTTGAGCTAGATGTTCCCTGAGACCATGGTCCCCACAGCCCTCAGCCCAGCAATTCAGTCCCTCAGGGAGTTTGGATGTGTCTATGGAGCTTCCATGACCTTGCCTTGGACAAGTTGTGCTGGCTTCTCCGTTATTGTTTTCTGTCTTACCCTTCACCAAAGTTACCACTTATCTACTGTCTATTTAGTGTTTTTCCATTCCCACCCCTCCCCTCCCTTGAAACCATCAGAGATTGTTTCTTTTTGTGTGTAAACCTTTTCACAAGTTTTTATAGTAGTGGTCTTATACATTTGTCCTGTTGTGATTGACTTATTTCACGCAGCATAATGCACTCCAGATTCGTCCATGTTGTGAGATGCTTTGCAGATTCATCATTGTTCTTTATCTTTGAGTATTACTCCATCATGTGTACATTCCAGAGTTTGTTTATCCATTCATCTGTTGATGGGCATCTAGGTTGTTTCCATCTTTTTGCTATTGTGAACAATGCTGCAATGAACTTGGGTGTGCATATACGTATTCATGGGACGGCTCTTTTTCTCTAGGATATATTCGTAGGAGGAAACCCTGGTGGTGTAGTGGTTAAGAGCTATGGCTGCTAACCAAAAGGTCAGCAATTCAAATCCACCAGGTGCTCCTTGGAAACTCTACGGGGCAGTTCTACTCTGTCCTATAGGGTCACTATGAGTCAGAATCGACTGGACGGCAATAGGTTTTATATTTGTAGGAGTGGGATTGCTGGATCATATGGTATTTCTATTTCTAGCTTTCTAAGGAAGCGCTATATCGTTTTCCAAAATGGTTTTACCATTTTGCATTCCCACCAGCAGTGCTTAAGAGTTCCAATCTCCCCACAGCCTCTTCAACATTTGTTATTTTCTGCTTTTTTGATTCATGCCAGTAATGCTGGGGTGATATGGTATCTCATCTTGGTTTTGATTTTCATTCCTCTTTTTAATGGCTAGTGAACGAGAGCATTTCCTCATGTGCCTGTTAGCTGCTTCAATGTCTTCTTTGGTGAAATGTTCAATTCCCTTGCCCATTTTTTAATTAGATTATTTGTCTTTTTTGTTGTAGAGGTGTAGATTTTCCTGTAGATTTTAGAGATGAGAACTTTGTCGGATTTGTCATAGTCAAAAATTTTTTCCCAGCCTGTAGGTTCCCTTTTTACTCTTTTGATGAGCATAAGTGTTTAATTTTTAGAAGATCTCGGTTATCTAGCTTATCCTCTGGAGTTTGTATGTTGTTAGTTTTGGTTTGTATACTCTTAATGCCATGTATTAGGGCCTCTAGCCTTGATCCTATTTTTTTTCTTCTGTGATCTTTATAGTTTGGGGTTTTATATTTAGGTCTTTGATCCATTTTGAATTAGTTTTTGTGTATGATGTGAGGTATGGATGCTGTTTCATTTTTTTGCAGATGGACATCCAGTTTTGACAGCATCATTTGTTAAAAAGACTTTCTTTTCCCCATTTGGTGGATTTCGGACTGTAGGTGGATAGGTTTACATCTAGGTTCTCAATTCTGTTCCATCAGTCAATGTATCTGTTGTTGTACCAGTACTAGGCTGTTTTGACTACTGTAGCTGTATAATAGGTTCTGAGGTCAGGTAGTGCAAGTCCTCCTACTTTATTCTTCTTGAATAGTACTTACTTATCCAGGGCCTCTTCCCTTTCCATATAAACTTAATGATTAGATTTTCATCTCTAAAGAAAATCGTTAGTACTTGAATCAGGATTGCATTGTATTTGTAGATTGCCTTTGGTAGAATTGACATTTTCACAATGTTGAGTCTACCTATTCATGAACATGGTATGTTTTTCCATTTAAGTAGCTCTCTTTTGGTTTCTTGCAGTAGCGTTCTGTAATTTTCTTTGTAAAGGTCTTTGACATTCCTGGTTAGATTTATTCCTAAGCATTTTATTTTTTTAGAGGCTATTATAAATGGCATTGTTTTCCTGATTTCCTTTTCATCATTCTCTTTATTAGTGTATAGGAATCCAACTGATTTTTGTATGTTTATCTTATACCCTGCTACTCTGCTGAATTTATTAATTCCAGTAGTTTTCTCATGAAGTCTTTTGGGTTTACTGTGTGTAGTATTATAACATCTGCAAATAGGTACTGTTTTACTTCTTCATTACCAGTTTGGATGCCCTTTATTTCTTTTTCTTGTTTTATTACTCTAGCTAGGACTTCCAGCACAATGTTAAATAGGAGTGGTGATAAAGGGCATCCTTGTCTTGTTCCTGCTCTCAAGGGAAACGTTTTCAACCTCTCTCCATTAAGAATGACGTTGGCTGTTAGTTTTGTACAGATGCCGTTCGTTATGTTGAGGAATTTCCCTTCTTTACCTATTTTATTGAGAGTTTTTATCAGGAATGGATGTTGGACTTTGTCAAATGCCTTTTCTGCATTGATCGAGATGATCATGTGATTCTTTTATTTTATTTATGTGGTGGGTTAAGTTGATTGATTTTCTAATGGTGAGCCATCCTTGCCAACCTGGTATGAATTCCATTTGGTCAGGGTGTATTTTTTGTTTTTTATATATGATGCGGAATTCTATTGGCTAGAAGTTTGAGAATTTTTGCATCTATATTCATGAGAGGTATCAGTCTGTAATTTTTTTTTTTTTTTTTTTTTTTGGTGGTGTCTTTGCCTGGCTTTGGTATCAGGGTTATGCTGGCTTCATAGAATGAATTTGGAAGTATTCCTTCCTATTCTATGTTCTGAAATAGTTTGAGTAGTACTGGTTTAAGCTCTTCTCTGAATGTTTGGTAGAATTCTCCAGTGAAGCCATCTAGGCCAGGGCTTTTTTTTGTTGGGAGTTTTTTTAATTACCTTTTCAATCTCTGCCTTGTTATGGGTCTGTCCAGATTTTCAACATCATTTTGCGTTAGTATGGGTAGATAGTAGTTTCTAGAAATTTGTCCATTTCCTCTAGGTTTTCAAATTTATTGGAGTATAGGTTTTCGTAGTACTCTCTTATGATCCTTCCCCCACTCCATTTCTTATTTGGCTTATTTGCATCCTCTCATGTTTTCCTTTTGTCAATTTGGCCAGTGGTTTGTCGATTTTGTTGATTCTTTTGAAGAACTAACTTTTGGTTTTGTTGATTCTTCCTATTGTTTTTCTAGTCTCTATTTCATTTATTTCTGCTCTGGTCTTTATTATTTCCTTTCTTCTGGTGGCTGTGGGCTTCTTTTGCTGTTCTCTTTCTATTTGTTCGAGTTGTGTAGCTAATGCTTTGATTTTGTCCCTTTCTTCTTTTTTGATGTGTGCATCTATTGCTATAAATTGACCTCTGAGCACTGCATTTGCTGTGTCCCAAATGTTTTGGTATAATGTGTTTTCATTTTAATTCTAGAAATTTTTTTATTCCATCTTTGATTTCTTCTATTACTCAGTGGTTTTTAAGCAGGGTGTTACTCAGTTTCCATGTATTTGATTTTTTTTTCCTTGCTCTTCTTGTTGTTAATTTCTACTTTGATGGTGTTGTGATCAGAGAAGATACTTTTTGTATTATCTCAATATTTTTGGATTTTGTTGAGCGTTGCTTTGTGGCCTATGTGATCTATTCTGGAGAATGTTCCATGTGCATTGGAAAAGAACCCGTACTTTGCTGCTGTTGAGTGGAGCATTCTATATATGTCTATGAAGTCAAGTTGTTTGACTGTGGCCTTCAGATCTGTATCTTTGTTGAGTTTCTTTTTAGATGCTCTGTCCTCTAATGTTTCATTTTTAATTAAACTTTTTGTTTTGAGATAATTGTAGATTCATTTGCAGTTGTAAGAAAAATAGAGAGACACGTCATGTACCCTCAACCCAGCTTCTCTCAATGATAACATCTTGCAAAACTATAATACAATATCATATCCAGGATATTGACGTTGATACAATTCACCAATCTTATTCAGATTTTCTCCATTTTATTTGTATCTATGTGTGTGCGTGTGTTAGCTCTATAAAACTTTATCATATGTATGTGTTCTTGCATTCACCACTACAGTAAAGCTACAGAACAGTTTCATTATGATAAGAATCCCTTGTGTTGTCTTTGTATAGCCACACCCATCCCCTCCTACTCCTAACCCTGGGCAACCACCAATCTGTTCTCCATTCTTATAATTTTGTCATTTCAATAACGTTATATAAATGAAATCATACGGTATGTAATCTTTTGGGATTGGCATGATTTCCTGGCAGTTCATCTAAGTTGTTTGGTGTATCAATAGTTCATTCTTTTTTATTGCTCAGTAGTGTTCCATGGTATGGAGGTACCACAGTCTGTTTAATCAACTGGGTTGTTTCCAGTTTAAAGATATTAAGAATAAAGCAGCTATCAGTATTCACGTACAGGATTTTATGTGAAGTTGCTGGCTGGTATGGTAGTTGCATGTAAGAAATTGCCTGTTTTCCGTAATGGCAGTTTCATTTTCCATTCCCATCAATAATGTATGAGTGGTCCACTGTCTCTACATACTTGTCAGCATCTGGTGTTGTCACTGTTTTGTTTTTTGTTTTTAGCCATTCTAATAGGTGTGTACTGAGAACTTGTTGTGATTTAAATTTGCATTTCTCTAATGGCTAATGATGTTCAACATCTTTTCAGATGCTTATTTGCCATCTGTACGTCCTCTTCTTTTGCCCATTTTCTAACTGAATTTTTTTTACTGTTGAGATTTTAGAGTTTTTTTTTTTACATATTCTAGATAGTATTCTTTATCAAATAGTAGTTTGCAAATATTTTTGCTAGTCTGTAGCTTGTATTCTCATTCCCTTTGCGTGGGCTTTCAACACAGCAAAAGTTTTTAATTATGATGAGAGCCAATTTATCTTTTCTTTTTTCTTTCATTTTATGGGTTGTGCTTTTGGTCAAATCTAAGAATGTTTTGCCTAGCCCAAGATCCTGAGATTTTCTTCTAATTTTTTCTAAAAGTTTTCAGGTTTTTGTTTTACATTTAAGTCCATGATCCATTTTGAGTTAAATTTTGTATAAAGCGTAAGGTTTAGAAGGTTTAGGTTGAGGTTATTTATCGTTACCTATGGATATCCAATTGCTCTAGCATCATTTGTTGAAAAAGCCTTTTTCCTCCATTGAATCATTTTTGCATCTTTGTCAAAAGCAGTTGGGCATATTTGTGTGAGTTTATTTCTGGGATTTTTATTCCATTCCAGCGATCTATGTGTTTATTGCCCTGCCAATACCACACAGTCTTGATTACTATAGCTATATAAGTTTTGAAATCAGGTAAAGTGATTCCTCTCACATTATTCTTTATTTTCAAAATTGTTTTAACTATACTAGTTCTTTTGTCTTTCCATGTAAATTTTAGAATAATATTGTTTACAGCTATAAAAAATCTTGCTGAAATTTTGATAGGAATTGTGTTAAGCGTGTATACCAATTTGGGAGAACTGACATCTTTATTATGTTGAGTCTTCCAATCCACGAACACAATGTTTCTCTATTATTTAGATCTTTTTTTTATTTTTTTCATCAGCAGTGTGTAATATTCAGCATACAAATCCAATAGATGTTTTGTTAGACTTACACCTATTTCTTTCTTTTTTTTTTTTTTTGAGGATCACAAAGGGTATTATTATATTTTAACTTCTGTTTCTATGCATTCCTTGCTAGTATATATAAATGTATTTTTAAAATTATCTTACATCCTGCAAAATTGCTGAAATCATTTATTAGTTTGAAGAGGGTTTTGTTGTTGTTGTTGCTGCTGTTGTTAGGTGCTGTCAAGTTGGTTCCAACTCATAGCAAACCCACATACAACAGAAAGAAACACTGCCATCCTCACATTGTTATGTTTGAGCCCATTGTTGAAGCCACTGTCAATCCATCTCGTTGAGGGTCTTCCTCTTTTTCACTGACCCTTTGCCTTACCAAGCGTGATGTCCTTCTCCAGGGAGTAGTCCCTCTTGATACAATGTCCAAAGTACATGAGGTGAAGTCTCGCCATCCTCACTTCCGAGGAGCACTCAGGCTGTATTTCTTCCAAGGTGGACTTGTTCCTTCTTCTAGCAGTCGATGGTATATTCTGTATTCTCCACCAACACCATAACTCATAGGTATCAATTATCCTTTGGTCTTCCTTATTTATTGCCCAGCTTTTGCATGCATGTGAGGTAATTGAAAATATCATATCTTGAGTGAGGTTCACTGTCATGGATTGAATTGTGTCCCCCCAAAAATGTGTGGCAATTTGGCTAGGTCATGATACCCAGCATTGTGTGATTGTCCACCATTTTGTCATCTGTTGTGACTTTCCTATATGTTGTAAATCCTATCTATGATGTCGATGAGATGGGATTAGTAGCAGTCATGTTAATAAGGCAGGATTCAATCTACAAGATTGGATTGTGTCTTGAACCAATCTTTTTTGAGATGTAAAAGAGAGAAGCGGGCAGAGAGACATGGGGACCTCATACCACCAAGAAACAAGAGCCAAGAGAATAGCACGTCCTTTGGACATACGGTCCCTGTGCTGAGAAGCTCCCTGACCAGGGAAGATTGATAACAAGGACTTTCCCCCAGAGCCAACAGACAGAGAAAGACTTTCCCTGGAGCCAGTACCCTGAATTCAGACTTCTAGGCTACTAGACTCTGAGAGAATAAACTCCCATTTGCTAAAGCCATCTGCTTGTGTTATTTCTGTTACAGCAGCACCAGATAACTAAGACACACACTTTAGGCCTCAAAGTGACATCTCTTTTTTTAACACTTGAAAGAGGTCTTTTGCAGCAGACTTACCCAATGCAATACGTCATTTGATTTTCTGACTGCTGCTACCATGGGCATTGCTTTTGGGTCCAAGTAAAATGAAATCCTTGATAACTTCAATATTTTCTCCATTTATCATGATGTTTGGAAACCCTGGTGGCGTAGTGGTTAAGTGCTACAACTGCTAACCAAAAGGTCAGCAGTTTGAATCCGCGAGGTGCTCCTTGGAAACTCTACGGGGCAGTTCTTCTCGGTCCTATAGGGTCGCTATGAGTCGGAATCGACTCAACAGCAGTGGGTTTGGTTTGATCATGATGTTGCTTATTGGTCCAGTTGTGAGAATTTTTGTTTTTGTTTTATGTTGAGATGTAGTCTTTGATCTTCATCAGTAAGTGCATCAAGTCCTCTTTGCTTTCAGCAAAGAAGGTTGTTTTCAGCAAAGAAGGTTGTTAATGAGTCTTCCTCCAAGCCTGATGCCACATTCTTCTTCATATGATCCACCTTCTCAGATTATTTGCTCAGCATACAGATTGAATAAGTATGGTTAACAGATGCAACACTGATGCACACCTCTCTTGATTTTAAACCATACAGTATCCCCTTGCTCTGTTCAAATGACTGCCTCTTAGTCTATATACATGTTCCCACGAGCACAATCAAGTGTTCTGGAATTCCCATATTTGCAACGTTACCCATAATTTATTATGATCCACAGAGTTGAATGCCTTTGCATAGTCATTGAAACACAGGTAAACATCTTTCTAGTATTCTTTGCTTTCAGCCAAGATCCATCTGACATCATCAATTTTCCACATCTTCTTCTGGATCTGGCTTGAGTTTCTGGCAGTTCCCTGTAGATGTACTGCTGCAACCACTTTTGAATGATCTTCAGCAAATTTTACTTGGTGTGATATTAATGATAACCAAAACCAAACCAAACCTGTTGCTGTTGAGTCCATTCCGACTCAAAGTGATCCTATAGGACAGAGTAAAACTGCCCCATAAAGTTTTCAAGGAGCACCTGGTGAATTCAAACTGTTGACCTCTTGGTTAGCAGCCGTACCACTTAGCCTCTACGCCCCTAGAGTTTCCAATACTAATGATGTCATTAGAAAATTTCTGCATTCTGTTGGATCACCTTTCTTTGGTATGGGAACAGATACGGATCTCTTCCACCCAGTTGGTCAGGTAGCTGTCTTCCAAATTTCTTGGCATAGACAAATGAGCACTTCCAGCACTGCATCTGTTTGTTGAAACATCTCAGTTGGTATTCTGTCAATTCCCGGAACCTTGTTTTTTGCCACTGCATTCCGTGCAGCTTGGAGTTCTTTTTTTTTTTTTTTTTTTTTGCCACTGCCCTCCATGCAGCTTGGAGTTCTTCCTTCAATACCATCGATTCTTGATCATATGCTACCTTCTGAAATGGTTGAACATCGACTAATTCTTTTTGGCACAGTGACTCTGTATATTTCTTCCATCTGCTTTTATTACTTTCTACATCATTCAATATTTTGCCCATAGAATCCTTCAAAACTGCAACTCAAGGCTTGAATTTTTTTCTTTAGTTCTTTCAGCTTAAGAAATGCCAAGCGTGTTCTTCCCTGTTGGCTTTCTAACTCCAGGACTTCCTACTTTTCAATAAAATACTTTTACTTTGTTTTCTAGAGCTGCCCTTTGAAATCTTCTGTTCAGCTTTTTTACGTCATCATTTCTTCCAATCTTTGGTGAATGGGGGAGGGTTTTAGGTTTTTTTTTTTTTTTTTTAATAGGTGATGTGAGAATTTCTATATAGAACATAATGCCATTTGCAAATAGGGACAATTCTATTTCTTTCTCCCCAGTCTGTATGCCTTTTATTTTCTTTTCTTGCCTGTTTGAGTTGACTAGAATTTCTGTGCTACTTTGAATAGCGGTGTTGAAAGTGGAAACCCTTGCATGCATTGTTCCCAGTCTTATGGGGAAAACATTCAGTCTTTCTCCGTTAAGTATTGTGTCATCTGTAGGTTTTTGTATTTGTTCTTTATCAAATTGAGTAAGTTCCCCTCTATGCCTAGTATTCTGAGAGTTTTAATCGTGAATAGTTGTTGAATTTTGTCAAATACTTTTTCTGCATTGATTAATATGGTTATGTGATTGTTCTTTATTCTGACAATATGACAGATTATACCAACTGAGTTTCAAATATTGAACCAGTCTTTCATCCTAGAATAAACCCCACTTGGCCATGGTATATAATTCTTTTGACATGTTTCTGAATTATATTTGCTAATATTTTATTGAACATTTCTGTGACTACATTCATGAAGGATATTGACCTGCAGTTTTCTTTCTTTTTTGTACTGTCTGTCTAGTAATACTGGTTTCATAAAATGAAATGGGAAGTGTTCCCTACTCTTCTATTTTCTGGTTTACTTCTTTAAATGTTTGGCAGAATTCTCCGGTGATACTATCTGGGCCTGAAGATTTCTCTTATAGGAGTTGAAATATAAATTCAGCTTCTTTAATTGTTATACCAAACCCATTGCCGTCAAGTCAATTCCAACTCATAGTGACCCTATAGGACAGAGTAGAACTGCCCCACAGAGTTTCCAAGGAGTGGCTGGTGGATTCAAATCACTTACCTTTTGTTTAGCAGCTGTAGCTCTTTACCACTATGCCACCAGGGTTTCCTTTAATTATCTATTTCATAATGGGTTAGTTGGGGTAGTTTGTACTTTTTGAGGAATTAGTCCATTTCAGATAAGGTGTTAAATTTATGTGTTCATAGTATTCTCTTTTTATGCTTTTGATGCCTGCAGGGTCTGTAGGGCTATTTCTTGCCTATTTCATTTCTAATATTAGTCATTTGTGTCTTCTTCATTTTGTTTTTTTTATTTTTTGCATTTGCCTTGCTGGAGGTCTGTCAATTTTACTGATCTTTTCAAAGAACTAGAATTTTGTTTCATTGATTTTCTCCATTTTTTTTTTTAATTTTATTGATTACTACTCTTATCTTTATTATTTCCTGTCTTCTTACATTGGGTTTATTTGTTCTTTCTTTAGTTTCTGGGGTAGAAGCTTAGATAATTGATTTGAGACGTTTCCTCTTTTCTAAAGTAAACATGTAGTGCTATAACTTCCCTCTCAGCACTGCTTTATCTGCATTTCACAAATTTTGATATGTTGTGTTTTCATTCAGTTCAGTGTAGTTTTCTGTAAATGTCAATTAGAGGAAACCTACACCTTCTACCACCACTGATTAACAAATAATAATCAATAGCTGCTTGAAGAAAATCAGTATCCTAAAAGAGGGACATTTAGATGAATAAGCAGGGCAACTGACCAAGTATAATATACAAAAAAAAGAAGAAAAGGCTGTTAAGAAAAATGAGCACTAGGAGAACAAGTAAAAGTTACCAGAAATTAAAAACAATTGCTGAAATAAAAAAAATAGATGAGCCAAACACAGTGATTTTTGTTTCACTGAGAGTTCTTTAAAAACACAGTGCTTCACATCTTGATGTCTTACTTCAGATGGGTGGTATTAGTGGAGGGATGGACACATAGATCAATCGAACAGCATAGAAATCCCAGAAACAGACCCATACAAATATGCCCAACTGATTTTTGGAGAAGATGCAAAAGCAATTCGGTTGGGGAAAGACAGCTTTTTCAATAAGTGGTGCTAGAACAATTAGATATCCATAGGCAAAAAAAACCTCAACATGAACTTCACATTTATACACATAACTATATACACAATAAATATGTAATGAATCTGTATGAGCTAACAAATATATGTTTATACATACAGCAGATAATTCTGGGAGAAAAGGATTGTTTTGTGGGCATAATTGTTCTGTGAGCTTTTATCACATCCTTCTCAGACTTTGATGTGCCAAGGAGATAGAAAATACAAGTTGAAAAAGATAATTGTTAAGTTTGGATATTTGTACCCTCTATATTCCAAATTTCAACAGCCTGTGCCTACAAAATCAGATTTGCTTCCTAATTGTGGTGTCAGTCCCTGTTAATATACTTGTTGGAAAGTAACTGTCCTCTTTGGGACAGATGATCTACCTGATTAATGGACAGGTGACAGCTGATTGATGGACACATTACTCACATCAGGCCAGTGAGAAAGCATCCCAGAATTTTTCAGAAAAGTTGGGAAAAGACAGTCAGCCTCTGTCTGGAAGCAAACCTAAGGTGTGTGGGACATAGATGCAGCAGATGGCTGCATATCTGGCCTGTGGAGGAATCTGGTCTAGGAGAACAGAGTTAATATGCCAAGGGAGGAAAGTTCTGGGTCCACATGGCTCCATTTCCAGGTGTTTCTGAGACCCAGCTCTATCCTAAGTTTCTTTCCCATCCTTTCTTTGAACCTATGATTAATTCCCAAGTAGGTTGCCTGCAAAGACTACTGCCACAACTCCCAAGCCTGTATACATAGGCAGCTCCTCTCATCAAGAAGTGAAGACTATGTCTCTCCCCTTGAATCTCCTCTGGCCTTATGAACTGAAGTGATGTTATAGGATTTTTCAATCCTAGGTCTTAGGAGGACTGGCAGCTTCCAGTTCCTCTCTTTGGGGATCCAGCTTCCATATAAAAAAGTCAAGTCATATGAGGGACAGGAGGGCCCCAGCCTTCTGTAGCCACCAGGTGCCAGATGGGTGAGTGAAGCCATCCTGGACATTCTAGTTGCAAGCCCAGTTCTTAACTGAATCCTACTGCCTCATGGAGAACATCCCACACCACGTGGAGCAGAAGAATTGTCCAACTAATCCTGCCCAAATTCTTTCCCAGGATCCAAATAGTGTGTTTTAGGTCCCAAGTCTTAGAGTAGCCCATTACATAGCAATAGGTAACTAGATACATTCGCACATCTTACCTAGTTCTTTTTTTCATCTCATTTTGCTGTCTTTTAATCTCATCTTGGTCTTCTCTCTCCTTACAGTTTTCTTTAGCTGTTAGCTGTTCATAGAGTCCACATTTTTTGCAACCTATTCAGGGTTCCAAGCAATTTTTCTAAAATTGTGTTCTAGTTACTCTCTGTACTTCTGAGTCACCAGGATGAAGTTTCCTTTCTCATGTTCCGCAGTTTGTCTTTTTTTTTTAATAGACCAATTTAAATGTTTTCCCTTTTTATTCCTCTTCAGAATAAAAGAGATGAATCAAGACTGGTTTTGAAACCAGACAAAATATGTAGCTATTCCTTGTTCCCACCACTCTTAATTTGGAGTCAGATGTACCCTTTCCTCACATCTATAGCAAAAGAATTTTGGAGGACTCTATGTCCTATAGGGATTTCAGCCCAACTCCCAGAACCTGGTTCTCAGGCTTTTGTTTAGTATAGAGCTGCTTTAGTATGGTGGAGCCTTGTTCCGTCCCTACTACATGGCTTCTTGAAATGGTGAACCTATGATTCCCAGCATGAATTGCTACCAGGTCTGTTAATGTCACCTACAGGCATGCAGCTACACATGTGGGTATACCTCCTCTACCACCATTGGGGTCATCCATATAGCACTGTTCTTTTCCAGCTGTTGCTGTCTCCAAATGAACGTAGGAACATTAGTGAGAAAGCAGAATAGGCAGCACCCACACAGTAGTGGGACAGCTTCCCAGTTTTCTGATTAGTTTGACCCCAGAGTGTCTTAGGGCAGCCAGAGGAGAAGGAAAAAAGTGTTCTGCTTTATTTCAAGAGGAGCATGAATATGCCACTTGTTTCTGGTTCTGTGACACAGCTTTATCAGTAGTATTTAATAAAAATTCCTCTTATAATCTGACAAAATGCTGTTTATCAGCCTTGGTTTTCAATGATGTTATACATTTTCATCTCTTTCTAAGTCAACATAAGCTTTTAGAGGGAAGGCCATAAACGTCATATCAGTGGCTGCCATCTGAAAGTCTAGATTTATTAGTTTTAATTAATTGATTAGAGAGCAAGGGTAAGGAACCATTCTGAAATCAGTTGACTGAATGAAAATCCGCAGATTAAATCATACGATGCAACCTAAAGTTGGTTCATTCAGAAGCCTAGTGCCTTGGTGGGTCCAATTAGTAGGCTGGACTCAGCAGGGAGCTGGGATGGCTAGGCCTCTCTCTCTCTGTGTTGTCTCAGGATCACTTCCCCTACACTTGTTCTCTACTTTGTCTCTTCGTGCAGTCTCTCCACATGGCTTCTCCAGCAAGGTCGTTATTGCTGTTAGTTTCTGTCTAGTCATTTCCAACACCTGATGACTTTATGTATAATAGAATGAAACACTGCCCAGTCCTGTGCCATCTTCATGATTGAGCCCATTGTTGCAGCTAACGTGTCAATCCGTCTTACAGAAGGTTTCCTTCATTTTTGCTGATCCTCCACTTTACCAAACGTGATGTTCTTTTCTAGTAACTGGTCTTTCCTGATGACATCTTCAAAGTAAGTGAGCCAAAATCTTGCCATCCTCATTTCTAAGGAATATTCTGGTTGTATTTCTTCTAAGACTGATTTGTTCATTATTCTGGCAATCCATGGTATATTCAATACTTTTATACAGCACCACAGTTCAAATGCATCAGTTCTGTCTTCTTTTTTCTTTGTGCAGCTTTCATATGCATATGAGGTGATTGAAAAGACCATGGCTTGGGTCAGGTGTACATTAGCCATTAAAGTTACACTTTTGCTTTTTAAAACTTTAAGGAGGTCTTATGTAGCAAATTAACCCAATGCAATATGTCATTTGATTTCTTGACTGCTGCTTCCATGGACACTGATTATTGATCCACATAAAATGAAATTGTTGATAACTTCAGCTTTTTCTCCATTTATCATGATGTTGTTTATTGGTCCAGTTGTGAGATTTTTCATTTTCTTCACACTCAGGAATATAATCTCTACAGAAAGCTGTAATCTTTGACATTCGCCAGTAAGTGCTTCAAGTTGTCTTCATTGTTAATAAGAAAGGTTGTGTCATCTGCATATGGCAGGTTGTTAATGAGCCTTCCTCCGATCCTGATACCGTGTTCTTCCTCATATATAGTTCAGCTTCCCGATTTGTTCAGAATACAGATAGAATAAATAAGGTGAAAGGATACAGCCTGGCTATACAACTTTTTCAATTTTAAATCATTCAATGTTCTCTTAATCTGTTTGAATGACTGCCACTTCATCCAGCAAGGTAGCTAGGTTTTTACATGGTGGCTCAGGGAGTCCCAAAAGTACAGAAGTAGAAGCTCTGGGCCTTTCTAAGCTTAGTCTCAGAACTGATTTGGCATCACTTCTACTGTATTCTACTGGTTAGAGCAGTCGCAAAGGCAACCTAGACTCAAAAAAAAAGGGGGGAGGGGAAATAACTCTGCTTCTCACAGGGGTAGAATCACAAAGGCTTAGTGTCCATCTCTGATGTACCACACACCCCCAGTTCCAGAGTACCAGCAGTCTCTGTAGGGTATAAGCAAGAGTATACCATAAAAAGAGAGAGGAAAATGGAGGATTTTTGTGGTAAGTGGAGAAACTGAGCCACTTCAAAGGAAAGATATACAGATTTTCTGGAGGTCCACAACGAGGGACTCTGAGCTAACAGATTACTGTCTACAAGCCCCACGTCCTTTCAGAGATTTTGATCAGCTTTTTAGTTCTTACTCCTGAATATAAGTGGACAATCAAAAATTGTCAGACATTTGAGGGACATTCCTCACATGCAAGATAGAGAAAACAAAGAGAGACAAATAAGTTAAAACTTAGAAGAAAGCAATAACAAAGTAAACAATGGAACACTTCAAAGAAAACATAATTAATATTTTCAGAGAGATAAAAGAAAATATGACATCCATGAAATAAGAAGAGAATCTATAGAAAAGAGCAATCATATAACAATAAAGAAGTCTTGAAAATTAAATACATGAATCAAAAAAAATCAGCAAGAGAGTGGAAGGATAAAATTAACAAAAATAAAGTAGAGCAAAATGAAAAGGAGATAATAGAAAAGTTATGATAATTAAAAAATAAATCCAGGAGACCCAACTTCCAACATTTAGGAGTCCCAGGGTAAAGAAAGAAAGTGGTTCAGAAGTAATTGTTGAAAAGGAAGAAAGAAGGGATGTAAAGAGGAAAGGAGGGAGGGAAGAAAGGAGGGAGAAATATTCTCAAATTGAACAACATGAGTCTCCAGATTGAAATGGAATTTTTTAAAACACTCATAACAGGAGCCATCGTCATGAAACTTTAGAACACCAGGGATAAAGAGGATTCAATTCTAAAAGCCTTTTGAGGGAAAAAACAGCCCAAACAAAGGAGTGAGAATAAGAATGAAGCCGGATTTTCCAACAGCAACAATGGAAGCCGGAAATTCTGAGGGAAATTATTTTCAGCCTACAATTGTCTACCTATACTCAATCCAGCAAGTGAGTAGAATAAAGATTTTTTTAGACATTTGAAATCTCCGAACAATTACCTCCATTGCACCATTTCTAAGGAAGCTACTGGAGGGTGTGGAGAGCAAAGGAACAAACCAGAAAGAGAAAGACATGACATGGAATTAAAGCAACAAGGAATACGGTGGAGTGAAGGGAAAGAACACGATGAGGCTGTGCAATGGGCATAGAGGGAAATCAGTCCGGGTGGAGCAGCAGGTCTGAGGGTGCCAGAAGACATGTCTCAGAAGGTAGAAAATTAATCTGGTGAATTATTTTGTAGGCTTGAACCATAGGGATTTTGTATTGAGTGGTGTTTTACACAACTGTGAAAGAGTGTGAAGTTCCTGAGTCAGATATTCAAAGAAAACTAAAAAAACAAAACAAAAAAAATGAGGCAAGTACTAACTCCAGGAAAATTTAACAGTTGTACAAGGCTGACAATTGGATGATGCCATTTGTCGCAGCAGTGAGTTAAATTTGTAACCATAATAACAAAAACTCTGAAACTGATTTTAACTAAGAATTGAAATATAATTATATTAGGAGAACAGAGGATGCAGAAGAGAGTGTATAAGTGAGTTTAAATTTTCATCCATCACAACAGAAAATCAATAATGTGTAAATTGATGAATAAAGATAAAGCAATGTATTCATTTTAGTTGGAAATAGGTTATAAAAACCAAAAATAACCCTGAAAAGTTTTAAATGTTTCCTGCTGGGGAATGGGGTGGGAGGGGTGCTTATAAGTGACAGCTGTTTTGAAAGCCTCTCATGGCTATTAGACTTTTTAAACTATTTACAATTTAAAACCTTGATATAAATTTTTAATAATTAATCACACTTGTAGTTTAATTCAACTCTTATCATTCTAAATAGTCTTGAACACCTACTGAGTTCCGTGTCCTCATGTGTATTTTCTGTTGCTGTTGAGCCAACCTTGACTCATGGTGACTCCGTGTGTGACAGTAGAACTGTGTTCCATGGGTTTCCAATGGCTAATTTTTTGGAAGTAGATGACCAGGTCTTTCTCCTGAGGCATCTCTGGATGAACTCAAACCTCCAAACCTTCCAAAAGCAACTGAGCTCATTAGCCCTTTGCACTACCCAGCGACACTCATGTGTATAGTACGGCTTCATCTCCTCACATCCCTACAAGATAAATGTTATCATTCTTATTCTGCATGAGGATATGGGGCCCCAAAAGG
This sequence comes from Elephas maximus indicus, assembly GCF_024166365.1. Classification (NCBI taxonomy): domain Eukaryota; kingdom Metazoa; phylum Chordata; class Mammalia; order Proboscidea; family Elephantidae; genus Elephas; species Elephas maximus. Next base: position 64,339,433 of record NC_064835.1, read on the forward strand.
ATAAAACTTCTCCAGCTTCACATTGAGCAAAGTGGTAGCAGTGAATCAAAACCCAGGTCTGCAGATCCCAAAGCATGTGTTCTTTCAAGCAAGAGGACCTCAGGCAGAGTTGGGGAGGACTCTCTCTGAAGGAAGTGGGCTCCTTCACTGCCTGCCTTTAGGAGAGAAGCTGGGGGGTCAGCAGCAGTAAAGGAGGAGGGTCTGTGGGGGTGCAATCTCAAGTCTCAATAGGACGCCCTGCTATATCATCCAAGTAATCTGCTCCTTGAATGCAACACTGGAAGTGCTGACTTATCTCTGCCAAGAAATTTGGAAGGCAGCTACCTGGCCAACCAACTGGAAGAGATCCATATTTGTGCCCATTCCAAAAAGAGGTCATCCAATGGAATGCAGGAATTATCGAGCAATATGTAAGTAAAATTTTGCAGAAGGTAATTCAAAAACAGTTGCAGCAGTACATCAACAGGGAACTGACAGAAATTCAAGCCAGATTCAGAAGAAAATGTGGAACTAGGGATATCATTGCCAAAATCAGATAGATCCTGGCTGAAAGCAGAGAATGCCAGAAAGATGTTTACCTGTGTTTTATTGACTATGCAAAGACATTCAACTGTGCGGATCATAACAAACTTTGGATAGCATTGCAAAGAATGGGAATTCCAGAGCTTACTTGTGCTCATGCAGAACCTGTGCATATACCAAAAGGCAGTCATTTGAATAGTACAAGTGGATACTGAGTGGTTTAAAATCAGGGAAGGTGTACATCAGGGTTGTATCCTTTCACCATACTTATTCAGTCTGTATGCTGAGTAAATAATCTGAGAAGCTGGACTGTATGAAGAAGGACAGGGCATCAGGACTGGAGGAAGACTCATTAACAACCTATGATATGCAGATGGCACAACCTTGCTTGCTGAAAGCAAAGAGGACTTGAAGCATTTACTGATGAAGATCAAAGCCCACAGCCTTCAGTAGGGATCACATCTGGATATAAAGAAAACAAAAACCCTCACAAATAGAGAAAATATTGAAGTTGTCAAGGATTTCATTTTACTTGGATCCACAACCTATGCCCATGGAAGCAGCAGTCAAGAAATCAAACTACATATTGCATTGGGCAAATTTCCTGCAAAAGACTTCTTTAAAGTATTAAAAAGCAAAGATGTCACTTTGAGGACTCAGGCACACCTGACCAAAGCCATATTATTTTCAATTGCCTCATATGCATGTGAAAGCTGGGCCATGAGTAAGGAAGACCAAAGAAGAACTGATTCATCCGAATTATGGTGCTGGAGAACAATATTGAATATACCATGGACTGCCAGAAGAACGAACTAATCTATCTTGGAAGAATTCAGCCAGAATGCTCCTTGGAAGTGAGGATGGCGAGACTTCATCTCACGTATTTTGGACACGTTAGCAGGAGGGACCAGTCCCTGGAGAAGGATATCATGCTTGGTAAAGTAGAAGGTCAGCAAAAAAAGAGGAAGACCTTCGATGAGATGGACTGAAACAGTGGCTGCACAAATGGGCTCAAACACAGCAATGATTGTGAGGATGGTGCAGGACTGGGCTGTGTTTCATTCTGTTGTACACAGGGTCGCTATGAGTTGGAACCGACTCGACAACATCAACCTGCTCCTTTCCCCACACCTCTTTCCTTTTACAGCCAGGCATTACCATCCTAGCTCCCTGCAATGCATTTCTACCCTGTTATAAACCCCCTTCCTCATGACTCCCTAAGTTCAGATGCTACCTAGGCCCAGACACCCTCTGCTCAGTAAGCACTTGTAAGTCCTTGAGACAAGGGTGTTTGTTGCCTGCAAGCCCCAGGAGAAAGTGCAAATGAGAAACTATTAAAAGAAGAAAGATCTGGAGACCAGTAAGATCAGGGAAAAGGTTTTTTGGGATAAAGCCCAGGAGGCAAGTAGACAGTCACACTTGGTTTTAAGTTCTGATAAGATTGTCAATATTGCACAGTCATGTTTGCTGGTTTCCCCTTCCTTCCCAAGTCCATCCTTCAAGTCTCCCCTCCAAGAAATCTTCCCAACCCTCACCTGCAGGGACAGCAGTACCTTCAGACAGGACCAACTCCCAGCCCATCAATGTTCTGGGTGTTTCTGCAGCCAGACAGCCAGGTTCTGCAGAGAAAGCACAGACTGTACCGATTCCATTTATTTCAATGCAGCAGTAAGCCCAGAGTCAGGACCTTTATAGACCCTCAGAAGAGGCTGAATTTGTTGAATTGTTTGATTCAAACCACAGCAAATGCCAGGTGTCTGCCCACACATCCTTCTCTTCCCACCTGAATCACCTACTATCTACCAGAAGATAATACCTGCCTCTTCTCATACCTGTGCTCCCAGCTCAGAGCTCAGCAGGGCCACTCAGTAAATAGCCACCTTTTATTGAACGAATAAATGCACTGAATGACTTGCATATTTTACTGATATTTCCTTCTTTTTTTTTTTTATTGAGTGATATTAACACAGCAGAGCTTGGTTAAAGTGTTTGGAAACCTTGGTAGCATAGTGGTTAAGAGCTACGGCTGCTAACCAAATGGTTGGCAGTTTGAATCCACCAGGCAGTCTTTGGAAACCGTATGGGGCAGTTCTGCTCCACCCTATAGGGTCGCTGTGAGTCGGAATTGACTCTACGGCAATGGGTTTGGTTTGGTTTGGTTTAAGTTAGTGTTTCTTAAGGTGTGGTCCCAGACCAGCAGCATCAGCATCACCAGGGAACTTGTTAGAAATCAAATTCTCAGGCCCCACGCCAGATCTCCTGAATTAGAAACTCAGGTGGGGCCCAACCCTCTGCATTTTGACAAACCCTCTAAGGAATTCTGATGCAAGCTCAACTTTGAGAACCTCTGTACTCAGGCTAAGGAGCCCGGGAGGCACAGTGGTTAAGCACTCAGCTGCTAACCAAAAAGTCGGGTTTTAAGAAGCCAGCCATTGCCTTCGAATGATTCCGACTCATAAAAAAAATAGCAACCCTATATTAAAAAAAATAGGACAGGGTAAAACTGCCGCATAAGGTTTCCAAGGCTGTAATCTTTACAGAGGCAGACTGCCACCTCTTTCTCCCAGTGAACAGCTGGTGGCAGTTCTACTCTGCTCTATAGCATTACTGTGAGTTCTACTTGACTGCTACTCGGGCTATATCTTGCTCTGCATTTCCTCACACACAAATATTAGTGAATGAGGTTACGCAACCACAGCAATAGGCAAGACCAGCAGAGGCTCCCTCTGGACTTTGCTGATCAAGACCTACCACTGCCTCAGGGCAGGACTTCAGGCAGATCATTTGTTCTGAAGAAATGTGATCTGATATTTCTAAGTTGCATTAAGAATTGCCTCAGGCAGGAGCTGCAGTATAAGGGATCCAGGTTAGACATGAAGAGAAACTTCCAGAGAGGAGAGCTGTTGGACCAGAATAACCAAGAGAGGACACAGAATCTCACCTGCTGAAATTCAAAGGAGGGGACAAGATGACAGAACAGGGTCTGTTCAGGTTGCTGAGCTCCTCTCTGGTTCTGGCTGCTGTCCCTCCTCCCTCACCACCCTTCCCACTGTCGTTATCCTCCAAGGCAGAGCAGGCAGCAGCACCAGGGGCAGATTTATGGCTGCTTGCCATAAATAATGCAGCAGCCCAGCCCTTGAGGCAGAAGCTTCTGGGCAGCCCATAAATCACTGCAGACGCTGTGCCAGGCTGCTTAATCAACTGTCCCCAGGGCACCTAGACAGAGGAAAGGAGGGCACCCTGGCCACCTTTAATACCCCATTAATAAGGCCCAAGGCTACAGCAGCCTGCCAGCTCCCTGCTAGCCTTACAGCCCCCACACACCATGGCCTGACAGAAGAGAGACCCTCCCCAAGAAGGGGTAGCTATGGGACAGAGAGGAGAGGAGAGATACGGTCTTTGATACAGGAAACCATTACACAGCAGCTCTTGTGCTCTGGAGTTTGGGGCCAGAATGCAGGGTTGTACAGGCCGTGCATTGCATCAAAGCCCTGGCAGGAGGGGCACAATGGGGGCTGATATCCAGCCCAACGTGCTCACTAAGCCTTGCCCTCTAGCTCAGAGCTGTGCCCACCCAAGAGCCACCTTCTCCTGATTTGGACACAGATACTCTCTTTGCTCACAGCTGCCACGCTGGGCATCACCTAGGCTCCCGCCTCCTTTCGAGCCCCACCCTACCTAGTTCTTGGCACTGGTTCTGCCTCCTCCTAGACTCCCCCGTTTAAAAAAAAAAAAATTGTTGCCATCAAGTCAATTTTGACTCATGGCAACCCTATAGGACAGAGTAGAACTGCCCCCCATAGGGTTTCTAAGGAGTGGCTGGTGGATTCAAACTACCGACCTTTTGGTTAGCATCCTGAGCTCTTAACCACTGCACCACCTAGACTGCTATTCTCTCCTTTTTCACCAGTTGCTTTTCCTGTTTTCCTACTGCTGGCCTGCAGGTTGAGCCCCCTCCAGTCCCTCTGACCCACAGGCTCTAGTAAATGGCAGGATTTTTTTCAGTGCCATCTGCCCCAGGTTCCCCACTTCCAAGCTACTAGGAGTGGGAACCCTGGAGCTGACATGTGCCCACAGATTGCTGTGGTCCTCAGATACCACGATGCTGACTTTCTCTAAAACAGCTGGCCACAGGGTCAGGCAGACCAGGGCAGCTATGAGTAACCAGACAATATTTGATCTCAACCAAAAGCAGAGTGTTTGAATTCCTCCTGTATTTGAATTGCAAATATTGTGCATTTCCCTCCAGGATCCCTCAGGCAAGTCTTAACCAAAATCTAGCAGAAAGACTTTCTCAAATCAAGGGATGGTTCTCAATCAACTGACACTCTGATTCCTGAATCTACGAGTGATTCTTATTTTCCACTGGCGAGGACACCCTTCACACTCAAAGAGTATGTTTAAGAGGGAGACTATGCTCAGGGGAGCAGGCATCTGAAAATAGGGTTAGGCATTTTAGAAATGCACGAAGTTCCCAATCCATGTCTCCTATCACTTGACCCATGCGGTGTCTCCGGAAATCTCACATGGAAAATTGGACCCAAGCAGCGAGACACAGCTTCCCCAGGGAGGCGGGGAGGCGGGAAGGCGGCGAGCCGGAGGCTCCCTGGGAATGGCAGTTCCCTTGGACATTCAGTTTATGAATGAGCCAGGTCACCCACTCTGGGAAGAGCCTTGAGGCTCCACAGGCCTTCAGGCCAGCCTGCCCTAGCCACACCAGGCCACTTCCTGCCTTGGCCACCCTCCCATCCTCAGCCACTGCTGATCCCAAGTGTTACATGACTCAGCACCCGGAGCCACAGGCCCTTGGGGAGGCCTAGGCAACCAGAAGCCCCCAAGTTCACCAACATCCGCTGGCTTCAGTGAAACAATGCCCTTTCCTGATGGGGAAAATGCAGCCTCTACCCTTAGGGGTGCCTGGCCTGTGTCCATCCTCCTCAGCTGGCTACCACACCAGGCACCCTGCATAACCTTGAGGACAAGGGGAGCCAGGCCTGTGGTCCTTTTTCTGGCTAAGAGTCAAACAGTCATTTATTCATTTGGCAAGTCCATCTGAAGCCTACTGGGTGCCAGGCCCTGGTGTACAAAGGAAAATAAAGGCTGCTACGGTGGCATAGTGGTTAAGTGCTACAGCTGCTAACTAAAAGGTCAGCAGTTTGAAGCCACCAGGTGCTCCTTGGAAACTCTATGGGGCACTTGTACTCTGCCCTGTAGGGTCACTATGAGGTGGAATCGACTCAATGGCAATGGGTTTGGGTTTGGGTTTTTTGACCACTTGCAGATGAGGTATTGGTGGTTCAGTGGTAGAGTTCTCATCTCCCATGCAGGAGACCTGGGTTCAATCCTGGGCCAGGGTACCTGATGCACAGCCACCACCCACCTGTCAGTGGAGGCTTGTGGTTGCTACCATGTTGAACAGAATTCAGTGGAGCTTCCAGGCTAATATAGACTGGGAAGAAAGGCCTGTCGATCTACTTCCAAAAGTCAGCCAATGAAAACCCTCTGGAACAAAGGGGACATTGTGATCCACAACCAATCGTGAGGATGGCGTATGACCAGGCAGCACATAGTTCAGTTGTGCATAGGGTCACCATGAGTTGGGTCTGCTGGATGGCAGTTCACAAGAACAGCCACTAGGAGGGCATTGGTGGGCCCGGCACTCTTCTAAGCATTCTATATGTGTCAGCTCATATAAGCCTGACAACAGCCTTATAAGGGAGAGATTATATTATTCATATCATCCTTATCTTACTGTAAACTGAGGCACAGAGAGGTTAAGTAGTTTGCCCAAGGCCACCTAGCAAAGTGACAGAGGTTTCAAACCCTGACCACCTAGTTCCAGAGTTCAAGCTTTTGGTGGCAGCACACCTCACTCCCCCTGCAACACCTCTCCTCTCTCAAGAGCTCACCATCTATGACAGAGTTGGACAAGGAACCCCATAATGATAACACGAAGCATCCAGAACCAACGATGCTAACTCTGCAGGGGCCTGGGGCCTGACTCGGCCTCACAGTGGATTCTACCAGGGGCAGCAGGGGTTTCCCAAAGAGGAGATCTAAAAAATCTCAGAGGAATAAGAACTTGGCATTGCCAGGAAACAGCAAGATACTCTTCACAGCTGTAGTCTAGAGAACAGGTGAACGGTGAGGCTGGAGAGTCTGAAGGCCCTCAGGGCTGGGTCGGGGTGTGTGGCTTTCCTTGTGAGCAGTGGGGAGCCCCTGAAGGTTTCAAGCAGGGCAGAGACATAAGCCCCCGTTCAGCGAGAACCGCTGCTGCAAGGGTGAGCCATCTGTGGCCGGCGTGAGCTTCCTGGGCCTGGAGTGGCCTCTGCATGCCCTGGGCCTGAGGCGGGGCCGAGGGAGCCGGCCGGCTGTCTCCAGATGATTAAGAAGCTGGCAGCAGCTCCTTGGTCCAGGAGACTCCAGCCAACAAAGTACAGTTTTCCCTCTTTTCCTTTTGGCACCGGGCGGGCCTATTGATGTTTATCAGCCCATGTTTATTATTCTTAACGCTGTTCAGGATGTTCCTCCCAGCTGGGGAGGGTGAGGCAGGCCAGTGGGGAGAGCATGGGGCCGAGACCTTGGCCTCGCTGCCACCCAGGGTGTGTGTCATAGCCGAAAGGCTCACAGCTCAGCTAGCTTGCCCCTCTGGTTGAGAGATAAATTGAGACCAGAGAACCAGTACTGGTTGCTGTCAAGCAGACTTCGACTCCTGGTGACCCCATGTGTGTCAGAGTAGAACTGCTCCATAGTTTTCAATGGCTTATTTTTGGGAAGTAGATCACCAGGCCTTTCTTCCAAGGCACCTCTGGGTGAATTCGAATCACCAACCTTTCAGTTAGCAGCTGAACACATTAACTGTTTGCACCACCCAGGAACTCTAAGGCCAGAGAAGGGAGCAATTTGCCCAAGATCACAAGCAAATTAGGTACAGAGGACTAGCTACAAAGAGAACCAAGCCTGAATTCAGATCCCTGCAGCCCCTGGATCAACACTGGCTGTTTTGTGCAATAAACAATTACCACTTGCCTATTATGTGGGGACAACACCTGAGTGGCCTCTGAAGACTGAGTAGGATGGATCCAGGTGATGAAGGCTGAGACGGAGTTAGGAAGCTGGGGAAAACAGTTCTCTGGACTGAGAAAACAGCTGGAGCAAGAACCCGGAATATGTAGATGCTTCCAGAGCGGGGGGCATGACGTGAACATTAGGTGAGGGGGGGCCAAGGCAGGAAACCAGGGTGAAAAGACCAAAAGTAATAGCTTCTTTCCAAGCTGGAGAGCTCTCTGAACGGCATTCCTGGGCATGAGTAGTGTGCAAATAATTCTCGCGCTCATCCCTGATGCCTCAAATTCCGCCAGTAGAGCTGCGTCTCTCAGGGTCTTTTTCTCCCCCAAAATGCAATTGCTCCTGCACGGGGTAGGGAGGCAGAAGGTGAATGAAGCTCTGTCTTCTCAGTAAAAGACTCTGTGTCTCTCTCCAGAGAATGGGTTTGATAGGGGAACAGGGGTAGTGGCATGGGTGGGATCAGGGCTGGCACAGAAGGGCCACGGTGGGGAAGCCTGCTTGTAGGGAGGTAATTTCCCTCTGGAATCTAAGGCAGGTGAGGCTGAGGGCTCACAGTCAGGCTGCTCCAGCCCAGGGCAGTAGTCTGAACGGCTCCTCTAGGCTGAATCTAACTCTCCCCCCACCCTTCTCACCCACCTGTGGTTCACAGAAGGTGCTCAATTCCCCAAGCCCAGCATGGAGATACTCAGTCCCATTGCTGATGGGGTGAGGGCATCCTCCCAGCCTCTGTTCCTCCTCTCCTCCCAGGCCATCTCTGCCCTGAGCCCTCCCAGAGCTTGGCCACACCTGATTCTGAGAACACTTAAATGGGGGACTCCGGAATCAAGCTGAGGCTGGATGTGTTCTCCCTCCCTGATGAGAAAGTACCCATCACCTGCTGAGATGGATGGGCCTGTGCTGACTGCATGCCAGGCTCTCTGACCCTTTCTGAGCCCACCAGAAATTGGCAAAGAATCAGGGAGGCACCCTGATGTCCTTCCGCCTTGAATCAGTCCCAAGAAGTTGATTCTGAGGTCCAAATGCATCCTCTTCAAGATTGCGGTCTCAGGTGTCCCCCTACCCTGAGTTAGGGTGTCCATGGGCCCCAAGCACCAGGGGCTTGATGGGAGGCAGAGGACTGTCTGCAGGGAGAAACAAAAAACAGAACTGGAAACCAGCCGAGAAGATTTGGAGAGGCTGTGGGAGGCCTCAGCTCCATGAGAGAGATGTGGACTGGCCCAGGGCTCTTGGGGCCTGAACAAGTGGGGCAGTGGCAAGACAGGACTGGTCAGCAATCCCAAAAGCACTGAGCTTACCAGCGAGCACTGGACCACAAGTCAGGAGCCTAAGTTTTCCATGCTGCCTCTCCCACCAGCACGGGAGACTGTGGACCAATCTGCTGCCTCTCCCACCAGCACGGGAGACTGTGGACCAATCTACTGCCTCCAAGGGCCTCATCTGTTCAACGAAGGGTTTGGTTCCCAGGATCCCTATGAGGTTTCCTTGTCTGACAATTTGGGATTCAGTTTGGTTTTAATGTCCATGTTCTGTGATTGAAGTGGACTCAGAAATACAAGGGAGGGAATGCATGTCCAGCCTCATTGTCTCAAAAACCAGGAAACAGCATTCATAAATCCTCATGGCCTTCATGCACTGTCTGAAATGCCCAGTCTAGATCAGGGTAAAAGAGTGAAGTCTTCCTAGTAGCAGAGGTAGCAAAGATCAAATCACCAGCCCATGCACGGAGCTTCTGTTAGTCATCTGTGCTCAAGGCCATTGGCATTGGAGACCAGATGAGGCCATGAAAACACTGCCGGTTCAGAGCAGGGAGGCTGGCTCAGCATGCATTCCTTGCTGTGCCAAGGGCTGTCACAAAGGCAGGGCTGATTATTTCCTTCATTCATCTCTCAGTCATTCATCATCCACTCCTCGAGTTCCCCTGGCTGCATTTGGGTGGCAGGGTCTGTGTGCCTCAGGAGGATTAGATGAGTAAGAGAGTTCCTGCCCTGAGTAGTGCCCAGTCTGGCCAGGGACATGGGCATGTAGAAGCTGTTAAGGGCCACCAAGCCTCAGGAGGTGTCTGCTTGGATGGGGGCATCTCTGAGGGAGGAGCACATGGAAAGAAGTGCTGGTGCTGGGCCCTGAGGAGTGAGCAGGTATCTGGCAGGTGAGCAAGGAGAAGTCAGGAAGTCTTAATGCCACAGAACCAGCAGGCCCACACCAATGAGGCTGCAGAGTTGGGAGGGCAGGTTCCAGGGGCCAGGGCACCAAGCTGAAGAAGATGGACGTTACCCAGAAGACAATGGGAGGCCATGGAGGAATTGGAACAGCTGGGCACTCCTGACCAGCGCCATCAGAGGAGGGATGATGGTGCCCTGAGCCAGGGCAGGGGATGCAGGTGAGGGAGCAAGTGCAAAGATGTTAAAAGGAGAGCTTACACAGGGCCTGGCCCGGCTGCAAGGAGAAGAGGAAGGCGGAGCATCATCCTAGACCCAGGAGGTTCTGAGCAGCAAGGGAGCTGCTGATGAACACACAGGAGCAGGTTCGGGGGAGACTGTGAGTTTTGCTTTCTCTGAACCACACATGGCTGGGTTTCTTCAAGCATAAGAGGAATCATCAAAGGTCTGTAGCTGATGTATTGTGCCTCCTGCTCTGCATCCTTTGACTCCTAGTTGCATATACGCAGAGACAGCGAGAAGCACAGAGACAGGGAGAAAGACCCAAAAAGAGGCACAGAGAGGGAGTCCTTCTCTCCCTTTTTTCCCCAGCGTACCTCTCCCAGATGTGGGCTAGCTCCATGTGCCTGCACAGTACCTACCTCAGCTCTCCCACCTCATCCTGACAGCAGTCCTGGAAGGCTTGCGAAACAGGGCTCCAGGAGGGGCCATAACTTGCCAGAGGTCACACTCACAGGCAGTAAATGTTTCCTGATGCTCTCAGAACTGTGACCACCGAGGCATGCGGCCCTGCCTCCCCTCATGGCCACCAGAAGCATCAAGAGGCGGAGAGGGAGCTGGCAGGGCCTGGTTAGCAGCAAGGCTCCATCTTGGCCCATAGAATGGGTGGCAGGGGGATGCCCCTGGTGGATGCATCAGGGGTCTCTACCCCAGAGGAAAGGTTGAGAAGATTAAAAAAAAAAAAAAGATCTGAATTCCTGTAGAAGTGTCCCTTGACCTCTAACGTGGTGTGGGTTTGAGTTTTCCGGAAACCAAGCCCCCAACTAATGATTCCACTCTCTTTTCTAATAAATATGTGGCCCTGGGCCCAGCTCCCTTCTCTCGTTTGTCATGAGGGACCCGTTATTTATGACTTGGGGTGAGTCACAGGTCTTGGCAAGGAGCTCACAACTCTGGGCCCAGTGTATTTTTCCACTCAGTAGCAAGTGAAGGAGGACACTTGTAAATTCTCCTGTCGAAATAACTGTGTAGATATCCTCACAGGGATGCTCCTCCTGGCTCAGCCTTAAATCTTCTCCCTGTTGGAGGTTTGTGGTGGTCCTTGGCTTCTTCCCGGGAGAGTGGGTGAGGACTGTTATGGACTTCTGGACTCAGCTCCCACCCCAGCTCCTGGGCCACACAAACAACTATGTACCCCACAAACTGCCTCATCTTCTTGGGATTTTTCCAAGGCACCTTGGGGCACAGAGAGTTGGGGAGGTGAAGGGTTCTGGAGAGTGAGTCCTAGAGGAGATTAGGATGGAACATGGGAGAAATAGGCAATAGGGTATACGGGCTCCCAGGGCTCCCCATGACCCACAGGGCCCATTCCTTCATTCCTTCATTCCTCAGCCCAGCCCTCTTACCTCTGTGTTGGGCCTCCCCTCACCTACCCCAGAACGTCCCTGAACACACCGCATTCACTCTGGCCTTCTTGATTTGCTCCAGTTCTTCTTCTACCTGCCTAAAGTACCCTCCCCTCTCTCTAGCCCACCCACCTTCAAAGCCTCCATTGAGGAACTGTGCTGTTATGAATTAGACAATGCTGTGGAATTTTCTCCCCACCCTACTCTTTTACGCAAATAGATGTTGAGCTCCTGAGTGAGAAGCCTTATGCCTCTTTTCATCACTTACAGAACAACTGGGACCTTGAGTAGCAGAGGGGTGTGTGTGTGTGTGTGTGTGTGTGTGTAAAGAATTGTGAAGGGGCTGAGGTTTTACCCTGCTTGCAAGCTAGCAAGTTAGGTTACCACAGATTCATGGCTACTGGCAGAAGAAACGAGACTCCTGGATCAGAGACAAAGGACAATTTACCACTCACAGCAATAGTACTATCTGGAGAATCAGAATTTTGTGCCAGTTCCATGAATGCTAACTCCCACACAATGAGGCAAAGAGCGACAGGTAATACCTGCACGTGCAATGGGTTACTTTACAGCAGAGCAAACTTAAGCTTAGGGAAACTGAATCTTCAACGACTGACAGTAAGCACGCCTAAACTGTGACAGACAGGAGGACATTACCTTTATTAAAAAAAAAAAAACCCATTGCCTTCGAGTTGATTCCAACTCATAGCAACCCTATAGGACAGAGTAGAATTCCCCCACTGCCCCATAGGTTTTCCAAGGCTGCGAATCTTTACATTTGAATTACGGAGTTAGCAAACAAAATTGAGTATACCATGGACTGCCAGAAAAATGAACAAATCTGTCTTGGAAGAAGTACAGCCAGAATTCTCCTTGGAAGCGAGGATGACGAGACTTCATCTCACGTATTTTGGACATGTAATTAGGAGGGACCAGTACCAGGAGAAGGACATCATGCTGAGTAGAGAGTCATCGAAAAAGAGGGAGGCCCTCAAAGAGATGGACTGACACAGCAGCTGCAAGAATGAGCTCAAACATGGCAATGATTATGAGGATGGCGCAGGACTGGGCAGTGTTTCATTCTGTTACACATAGGGTCATTGTGAGTTGGAACCAACTGGATGGCACCTAAAAACAACAACAAATCTTTACAGAAGCACACTGCTACATCTTTCTCCTGTGATTAGCAGCCAAGCACTTAAACACTGTACCACCAGACTCCTTATCTTTATTATACTAGACAGTAAACAAACCTCCTCTTTGGCCCAGAAGGAGACACCTTTTCTATCTTCCAGTGCTGTTAACTATACAAATAACCTTGAAAAGATAGTCTGGAACAAAACCAAAGAAAAAAAAAAAAAAAGCCCAAACCCAGTGCCATCAAGTCAATTCCAACTCATAGTGACCCTATAGGACAGGGTAGAACTGCCCCATAGAGTTTCCAAGGAGCGCCTGGCAGATTCGAACTGCCAACCCTTTGGTTAAAGCCGTAGCACTAGAAACACTCCCTTTATTGGCTTTTTCCTTTCCGTGTCTCACTTCTGCACTCTGCCAGGGCTTTTTAAGATCACATTCCTACTTGCTTTCAAATCCTCCTCTCACAGACTGTGTCTAAGGGATTTCATCCTAAACACTAATTAGCATCATAATATGCTATGTTTAAAAAGTGAAACATATTTAAGGTATAGAAAGTAAAGCTTAACATACTCGCCTTGACTCATGGAGATATGCAAAAGATAGCAATGATTCTTTCAAAACCCAAAGACCCACTGCCATTGAGGACACAGTAGAACTGCTCCACAGGTTTCCAAGGGGAAATTGGTGGATTCAAACTGCCAACCTTTTTGTTAGCAGCCAAGCTCTTAACCACTGCACCACCAGGGATCCTGATCCTTTCAAAAAAGGGAGAGAAAAATCAGAATGAAGGGCAGGAAAGGATTAAAGAGGCCTAGATACTCTAATCTAGACCCCGTGCTGACTCCTGGGAACACAGTAACTGAAACTACAGCCAACATAAAACGGTGGGACAAAAAAAAGGAGACATCTAGGGACCTTTGACCAAGGGGAATTTCCTTGCAGTCTTCCTTTTTGTGGAGCTCTCCTTTTACTATCTAACTCCAAGTCTACCCCTTCTTAGTCCAGACTCTTCCTCCAAAAGGAATCTCATTCAGACACAGATGTGAGTATCTGAGAATCACTATGAATATGAATGGGATCTCTGGGACACTGACATTACTTCAAGCCTCAAGCCTTAAGCTAAGTAAGGAATGCCAAGAAGGGGAAAGGGGCAGGAGTCAGGAGCATCAGAACTAATGGGGAGCTGGTCCAAACCACACACCTAATGATTTGGAGACAGCCCAGGAATGAATATTTCCAGTTCAGCCACATCACTGCATCATTTACATTCTGCTCAGGACCACTCCACACCCCTTAACAAGCAAATGGAAACATATTAAGAAAGTGCTAACATTAATTAGCAAGTATGGTTGTTGCTATTTATTATCATTATCTCTTGATGTAGAGCACCTCTTTGTACTTTTCAAAGCTTTATCACATTGATATGTCATTTGAGCCGCTTCCTTTCCCTCCCCTACCCATAAGATAATCACAAAAGTAATATTCTCCTGTTTTAAAAAGAATGAAACTTTGACTTTGAGAAGAAAACTTCATTCCTTCATTTTACAGATGAGGAAACAGAGGCTCAGAGAGAGTGGCTTGCCCAAGGTCACACAGCATGTTAGTGTCACAGAAAGTAAGAGAAGCATCTTGCTACCTCCAGTTGTATGTTTACAGTGTGCCAGGTGCTCTGTGCTAAGTACACGCAATGCACCATTTTTGTTAATCCTCATGCCCACCCTTGCAGGTTGTTGTGTGCCATTGAGTCGATCCCAACTCATAGCAACCCTGTAGGACAGAGTAGAACTGCCCCACAGGGTTTCTAAGGCTGTAATCTTTACAAAGGCAAACTACCACATCTTTTTCCCACAGAGCAGCTAGTGAGTTCGAACTGCTGACCTTTCAGTTAGCAGCCAAGTGCTTAACCATTGCACCACCAGGGCTCCTTCCCTTTGCAGATAAGTGCTCTTCTTATTCCCATTTAACAGATAAGGGTATCAAAGCTCGTTGTAGCTAAGTGCTTTGTCCTCAGGAGGGAAGCAGTGTCTCTAAGTGATCCTGGCTGAAGTGGGTACAAATGTGTGTGGAGTTAGACTCCCTGGCCTGCCAGCTCCCTCCAAGCATTTGCTTAATCAGGTCTGTCAGCCATATGTCTGGACCAGTGACGTCAAGGCTTAGGACAAACGGCTGGGGGGCAGCCAAGCTCTGGTTGGTAACCCCCACCCAGTCAGCTTCCCGTGTGCTGGTAGCCACATGGGAGTCAGAGTGAAAGTGTGGTTGCTCCTCCCTGCTGCAAACACCCTGCTGATGGGCTGGGGACCCGGTCTTTTTACACCAAAAGCACCCATGTATATGGGTCCCTGGTTAGGATGGGCCCTTGGAGAGAGTTGGACCCAGTCCTTGCAGCCCCAGTTCCAGAGAAGGCAGCTCTACCTCCTTGTCTCCAGTAGAAGGGGCCCCAACGACTGTCCCATCCCTTTTGTTCCCAGCTGAGCAGTGAAAGGTGCCTTCCTCTTCTCCATCAAACTTTCTTCTCTCCAGCCAGGATGACTGGCCATCCCCTTTTTCTAAGATCCGCTCCACAGTCTCTTTTCAGAAGACCATTCTCGCTCCTCTCTTAGGCCCGGCCCGTGACTCAGAACATGCACCAGGCTGACCTTACCACTTTGCTTCAGGGGTGGTTTGGTTTGAGTGCCAGGCAAAGCCTTGGGTTACTGGTAATGTCCATCTCCTGTAGCGTGCCTTTCCCCAAGCCCTGACAGTTTCCCTCCAGCAGCAGCCCTTGAATCTTCCTCAGTATGCACGTGTTTGGTGTCCTCCAACCTGGCTGAGGTCCAGCCTCACAGCCGTAGCATTAATGAATCATGTGGGCATGGAGGCTTCTGCTGGAGAAGATGGAGGTCAGTTTATTTAACTCAATTATAAACAAAAGCAATAATTAGCCTGGGGGAGGGAGGGAAGGGAAAAAAGAATAAATCAAACTTGGGCTCAAGAAACACCTGTGGACAGAGCTCCGTAGCCTACAGGAATAGAAGCTGTAATAAACAAACCACAAGCGACCTTGGCTCACAGACTATTAATTTGCTGATTGTTGATGGGTTTACACAGCTTGAGTGGGAATAAAGCCCTGGTCAGGTGGCAGCTCCATCACCCTGTGTGTGAGCAGGAGTCACTGAATTAGCAAAGGTAGACCAGCCCTGATCTGGGGCTGTGGACCAGGAAGAGGAGGAAAGACTTGGACCCTACCACAATGGGGTACACACAAAGCCCAGTGGGGGAGAGGGGGGCTACACTCTCTACAGACTTGGAGACAGATTGGGGGTGGAGGTCAGGTTTGCACTCAGCTATAGCACTAAGCAGAATCAACTGTGACCACTAAGGCAGGTCTGTAAAAGACTAGGGCAGTTCCCTCCTTTCAGTCTTGTGGGTGGTGAGGGCAGCCAGGAAGGGAGAGTTTTCCAGGTGAAGGGAGGGGCTCTAGATGTCAATACCACACCTATATACTGCAGAACGTTGACATTAATAATAAAGAACTATAATGGTAGTTTGAGAAGCAGGAGTGCAGAGAAAAGAATATGTGACTGAGTTTCACAAATCAAAGAAGGCAACAGGAAAGTGAGATTTGAGTGTTCAATAGGTGACAAAGTGGAAAAAGTCACTCCAGGCTAAGAGAAACAAATGCCAAAAGACACAGGAGCTTGAGAGTACAGGAGTATGACCAAAGCTCAGGGTGCCTGGGTAGTGGAGTAGGAGTAGAGCCTAGAAAACCCAATGGCCCCTACCATGCAGGGCCTTGGGTACCTTGGTAAAGGCCTTGGACTTTCTTGTGTAGTCAATGAGAAGTCACTGACTTGAGCCAGAGCAACCTGACCATTCATTCAACAAACACTTACTGGAGGCTTGTTATTTTCCAAGCGTTTTGCTTGGAGCTGGGGATAGGGAGGAGGAAAGTGCATGGTCTTGCTCTCAAAGGGTTCCTGGGCAGATGAGAGATAGATGCAGAAATGGAGTGTCATAAATCTGGTCCTGGGGCAGAGGCACACTGAAGTTACTGGCAGGTCATGGGCCAGAAGATCTGACTCAGTTCCCCCAAAAGGCATGAGAGGGGCTGAGGAGGTTTCTCAGAGGAGCCGATACTTAGGCTGAGTCCCAGGAGCTAAGACATGTGATTGAGGAGATGGAGAGAATGAGACGGGATGGGCAACCCAGGCAGATGATCAGAATATGTAGTGTTCGAAGGTCACAAAGCCTTTAGAATGGCTAAGGCAAAGTATGAATAGGAAGCAGCAGGGCTGGGGGCTGCATGGAAATACAGCAGCCAGCTGGGATGGGCACCTTAAGCAATAAGGAGCCATGAAAGGCTTATAAGCAAAGGATGTGATTAGGTGTGCATTTTAGACAGAGAGTCTGGCTACACTGTAGACCTGGGGAGGCACATGCAGGTTGAAGGCAAGGGAACAGGTGAAGAGGAACTGGATTGAGGCAAGAGAGGTGAAGAGAAAGAAACTACTCTGATGGAGGTCGAGGGATGGATTACACAGGGGATGATGGAGAAACCTGGGGCAGCAGGGAAAAGGGGTCAAAGAGCTGATGGTGCCATAAAAAAAAATTTTTTTTTTGGTGCCATACATGGGAGCAAAGACCTCACAGGAAGAAACAGAGGTTTAGGAAGAAAATAATGAGTTAGGTTTGGGGCATATTGATTTTGAGTTTCTAGTGGGACCTCCAAAATGAGGTGAAAATATGAGTGTAGAGTCAGAATTATGAGGTGAAAATATGACCGTAGAGTCAGAAGGTGCTAAAAGTAGAGAAACGGGAGTCCTTCCTTCATAGGGAGGAATACACGGAGGGCTCAAAGTCCCTACGGAGAACATATATAGAGAGAAGGTGGTAGCCTACAAAGAGGACCCTGGGAATTCCCACATCTTAAGGGGCAGGCAGAGGAAAACAGCCCATGAGAAAAATCAACAAGGAACCATCAGAGATAGCTGTTCTCTGCCCTATATTCGATTGCATGGCTTCCTGGCTGGGGACCATAGCCCCCAGACAGGTGTGGCTGCATGCCCGTGTTCTGGCCTGTGCCATGAGAGCTGATGTTAGCTGAAGTGACGACGTTGCAGTTTCTGAGCCCTGCCTTTAGAGGGAAGCTGCGTGGCTTCCCCTTCCTCTTCTCCCACTTGTTGAAATGTGGATGAGCCTTCTGGGACCAAGAAATGGCAGTGGCACACTGAAGACAGCAGAACAAATAGAAATAGCCAGGTCTTGACACCCCCAAAACCACCACCCCAGCCTTGAGCCCACCTTTTACTCAATAGAGAAATAAATTTCTATCTTGCTTAAGCCACTGTATTTGGGGGTCCTTTGACTCAGAGGGGTAGTAGAAGAGACAAGGAGGAGAGAACACCAAGGAGGCAGGTAGTCTGCACAGTGAGCTACCACAGAGGTCAAAGGAGGTGGGGTCAGAGAAGGCCACGAGGGCACTGGTGACTTCAGTGAGCCAAGGTTCTGTGGAATGGAGGGGCCTGAAGCCTGAGTGGAGCAGGCCGAGCTGTGAATGAGAGGTTGACTTCAGAAGCAGGTGCAGACAGCAGCTTCAGGAAGGCAGGCTGAGGGTAAGAGCAGAGAGGCAGGCTGAGGGTTGGACTGGGAGCAGGGTGTAGACGAATGATAAGATGTATGTGGCCGAACCTAACTCCAGGGGAGGCTGGGAAGTGTAGTCTACATATTTGTCCAAATCAGGAGAGATGAGGCTTTGAAGAAGGGTTACCAGCTGCCGTCACGTCAGCTCTGACTCATGGAGACCCCGTGTGTGTCAGAGTATAACTGTGCTGCATAAAGTTTCCAATGGCAGCTTTTCAGAAGTAGGCAACCAGGTCTTCCTTCCAAGGTGCCTCTGGGTGGACTTGAACCACTAAACTGTTTGCACCAC
Source organism: Elephas maximus indicus (assembly GCF_024166365.1). Classification (NCBI taxonomy): domain Eukaryota; kingdom Metazoa; phylum Chordata; class Mammalia; order Proboscidea; family Elephantidae; genus Elephas; species Elephas maximus. Next base: position 64,357,849 of record NC_064835.1, read on the forward strand.
CAGGGAATTCCTCTTTATGACCAAAGCCAAAAAATCCATTGCTATCAAGTCGGTTTCAACCCATAGCAACCCTATAGCACAGAGGAGAGAACTGCCTCGTAGCGTTTCCAGGGCTGTAATCTTTACGAAAGCAGACTGCCACGTCTTTCTCCTGCAGAATGATTAGTGGGTTCAAACCACCAACCACTTGGTTAGCAGATGCACTTTTAACCACTGCACCACCAGGGCTCCTTCTCTTCATGACAACTCTCCTCAGATCTCTGAAGGAGTAGGTGAGGTGTAGTGGGATAGAGGAACCTCTTGGTTACGCAAATGACTTTGAAAAAATAAGCCATGGGCTAGAGCATGGTGGCCAGGTTAGCCAGATAGGAATGCACATGAGAGGTGTTGCCCATGCCACAGAGACCCTCAAAACACCCTAAGATCATGAAGGAGGCTGGGAGAAAGGGAGGAATCACCAAGATGAAGTGGCTTCTTTGGGCTGGAGAGAAGTTTGGACAAGGGTTGGGGTACAGTGTTTCATGAAGGGTTTGGGAAGGAGAACAGAAGCAAAGTTCCCAGAATGTTCAGTCAGTCAGCACTCCCCGGCAGCTCTGAGGTCTGCCTGCAACTGCCTAAGTCCCGGTTTTCATGCAGCCCTCTGTGTCACAGTGTCCAGGACACCGGTTCTGTCTGAGCTGATGCCTGAGGGGAGGTCAAGGCTAAGGGTGCAGGGGTGGGGCTAGGGCCTCATGAAGAAGAGAGGAAGGCAGAAGGGGAAGATATGCCAAGCAGAAGAAAAAGGAGGGATCCTTCTTTTTGTCCTGGACTTTCCATCTTTGGAATCAGAAAAGTGGAGACTAAAAAGGTCTGGGTCAGGAGGAGGTGCCCAGTGGACAGTGGGGACACGCTGGGCTAGAGACTCCCCTGGAGAGTAGCCGGGAGACAGAGGGTCATGAGCTCTGGTTCTCATGTCCCCAGGGCTAGGGGGAGCACGGCTAAAATGCACCACAAGCCAAGCGTCCCTCCCCCGGGGCAGCCAGTGGAATCTCCAGCCCTGAAGTCATCACCACCAGAGAAGCCGGGACCCCGCCATGGAAAAAGGGTCCCGCAGGAGCACCCGGCGCCAGCCAGCACCGATGAGCTCATAGATGGTTGCTGCCTCTTCACCTCTTTTCCAGGCATCTCAGATTTCTGGATGTCAGGCGCATCCAATAGGCAGGAGCAGAGGGCAAGAAGGGGGCTGGGATACAGACCCAAGGTGGGATGTTGAGGAGTCAGTGGCTCTCCCCTCCACCCAGTACTGCTCCTGCCTCTCTCACTTTGTCCTAGGCCAGATTCAGGAGGGCTGCCCTCCTTATCCACTTCCCATTCAGGTGTCAAAGGAGCCATGAGTGACCAAGCCCCTAAGAAAATGCACCTGGGTTTCCTGGAGGAAATACTGCACCTCTGTCTTCTCCCATTAGCCCAGACTACTTATCACATATTTGCTTTGGACAGGAGAGGCCCGGACCCAAAAGGAATAGGAGAAGGAGGGATAGTCAGGGTGGCAGGAGCCTGGTGGGGCTGGGGGCATCGAGGTGGGAGACAAGGAGCTGTCACACATTGCTGTACACAGAGCACTGGTGGCTCTAACACCTGCTCCACCACTTTACAGCTACATGACCCTTTCTCAGGGCCTCAGTTTCCCCTGTGTTAAATGGAAATGCTACCTGACCTTAGGGTATTTTAAGGATCAATTGCAAGCATGAAGGTGTGCTTTGAAACGTTAGAGCTCGTTGCACTCAGAGGGAGCATACTACGAATACAAATAAAAAATAAGAGTAAGGCTGCTACATTGCACAATCCCAGGGGCACCATTCACATTGTAGCCTTTAAGCATGACACCTCCTGGAGAACATGTCCATTCACAACTGTGATACGCTCTCAGGAGCGGTGCAAACTTGCAGATGCCATCCTATGGCTGGGAAAATTGCCCCCAAGCGTCCCTGGGTAGGAGATGGGGCTGCCCTGGTCACCTGATCATTTGGGTGGCTCTTTGGGAACCAGATCCCTGCAAAAGGACAGCTCTGCTCACGATATCAAGTCTAAATGAGTTCATGCTGCTTGCATAGGGCTGGTGGTAGGAGGAAGCCAGCCCACTGTATCTTGCAAAGCTAAGCCAAGAACAGACAGACTACGAAGCAACAGGGATACCCCAGCCAGGACTGGCACCTGGGAGGCTGACTGAGACATCCCTGGAGCATTTTTCTCCACACCATAGTTGATTTTATCAACTATGAAGATTAGGCTTCCTGTTCGTACCAGGGGACATCATACTGTCAGTGTCATTGCCATTGTCAATCACAGATGTTATAGGCCAGAAGTGGCCCTAGAAGGTAAACACTTGGGTCTGACCCTTCCCCAGGGCAGAGTCTCCTCTATGAGACCCTGAGGAACAGGGGGCCCTACACTCCAGGAAGCCGATCCTGCAGCTGCCCAGCTCTCCCCCGGCATCCAGAACTCGGGGCCTCATGGTGGTGTCATTTCACCTGCAGAGAAGGAGAGGAAGGGAATTCTGGGAGTAGGAGAGAGGGTTGAGACTGAGCAGCATGGTAGCAGTGGTGGCCAATGAAAACCAGCATGGAGGTGATGGACAGACTTTTAAGAAGAATAAGGTATAGAGATCACTTTTTAAGCTGTCATGTGGGCTGTGCTTGCAAGAATCTAACCTCAAAAACATTACCCCCAAAGTCTAAGTAAAGGCTACCACACATGTGGCCCTGAGACACTGGTACTTTGGAATATGAAGGAATTTGAGAAGGGCGAGGTACCCATCAAACAAGGCTAAGGACCAGTGAGTTGTTGAAAAGGTATAGAGGTAAGGATTAACACCTTCGCTCATTTCCTCCTGTTCACAATTCTGTGTGAATTTGGCATTACTATCCCCTTTTAAGGAGCCCTTTTTTTTTTTTGTGGCATAGTGGTTAAGAGCTCAACTGGTAACCAAAATGTTGGCAGTTTGAATCCACCAGCTGCTCACTGGAAACCGCATGGGACAGTTCTACTCTGTCCTATAGGATTGCTATGAGTCAGAACCGACTCAATGGCACTGGGTTTGGTTTTTGGTTTTTTTTTGGGGGGGGGGCTGGAGGTCCCCTTGTGATGAGGTGGAACTGAGACCCAGACAGGTTAAGCAATGTGTGAGGTCATACCACTAGTAGTAACAAAGGCTTCCCTGATTCTGAAGCACTCACCCTTTCAGTAGTCAACACTTCTAACCATCAGAACTCTTTGAAAATGAAATGGACTGCCTCCATAAAAGGGGAGTGCTCTATCACTAGAGGTTTCTAAGCACAGATGTTGAAATTGGGATTCAAGCTCCAGAGTGGATTTGGACCCTGAGGTCCCCTCCAATCCCAGTAGTCTAGAGTGAAGTCAGTGAGATTGGTCAAGAAAGCCCTTGCATTCACATTGGTCCTGATTCTACTCTCAGAAGCAATACTGAGAAAGTCATGGCCTTTGTTCACATTCAAATCCTTCAAAGATTTAAGAAGAGCTGTCAGGAACAGGTCATTAGCTGCTTTCTCAAATCTTATCTCTTTTGATTTGGGCAAACATATGGACTACACTTCCCAGCCTCTCTTGGAGTTAGATGCATAACTAAATTATCTCCAATGCAATTTGTGCACCACTTCCTAGCCTGGCCCATAAAAGCCCCCCAGGTACCTCTCCTTGTTTTTTCCCCTTCCTGCTGACCAGGATGGTGACAGCCAGAGTGACTTTGGAAGTCATGTGTTGAGGGTGGCAGAGGTACCATCAGTTGGATTCCCTGATATGGAAATTCATATACAGGAGCGGGATAGAGCACGCAACATTCCTCAAGCATGTTTGATAATGGAGCATTTCATTTGCTGTTATGTTGAAAAAGATCTCAATATGTCATTCAAAGACCTCCATGCTCTGGCCCTAGTGGACCTTCCCATCAAATTTTTGCTGCTTCACTCTGTGAATCCTGGGCTTTAAACAAATGTTCCTGGGTTCTATTGGATTTCTGAGAAACTGGAATTACCAGGCGGACTGAGGACCAATGGCAAGCAAGACTGGAGATGAGGTTTGCGGACTTTGCCATAACTTGTCCTGCCTCTTATAACTGGTGTTTCCTCCCTTTAATCTGCATTCCCCTAAACTCTAATCCCCACCACACTGGCCAAGTCCTTCCTCCGTCACATACCAGCCCTCCATCACCCTCACTACCTCCTGCATTCTAAGAGCAAACTCATTGCCTTCGAGTCGATTCCGACTCACAGTGACCCTATAGGACAGAGTAGAACTGCCCCAAGGGGTTTCCAAGGAGCAGCTGGTGGTTTTGAACTGCCGGCCTGGTTAGCAGCTGAACTCTTAACCATCAGGGTTCCAACTCTAAGAGCAAATAGTGCCTATCATCATCATTAAACAGTTCATAGCCTGATACAGACTATGATAGGTGAAAAATTTATGTTGAGAAAATAAGTCAGTCATAAAAAGACAAATACTGTACAATCCCAATTATATGAAATACAGGTAGTCCTGACTTACAATGTATTTGAGTTACAATGAACTGCACTTAAGACCGTCTGTTTCTACACCTTATAGTTAGTAATATGTACTGTATACAATGTTGCAGTGTGTAATTTGCTGATTTTATTCTCAGATGTTCACTTGCCAACCCCAAAAGACAAAAAAGATCAGATTTATAAAGACACTGATAATAAAAGGCAATAACAATGAAAATTAAAAAAAAGAGGTATTTGATTTATATCAAAACTGACTAATGACAGAGTCATCGGAACAGAACCCTGTCGTAAGTCAGGGACTTCCTGTATCAGAATAAGCAAGTGTATAGAACCCAAAGTTTATTACTGGTTACCAGAGCCAGGCCAGATTCAGAAGAGGACATGGGACAAGGGATATTGTTGTTCATGTCAGGTGGATCTTGGCTGAAAGCAGAGAATACCAGAAAGATGTCTACCTGTGAGGATCATAACAAATTATGGATAACATTGCAAAGAATGGGAATTCCAGAACACTTAATTGTGCTCTTGGGAACCTGTACATAGAACAAGAGGCAGTTGTTCAAACAGAACAAGGGGATACTGAGTAGTTTAAAGTCAGGAAAGGTGTGCATCAGGGTTGTATCCTTTCACCATACTTATTCAATCTGTATGCTGGGCAAATAGTCTGAGAAGCTGGACTAAATGAAGAAGAAGGTGGCATCAGGCTTGGATGAAGGCTCATTAACAGCCTGCGACATGCAAATGACACAACCTTGCTTGCTTTTGAAAGTGAAGAGGACCTGAAACACTGATGAAGATCAATACGGGTTACACCTTGTCTTAGTTATCTTGTGCTTCTATAACAGAAATACCACAAGCGGATGGTTTTAACAAAGAGAAATTTATTCTCTCACAATCTAGGAGGCTACAAGTCTGAATTCGAGGTGTCAGCTCTTGGGGGAGACCTTCTGTCTTTGTCGGCTCTAGGGGAAGGTCCTTGTCATCAGTCTTCTCCTGGTCTAGGAGCTTCTCATCACAGGGATCTCAGGTCCAAAGGCCGCACATGCTCCTAGCTTTCTTGCTTGGTGGTAACAATTTTCCCCTGTCTCTCTACTCACTTCTCTCTTTTATATCTCAAAAGAGATTGGCTTAAAACACAACCTAATCTTGCGGACTGAGTTCTGCCTCATTAACATAACTCTAATCCTGCCCCATTAACATCGTAAAGGAGGATTTACAACATATTAGAAAATCGCATCAGATGACAAAATGGTAGACAATCACACAACACTGGGAATCATGGCCTAGCCAAGTTGACACACATTTTTGGGAAATATAATTTAATCATAACACACTTCAACATAAAGAAAAAAAAAATCCTCACAACTGGACCAATAAGCAACATCATCATTAACGGAGAAAATATTGAAGTTGTCAAGGATTTCATTTTACTTGGATCCACAGTCAATGCCCACAGAAGCAACAGTCAAGAAACCAAGCTAAGTATTGCATTGGGCAAATCTGCTGCAAAAGACCTCTTTTAAGTGTTAAAAAGCAAAGATGTCATTTTGAGATTTAGGATGTGCCTGACCCAAGCCATGGTATTTTTAAGAATCTCATATGCATGTAAAAGCTGGAAAATGAATAAAGAAAGCCAGAGAAGAATTGATGTCTTTGAATTATGGTGCTTTTGAAGAACATTGAATATACCATGGACTGCCAGAAGAATGAATAAATCTGTCTTGAACAAAGTACAGCCAGGATGCTCCTTAGAAGCAAGGATGGTGAGACTTCGTCTCTTGTATTTTGGACGTATTATCAGGAGAGACCAGACCCTAGAGAAGGACATCATGCTTGGCAAAGTAGGGGGTCAGTGAAAAAGTCGAAGACCCTCAACAAGATGGTTCGACGCAGCAGCTGCAAACAATGGGCTCAAACAGCAATGACAGTGAGGATGGCGCAGGACAGGGCAGTGTTTGGCTCTGTTGTACGTAGGGTCACTATGAGTTGGAACTGACTCAACCAACAGCATGTAACAACAAAAACAACAGGGGCAGGCAGGAGGGAGTGGGAAAGGGGGACTCACTGATAGGGGGATACTGAGCTTCTCTTAACTGTGATGGAAAAATTCGGGAGTGGTAATGGTTGAACAATGTGATAAACATATTTAATATCACTGAACTGTATGTGTAAAAATTGTTGAAATGTCAAATGTTTTGTTACCTAAATATTTACCACAAAAAAAGTAAAGAGAGAGTTCAGAAATATTCTAGTTCTCTTTCCAGCTCCCTGGATGATTGCCTTTCCATGCCCATATAAAATTAGTCTCGTAAAAAATACAGTCAGAAAGGATATGTGTCAATTTAAAACCAAGCATATGCTTCATCATTTTCTTTTCCCTCTGCCACAGGCTGGCAAAGTTCCAGATGGAGGCTGCTCCACCAGCCGGGATCCCAGAGTGGAAATGATGTGGCGTAAGCTGTAGCCGAGCCCCCCATCCCATCCCCCATATACATGTAGTCTGAGTGAGAAATAAGCCTCTATTGTTGAAAGCCATTGCAACTGTGAGGTCTTTTGTTACCACCCCACAACCTAGTCTAAGCTAACTGTATTGGTTTTCTATTGCTTCTATAACAAATTACACAAACTTAGGGGCTTTAAATAACACAAATTTATTCCCTTACAGCTCTGGAGGCCAGAAGTCCAATATCAGTTTTTTTTTTTTTTTTGGCTTTAACAAAGAGAAATTTATTTTCTCACAGTCTAGTAAGTTACAAGTCCAAATTCAGGGCGTCGGCTCCAGGAAAAGGCTTTCTCTCTGTCTGTCGGCTCTGCAAGAAGGCCCTTGTCCTCAATCTTCCCATGGTCGAGGAGCTTCTCAGACACAGGAACCCTGGATCCAAAGCAGCACCAGCGCTCTGCTCCTGATGCTGCTTTCTTGGTGGTATGAAGTTCCCAACCCTCTGCTTACTTCCCTTTCCTTTTATCTCTTGGGAGATAAAAGGTGGTGCAGGGCCACACCCTGGAGAAACTCTTTTACCTTGGATCAGGGAGGTGACCTAAGTAAGCTGGTGGTATATTCCCACTCTAATCCTAGCAACATAAAATTACAATCACAAAATGGAGGACAACCACACATGGCCTAACCAAGTTGATACACATATTTTTAGGGGGACACAATTCAATCTATGATGTTCTACCCTTTGGCCCCCCAAAAAATCACATCCTTGCAACATGTGAAACATATTCATCCCATCATATCACAGCAAAAGTCTTAACTTCAAGTCCAAAATCCCAAAATTCCTCTTCATCTGTGAAATCTAGAATACCAGTTATCTGCTTCCAAGGGTACGATGGCAGAACAGGCACAAGCTAGACATTTCCATTACAAACAGTAGAAACTGAAGGGAAAAAAGGCATAACAGGCACAAAGCAAGTCAGCAGAACACATTACATTAGCCCTCAAAGCTTCTAAATTAATCCTTCGTTCTCTAAGACAATTTGCACGATAACCCTGCCCTCCAGCCTCTAGGCATTGGCCACATTCTCCAGATTCTGTGTGGAAGCCCCTCCGCCCGGGCTTCAGCTCCGCCTTCCAGATCCACTGGTGTGGCAACTCTGCTCCCTCAGGTTTAGGCGCATTATTCTCCTAGTCCACCTGAGTGGCAATTCCCCCTTAGAAACACCAGAGGCCATGGCTCCAACCTTTGAAACTCCTGAGTTCCTGGCCATACCTTTTGAGACTCGGCAGCTCAGCTACTTGCATTCCTTGTCTCTTCAGCTTCTGTTTCCTGGTTTTTTGGCCTCTTGGCTCCTCGGGCCTCATGCCCGCATCTGCCCTGCTGGTGCAAGTGTTCCAAAGCTCTGTAGCTCCACCAGTAAGTGCCCGGAGGCACCCCACTCCCTCCAGGAAGCCTCAGGCGCACAGCACTCAGCTCTCTGGCTCCATGAGTCGGCCCCTGCGCTGTTCTCCTGGTTCTGCTACTGCTGCTTCTCCGCTGTTGCCGCTTCTCTGCCGCTGTAGATTCTCTGCTGTGCTGGTCCTCTGCCATTGTCACAACTCTATCTATTCACAGTTTCAAAACCGCTTCCACATTTTAGGTATCTGTTAGAGCAGCACCCCACTCTCTTGGTACCAAATTCTGTCTTAGTCATCTAGTGCTGCCATAACAGAAAAATACCACAAGTGGATGGCTTTAACAAAGAGAAGTTTATTTTCTCACAGTCCAAATTTGGGGTATCAGCTCCAGAGGAAGGCTTCCTCTGTCAGCCTTCTCATCAATGTTCCCCTGGACGAGAAGCTTCTTCACACAGGGACCCCGGGTCCAAAGGACATGCTGTTCTCCTGGTGCTTCTTTCTTGGTGGTATGAGGTCCCCAACTCTCTGCTTGCTTCCCAATATCAGTTTTATTGGGCTAAAGTCAAGGTGCTGGCAGGGCTGGTTCCTTCCGGAAGCTCTAGAAGAAAATCAGTGTCCTTGCCTTTTCTAGCTTCTGGAGGGCACCCACATTCTTTGGCTCATGACTCCCTTCTCTCATCACTCCAACCTCTTGCTTCCATAGTGATACTTCCTACTTCGCCTATAGTCAAATCTCCCTCTGCCTCACACTTATAACGACACTTGTGATTACTTTTAGGACCCACCCAGATAATCCAGAATAATCTCTTCATCCCAAAATCTTTGATTTAATTACATCTGCAAAGTCCCTTTTGCCATATAATATTCACAAGTTCAGGGGTTAGGATGTGGATGTCTTGTGGGGCCATTAGTCAGCCTACCACACTGACCAATACAGAACACAATTGCGAGGGTCACCACATTCTCATCTTACTGTTTGTTGTGGGTTGAACTGTGTCCCCCCAAAATATGTGTCAATTTGGCTAGGCTATCATTCCCAGTATTTTATGGTTGTCCTCCATTTTGTAATCAGATGTAATTGTCCTATGTGTTGTAAATCCTAATCTCTGCCTTTGATCAATGAGGCAAGATTAGGTTATGTTAAAGAGGATTATAGTGATATGCAACAACTTTACTCAGGTCATAGCCCTGAACCCATGTAAGAGGAGTTTCTCTAGGGTGTGTCCTGCATCATCATTTATCTTACAAGAGATAAGAGGAGAGAGAAGGGAGCAGAGAGAGGGAACTCCTATCACCAAGAAAGAAGATTGGTAGAGGTACGTGTCCTTTGGACCTGGGGTCCCTGTGCTGAAAACCTCCTACTCCCAGGGGAAGATTGATACCAAGACACATGGAGATTTCCAAGGAATGCCGGGCCCAAGGATGTTAAAAGAAGACAAGGACCTTCCCCCAGAGCTGACAGAGCAAGAAAACCTTCTCCAGGAGCTAGCACTCTGAATTTGGACTTATAGCTTCCTAGACTGTGAGAGAATAAACTTCTCTTTCTTAAAGCCTCCACTTGTGGTATTTCTGTTACAGCTGTGCTAGATAACTAAGACATTGTCACAGTGACCCTAAGAGCACGATGAATGGATACTACATCAGTATGCGTCTGTGGGTAAATATGAGAGTAGAGCCTTCTTCCAACACATTTTGGACATGCAGTATGAAAACTGGAGTCCCTGCGTGGTGTAAATGGTTAACATGCTCACCTGCTAATTGAAAGGCTGGAGGTTCGAGCCTACCCAGAGGCACCTCCGAAGAAAGGTTTGGTGATCTACTTCCAAAAAAACAGCCACTGAATATCCTATGGAGCACAGTTCTACTCTGACACACGTGGGGTCACTAGAAGTCAGAGTAAACTTGACAGCAACTGGTTTTTGGTTTTTAAGTATGAGAACGAAACTTTTTCTGTGCAAGTTTCCTAAGATGTGGGGGCTGTACATTACTGCAGCATAACCCAGCCTATCCAGACTTGTGCATTGAGATGCCCTACATATATGTCTGCCTTATGATCTTGATTATTATTGCCTATACTGTTTCTGTCATTGCCACATCTACCATCATTGCCTCCATCATCAATACCAGTATTCTTACCATCTTGGCCACGATCCCTTCTTCCATCCCCACCACTGTGAAATCCATCAGCCCAGCCAACATTTCCACCACTACCACCTCCTGCATCACTGCCCTCATCACGTTTTCATCCCCACCGTTATCAATTCCACCATCAATGCCACAATCACCTGCACCATCCCCACCATTATCACAGTTAAGTTCCACCACTAACACATCCACCTCCATTGCCGTAATTATGGATGTCATCCACGTTAGTATCACCTCCCTTTACATGAACCCCACACGGTCATCATCCTCACTATCATCTCTATCTCCACTACCACTGTCACCACCATATCACTTCCACTGTCATTGCTAACACCCCCTCCACTCTAGTCTCCATCTTCACAGCCACTATCATATCTATCATCACTAATGCAATTGCTTTCACCATCTTCTCTACCGCTGCCAATGTCATCACCAATATCACTTTCACAATCACTAGAATCATCACCTCCCCTGTTACTCTCACTATAGAACCTCCACTGCCATTGACACTTTCTGTACCTTTATCAGCTCCATTATCACATTACCACTTCCAGCTTCACTGCTGCTATTACTATTGGATTCTAAGAGACATTCACAGCTCTCCCCGCTCCACCTCCTTATTCTATCCTCTAGGGGGAGTGTTACAATGATTACTCAGGCCTGAGAATGTCTTAGGGTATACTGTGCAAGATAAGGAGATAACGTGCCATACTGAATGTCTAGCCCACATGGGTGTGGTATAAGAGCTGGGACCTGCTCCCCCACAGGGAAGGCCCAATCATCTCTCTTTTTTTGCTTGAAACTTTTCTCCCCAGCCCTCTCTTTCCCATGTGGCAGCCACATGGTCCTGGAAAGGCTTGAGTAATGGAGCAAATGCAAGATATTTCTGTATTGCTTGAACTCCCTTTTGTGGCTTTCTGGTGATTCTGGACACATCCAAGACTTGGATTTGGACCTAGCGGCAGTAGATGGAGCAGGCCTTTCAGCTGATTTTGGTTCTGAGCCACTTGGACTGTCTAACTTGGTCAAGAAGTTCTCCACATGATCTAGCACGGCTCACTAGAGTTCTCATTTTTATGTTCTATTTAAGTCTTTATTTTTTTATCAGAGTAATACATGTACATATTTTTGAAAGTCAAATGTTCTACAAGGCTTATAATAAAAAACAGCAGACTTCTGTTCCAGTCCTGATCGCTTCTGAGTCCTACTTTCCTGAGGCAAGCACTTTGCACTATTTAACTCTTTCTTCTAATCCTTATTTCCGTATTTCTAAATGACCTGGTAATTCTGATATTTCTAGCTTTTTTTTTTCTTTAGTTTTAAGTTGACCTTATGCTGTGGAAGGTGAGGATGAGAATTCAGCTTTCTTACGTCACCACCCACACACACAAACATGTGCTCATGCATGTACACATGTGTGCATGCATGCACACACCCACATACACACAAGCAATATTGATATTGGTCTCAGCAGTATTCAGAGTTTGCATTACTATTACTATAAAACCATTATTCACAGTTGAGCTACTTTTCCTTTCTTGCACAACTTTTTTGTTCTCTTGGAGTTACTAATTTCCTTGTTTTGCCATTTGCGTAAGTTTTTCCCATGTGCCGCTTACTAATTTATCTCTCCAAACACTCCAACAGAACAGAAAATTTTCTTTGAATGTACATTACTATCAGTTTCATTTTCTTCTTGAAGACCTCCTTCCTGAGTCCTTCATCCACCCAGCCAATCTGTACTGACATCTTTTGCATGATCGTCACAACTATTATTCTGAAGTTTTCCTTCACCACAGTCCTGGAACTTCCCTTTGTCACTATCCTGTTTGCTGGATCCTTTGTCTCTTTTCTCTTCCTTGGTTTACTCTCTAATTAAAGTGGCTCACATTCTTCAATATCCTCCCAGAAAAAGAATGCTTTAGAGATAATTTTTTAAGATCATTCATGTCAAAAAAAAATCTTTATTTTTATCGTCCCACTCAATTGCTAGTTTGGCTGGGTATAGAACTCAAATTTGGAAATCATTTTCCCTTAGAATTTGGAAGCTGTTTTCCATTTTCTTCTATCTTAAATGATTGCTATAGAGAACTCTGATGCAACTCTTATGCTCAATAATTCGTAAATAAACTCTTTTCTCCCATTCTGAAAACTTTCAAGCTTTAGTCTCCAACATATAAGATTTCACCGTGTTTTTTTTTTTTTTTAGTTCAATTTTCCATGCACTCAGAGAACCTTTTCAATCTGTAAATTTGAGTCCTACAGTTTAGCAAATTTTCTTGGCTTTTTTTGGGGGGGGGTAATTTAATCCCTTCCTTTATATTATTATTTCTCTCTAGGACTTATATTTTGAGATGCTGCTCCTGGATTGATCATCTAAAAGTTTTCTCTCAATTTTCACTTCTTGGGTATTTTTGCTCTATTTTTTAGGAATTTGTCTTGACTTTATCTTCCAACTCTCCTTTTGATTTGATTTTTTAATCAAATGTGGTTATCATATTTATATTTCCCAAGAACTTACTTTCTTTTTTCTGCTCTTTTTTAAAAAATAACCTCTTGCTCTCATTTAAAGAAGGCATCATTTTCTTTTATCATTCTGAAAATGTTAATCATAATTTCTGTGTTGTTTTCTTCTTCATTGTTTCGTCTAAGTTCCTTTTTTTTTTTTTCCTCTTAGTTTGTTCTGATCTCTGTCTTTCATGCCATAGGACTTCTTTACAACTTTATAACTTCCAAGTGATTCTTAGCTGTCCACTCATATCTAAGTGTGAGGCACTAAAAGGCTGATTGAAAGTTCTGTGGTAGGATAAGACAGACAGTTGTCTGATGGGCTTCACCATAGGGTAATTGAATGAGACTCCCAATTTCACCAGGAGACCAAATCTCAATATATGTAAATCTTTTCTCTTGGGAAAACCAGTTTTCCCAGGAAAGTCTCCAATCTCTTGCCTGTGTGGTATTAAACTGGCTGCCAGTTCTGGGACTTGAAAGAAAAAGAGAGATTAGAGGTTCACCTCTCAGGAAACAAACTTACCCTTAACCTGTTATTTTCATATTGACTCCTCACCCTTCCATCAGCAGTGTCTGGTGTCCCTGTGTCCAGAATCTTTTTGGTTAAACATCTCAGAGCATCAACTTTTTGTCTTCTGCCAGCTTGGGAGAGGATGATCACATGGCTATATAGGGTAGAGTAAGAAATCTGGGATGAGGAGATCTCTACTACTTCTTTTAAAAACTTGTAACTAATCCTTCCATTTTCACCCTAATTTTGAACCCCTACCTTCAGAAGTAAACAATGCCTCCAATTCCCAGGCCTCTCTGGGATGGTGTGGCTAGAAATGTCTGGCTACCTGTTGGCTCCTGCCATCTACCCTGATACTCTTACAAGCTTGAGTTTCAGCTTTCTGTGGTCTACTAAATCAGGTACCATTCATCCATTCACTTTCTAAATTCCAAATTGTTGACTTCTCATATACTGCTGTTTCCTCTTCCATTCCCTTTTTTTCTTGTGGGTTTATGCTTTTTTTTTTTTTTTCTCCTTCTTCAAATTCCATTAATGAGATTTTAGTGAGGTTTCTGGAGGTAGCCAAGATAAACATGTGTGTTCAATCAGCTATGATTAAAAAGTCAAATACTCTCTATTGGAGTTTAAAGCCAAAGTAACAGTTAATCATAAAGCATTCTTTCACCTTGCTTTGCCTGCCTCCTCTGTCCCTTTATCTGTTGGCATGGATAAATAGATGAAGGTAGTTCTGATTTTTTTAAAAAATCACCATATCTCACCATGGCTACAAATCAATTATAACATAATCCATAATCCCAAACAATACAAACATCATCGCCTCTAACGTAGCCTCTATCACCACATCACCAACACTTTTATCTCTGTCACCACCACTACCCTCACCTTTGCTTCACCATTACCTCAACCATAGCCTCCATTACCATCTCTACTACTACCCACATCATTGCCTTAAACACCTTCTCTATCATCTCCTCCATGGTGTCCATCACCACCATCATTTCTGACATCACCATTATTCCCTCCACCATCATTATCTATCATCATAAATACCATCAATTCCATTGTCACCACCTCCATAACTTTCACCAAGACTTCCACCATCTCCTCTAACATTATCGCCTCCAGAAATATTTTATAAATTACTTATTGAACATATTCTTCCATATGAGTTGCAATAAAAACTCATAGGTAAAATATAATTTTCAGTAATCTGGAGAAGGAGTGATTTCTACTTTTGAGCACCCTTAGCATCTTCTTAAGGAAAAGAGGGGTAAAAAATAACTTACTGATTTTTCAACCTTAAAACACATACATGGCGAGAGGGAGAGGAGAAGACGACATTGACTGAACCTTTTTTAGGCAACAGGCGCCATACCAGGCCTATTAGATAGAGTATATTTTGGGGTGAGAATCATTGCCCTTGTTTTACAAAGAGGAAACGGAGATTCCCAGATGCTAAATAACATACTCGAGGCCACACAATTAATAAGTGGTGGAGCCAAGATTCCAACTCTATGTGATTTCAAAGTCCATATTCTTTCCATTATACTATGCTGGCAAGAAATTGCAGCAGCTTCATTTAAGCACAATGGTTTATGATTCTGAGCATAAAGAGCCATAGTCGTGGTCCCAGATCCCAGGGACATCTGGTCTGATGAGGCAGGAAGAAGCCCGTCTCTCCAAAAGACCACTATCTGATGAAGAAGACTTAATCCCAGCCCCATGGAGCTTGTATACTGCCCGAAGGCCCCACTCAACAACTCTTCACTGCGTCCAAGCCCTACCACCTTTTTCTGACCTCGAGTTCCCAGAGGGAGAGAGACGGAGTATGGACATCCAGTCCTGGGAATGCCTGGGGTTAGGAGAGCTGAGTTATTTTGGGATTGTTTACATTTGGAATCTTCCTGATCTTTGGTCCCAGAAAAACACCCACATGTTGGAAACTCTCTGAGTTATTCACTGTTGGGGTTTTTTCTTCATCTTCAGTTTTTTCTTCTTCTTGGATGGAAAAAAAATCTGCTAGTGATTAGTCACAACCTGTGAGGCTCAGCTTTTGACAGCTCCACTGAGAAGAGAGAGACAAAGAGGCTCAGAGAGGCACCCATGGTTTGGATGCTGCTGGGAAGGAAATGTGGTTCACAGCATTGACCTCCTGGGGTGAGGGGTGGCCCATTCACCCTTATCTGCCAGGGAATGAATTAATTGCCCCTTGGATATAGGCCCCTCCACTTCTGTTCAATTCCAATCCCTCATCCCAAACTCGCTGGGGAGCACAGGCCAGAACATGTATTAGAAGGAGGCCAAGGAGTCAAAAGGGCAAACAGACCACAAAGAGAGGAGCAGGTGCCAAGCACAAAGGATGCCGACCATGTGGGGTCCCTTCACCCACAGCCACCACTGACAATCCAGAATGCCCTTTTTCAGGGGAGAAGTACAAGCTGTAAGTGACAATCCAATACCTTCATATGGTCTGTGGTGGTTTTTATCAAATCTTTGTGCTCCTGGAAATCCCAGGATGTGAGAGGGCCTCCTTCTTCTTTGCAAGAAGGCTAAGGATGGGGTGGGGCTGAGCACTGTCCACAGAGGCCAAGACAAAGGGAGATTGTTTTAGCTGAAGAACTAGGGCCTGCAAGTCGGATCTGGATCCAATTTTAAAATCTAAGGATTGTGAAACATGGTGGGGAGGGGGCAATAAAGGGAATTTGGGAAATCTCCCTTGGTGTAGGTCTTTTTAAAGAGGTTTTGAGGCAACAAAGGGAAAATCAATCCATTCAATAAGCAACAATGCAGCCAAGATGGCTTAACGTCAGGGGGATGGTAGGGTCGCCCCTAGGGTGTGTACAGCCCTTGGCAAATAATTCTTTTCAGTGGGCTTCTGTCTACATAAACAATTTGAGTTATTCAAAATCAGTGTGTCAGCACCATTCTGAAAGCCCAGGCTCCGGTGATCCCACATAAAAAATACTTTACCAGCAATCCACTCACCAGACTGCCCTCCAGAACTGGTCCTGGCTGTACAGCCCCAGGGTGATTGCATAGGCATGAGTCCCATTGCTCCTTGAGGCATCTGGTTGACCCCACACATGGAGTAAAGGGTCAGAGGGTGCTCCAAGGAAGATAACAGGGACTGGGGCCCACAGAAGTCCAAGTCCAGGTTAAGGGTACTGCATCCAGATGTCACTGTAGCCCCGGTCAACTAAAGAGAGAACTCCAAAGCTCAAGTCCCTTCTTGCCCATGTCTAAGAGAGTGGAGGCAGTGACCTCTCAGCAGGGCACCTCATCCCCCTACAATGGGGGATGCTGAGGGACAGGCAGGAAGACCTGGTTTTTAGCCCTGGTTCCTCCTTTTACTGGCTGTGCTATCTGGGGCCACTCTCTGCTTCTCTTTGGGCCTCAGGTTCCTCATCCATAGGTCAGTGATGGTAATGCCCACCCCACAGAGCTGTCGTGGTCCTGCCTCTGCCTGTGATGGGTGGACTTGCCCATGAGGAGTATAGTTCAGGTCTAGAATCTTGGCCCTTCCCTCTAGGCCTCTGAGGTGGGACTGTGCTGACCAATGCCCACTTATCTTTGCCCCCATGCAGCTCTGGGGCTGGGGCTCTGCATCTTTTGAGAAGAGGGGCCACTAGACCAGGCCCTCTGGGGGAGGGCAGAAGGCTTGGTAAAGGCCTGTTATCCAAAGCTGGCAGTCTAGACCAGTTGGGTCTAAGCTGTAGGCCTGACAGGAAGGGAAAGAAGGCCCAGGCTAGTCACCAAGCTAAGATCTTGAGGATGTCCTATCAGCAGAAATACTGCCAGTTTGGACTGAAGGGATCTGGGAAAGGATGGAATGAGAGAAAGCAATGTAACAACAGAAGCAGAGATTAGAATGATGCAGCTATGAGCCAAGGAATGACTACAGCAACCATCCTGAATAAGGCAAGGACACCAGTTCTCTCCTATGGGGGATACAGGTTGCTGAGGAAAACTCTGGGCTGGGAGTCAGCCTTGCCTTGTTTAGGAAAATGAGGCAGCAGCTGACCCCTCAGAGAAAAATATTCAAGCCATCTTCTTGATTCAGCCTTCTATGTGGCTGTGGCTGAATCCTGGTCCAGAGTTCTGCCCCCAGAGCTGTTCCATGAGCCAGCTGAGGAGCAGCCAGGGCCTGGGGCCGGGTGGAGAGTGGGAGTCAGGACTTGAACGAGCAAAGCACAAGCCCTTCCCTTCTGTCTGTCTCTCTCTTTCTCTCCTGACTACCCACTGCCCCATACTACAATTAGGGGTCTCTTGGGAAACCCCTTCTGATGGCACCTGCTCTTATCCTACGGAGCAGGAT
The DNA here is from genome assembly GCF_024166365.1 of Elephas maximus indicus. Taxonomy (NCBI): domain Eukaryota; kingdom Metazoa; phylum Chordata; class Mammalia; order Proboscidea; family Elephantidae; genus Elephas; species Elephas maximus. Next base: position 64,375,686 of record NC_064835.1, read on the forward strand.
TGAGGTCCCCTAGGGCCCCCAGCACAGTCAAGCCAAGCTAGAAAACCCTTAAAGGTAAAGGCAAAGGATGCTCTTGACATCGACCCAGCACAGGCAACCCAAGTGCCTGTCATGACATGAAAACACTTTGTGTGCTTGCCATGCCTAGACCTTTATCCTGCTAGGTGGCTAGCCTAGACATTCTCATGCTCTTCTCACACCATGGAGCCTCTGAGTCTCCAGTTTTGAGGCAGGCCCCACCCACCGCACATTCATTGACAGTGTCCACTCCTCCAACTATAGTCACTGTTTTTAAAAACCAAAATGGCAGTGGGTCAAAGAATTTTTTTTCTGACTTGTAAACTTAAATGAAAAGTCTTACCAATGTAGAGCAGTCAATTCCATCTCTCTGCAGCACATATTTAGTGAACCAAAATTATCAAAAAGAAGAAATTCCTATGTACATCTATGGCCCAAGCATGAGGACCGAAGCTGCAGCTGCAACGCCATAGCTCTGCAGCCCCATCTTGGCAACGGAAGGTGAGACAGGCACTGACCCCACCCAAAGAGGTGCAGGAGTTGGGTCCCTGCTGGGCCCACAGATTTGGAACAGAGCTTACCGTAATTGTCTTCCAGATCAGTCATGAAGACATGAGGTTTGCCAAAGTAGAGGAAGGGTGGGAAAGACCCTAAGAAAGTAGGACAAATGAAAGAGCCTGACATTCTAGGAGAAGACTGAGGCCCCAAGTATGGTGGGCTGAGGCCACATGACTGGTGGGATTTGGCTAAGTTTGGGGACATCAGAAGGCTAGGACCCTTCAGATCAACAAATGCCCTTCTGCTCAGAACACCCTTATTATTTATTGTAAACCCTTTCCTTTTAGATCACTATCATACCTAACAACTCTAGGGAGGGAGGCTTGCATTATTCCTGCCATTTTACAGACAGGGAAATTGAGGTGAGGTGATGGCAGACACGTCCTTCCCCTGCCGCCATCCTTCTTCATAGGCAGAGCCAGGGAAAGAGCCCAGGGGAGCAGTATGGAGGCCCCAGAGGCTGTTCCTGTGCCCCTATCTGGGTGGAGGAAAACCAAAACTTCAAGAGCTAGGTCATGAAAGCATGGCTTTCACCAGGACAGGATGCGCCACTGACCACCAGGAAGCAGCCCCAACCTCTTGGGCCAGGTGCTCAGGCCCACATTCACCAGCAAAACTTCCTGGGTTAGGACCCCTGGACCTGTTCTCAGGAAGAACCAGGGCCTTGGGAACCAGACCTCACCCTGTCAGAGAAAGATATAACCTCATCTTGGGCATCTGTGCCCAAACTGCCCACTTCATTCTGCTTAAAACCACTTTGTGCCAGAATCAAGCCTAGACCCAACCTCTATCATCGGACTGGGAGCTCCCTAAAGGCAAAGGCCAGATCTCCCTCTCAGCTTTTATACTTTTCCTCTGTAGGCTAGACTGTTTCTTGCCTACTCTTTTCTTTTTAATATCCTACTATGCCCCCAAAACTGTTGTTTGATGGTTGATAATTTCTCCTTCCAAATACTCATCTGTCTAACTTGGATTTTCCTCCAGGGATTCACTGACACCACCCACGTGTTTGCCATTTGCTGAATGGGTCTGAGTCTCCCCATTTCCCAGATGGAAAAAGCAAGTCTCAGGGAGGTAGATGACTTGCCTGTCAGAGGTGTGCTGAGTCCTGGGCCTGTGGTCTCCCAGCCTGGGGTCCTTTTCCCTAGCAACCTCGGAGTCTGCCACCCTCACCATAGCTTCTTGGTGTTCACCCCAACGAAAACTTCAGAGCCAGGACAGGAACTGGGACAAAGAGGAGGATGCTGGGGCCCAGGCCTTGACCCCAAGTTCCTATTTATAATCCTTGTTCCGGAGACGGCCACTTAAACACACATTCCTGATAACTGAATAATCTTTGGCACCAAGCAAAAAATAGCCTTGTGGCCCAGACCACAATTGCACAGCTGGAACTGGGTGAGCAGAGCCGGCGTGGGGCCCTGATGGTGCAGGACAGGCTGCTGAGGGGGAAGAGGAGTGGGGGGAGGACCAGGGTTGGGACAAGTGAGTGAGACAGCAAATATAGCTAGTTAAATATAGCCTTGCCGACCTGGACACAGTGCCAGCCTCCTCTGCAGGAGTGTTTCCCAAATCGGCTCAAATCTCCAAAGGAGGCGAAAGCCAAAGGCCTGGAGGGGAAGCGCTAGAGGGGCCTTGGTGACGATGGACCCCAATGCTCTAGATTAATCTGCAAACCAGGGGACCAGGAGTGGCAGCTCTGTTGGCATATTCTAGGAGTGCCAGTCTGATGGGAGAGGCATGGTCATGGCCTGAGACAGACAACAGAGAGCATTTCATGTCCAAACCAGCTGGTCAAGGCCCAAGGCACCTTCCACTCTTTGGAGGACTGATGCTGAGACCTCTTCTCCAAGAAGGCTGAAGCCAGAGAAGTCAGATCCTTGACAGGCAGAAATGGAAGTGAGAGGACTAGGAGAAAATTCCAGAATCCAGAGTCCTGAGAGGTCTCTGAAGAAGCTGGAGCCCTGATCTAGGCATGGGCCTCAGGGAAGGCAGACGTGCTCCCCTCTTTCCTTAACCCCGCACCCCAGAGCAAGATCCTGTCCAGTATGCCCAGGATGATGCCAATGTGCTGCTTGAGCTGACACAGGGCAAACTTTGCTCAGAACATTTCCCTCTAAGGACCCCTAAGTAGCTGCGTTAGGGGCAGAGCTTTGTTCCAAGATTTGAGTAATCAGTTATACCTCCCCCCTTTCAGGAGTTTCTAGACAGAAGTAAATAAAGCAGGCACCCCAAATCCCAGCCCCACCCATCTATATGAAGGCGTCTCCTATATTCCTGGGTCGTTGCTGGGAGTGTGTCACTCGTGGTTGGAAATAAGCCTCCTCACCCAGGTCTATTAACCATAAGCCTGAAGGAATCTCACTACAACTGTCCCCTGACAACCTTCCTACGTGTTCTTAAACTCCCAAGCTCACCAAGCCTGAAAAGTGACAAAGTGTGCTGCTTTCCTTGCAGTTCTCCCTGGGCTGGAGTCATCAAGGTCTTACAGAAAAACAGGAAGAGAACCCCTGTCCCTATTACTGGCCTGTGGGCCCCAAAACACCACAGCATGTGTCCCAAACCCCACGAAGTCCAGCAGTTTCTCTCTATCAAGGGTGCGATTAACAATTATCACAGTTTTGCTTGTCCTCACTTCCTCAACCCCCTTCCAATTTGTATCCAAGGTTAATTTGCCTTGAATGTGGTCTTGTGGGAAGTCATGCCCCACTTCCAACTTCAGAAGATGATGGGGAATAAATCCTCCTTATCACTGCCCCTGAGAGCCAGCACCTGGGTACCCTGCCTAGGTTCAGCAAGAACCCTGCCCAAATAAGTGGTAACTCTGGCGAAGGGTAAGACAATACATGATACTGGGGAAGCCAACATAACTTGTCCAAGGCACGGTCATGGAAACTCCATGGACACATCCAAACTCCCTGAGGGACTGAATTACTAGGCTGAGGGCTGTTCAGACCATGATCTCAGGGAACATCTAGCTCAACTGGCGTAACATAGTTTATAAAGAAAGTGTTCTACATTCTCCTTTGGTGAGTAGCATCTGGGGTCTTAAAACTTGTGAGCAGTCATCTAAGATACTCCACTGGTCTTACCTCAACTGGAGCAAGGAAGAACAAAGAAAACCAAAGACACAAGGGACAGATTAGTCCAAAGGACTAATGGACCACAACTACCACAGCCTCCCTCAGACTGAGTCCAGCACAATTAGATGGTGCCTGGCTATCACCAATGACTGCTCTGGAGAAAAATGTAGGACAAAATTCTAACTCACAAAAAAAGACCAGACTTACTGGCCTGACAGAGACTGGAGAAACCCCAAGAGTATGGTGCTTGGACACACTTTTAGCTCAGTAGTCACTCCCGAGGTTCACCCTTCAGCCAAAGATTAGATGGGGCCATAAAACGAGACAAGAGTAAATGGACACACCAGCCCAGGGGCAAGGACTAGCAGACAGGAGGGGCCAGGAAAGCTGGTAATAGGGAACCCAAGGCAGAGAAGGGAGAGTTTTGACATACCGTGGGGTTGTAACCAATGTCACAAAGCAATATGTGTACTAATTGTTTAATGAGAAGCCAGTTTGTTCTGTAAACCTTCATCTAAAGTACAATAATAAAAATTAAAAGAACAAAAAAGAACTCTGCCCAGAATAACTCCTAAGCATCTATAAACTGTAGCTGTCAGGGGTTCTTTAAGGGTGCTGGTGAAGGAGATGGGCCATGCAAGGCTGGGACAGCCAACTCTGGGATCAATGTCATGCACTGCCACTTCATCCCACAAAAGTGTCCCAAGAGCCCATCATATGCAAGGTCGCATGCGAGGTACTACGAGTATTAGGGGGAGCAAGACCCTGCTTGGCGGCTGCCCACAATAAAGTGTGCTGAGAAGTATAGAGTGATAAAAAAGGGCAAGCAGGGAGTCTAACCAAAGAAGGGATGAGAATCAGGAAGGCCTGCTAGAGGCCAGGGAAGAAGGCGGGGTGAGAAATTCTAGGCAGGGATCCCTGGAGAGAGGGGAGCCCTGACACATAATTAGGAAATAAAAACCACAAGACTTGGATGTGGGAAGGAGAGAAAGAGAGAAGTAAAAAATGCACACATTCATTCATTCATCCACTTAACTTTTATAAAATGAGTGTCTACTACATGTGACATGCCTTGCTAGGCACTGGGGATACAGGAGTGAGCAAGACAACAGCTCTCAGGGGGCTTACATTTTAATGGCATAGGGGATATAATGTAAACAAGTAAGCAAATACAAGACCATTTTACGTAGCAATAAATGCTGTGGAGACAATAAAACTGGATGATACAATAGAGAGTGGTTGGGGGAAAGGGTCCACCTTAGGGTGTTATTTGAAGCCATTCCTAGAAGAGAGAATAGCAAGTGCAAAGTCTTGAAAGGGATAGGGGAGAGGGGCTTACAGTATTTGAGAAACAGAAGGAAGGCCAAGGTGACTGGAGAGTAGTGAATGAAAATAAAGTCACAAAAATTAAGTTGAAGGCTACAGTGAAGCATTTCAATGTTATTCTAAATGAAATGGGGAGTTAAGGAAGAGTTTTTAAGCAGAGAGGGGCACGATCTGATTTTTTTTTTTTTTTAATCATTTTACCTGCTTTATGAAGAAGGGACCATAAACATTCACTCATATACTTGGTAAGTAAAACTTGTTACTAGATATCTTAGCTAGTTACATTGTTCGAGTCAAGCCAGGAACTAACGCATGGTGATGCTCTTTATTGCAAAGGCCACACTGGAGGAGAAGCAGATGTGAAGGAAATGACAAGCTTGGCTTTGAACATGATGATTCTGAGATGCCTGAAAAATATCCCAGAGCAGTAGTCCATCTTCTCGGACTATTTGCTCAGCAAACAGATTGAATAAATATGGTGAAAGGATACAATACTGATGCACACATTTCCTGATGTTAAACCACGCAGTACCCCCTTGTTCTCTTCAAATGACTGCCTCTCAATCTGTGTTCACCCTCCACGTGAAGCCGGACTATATGAAGAAGAATGGGGCATCAGGATTGGAGCAAGACTCATTAACAACCTGTGTTATGCAGATGACACAACCTTGCCTGCTGAAAGTGAAGAGGACTTGAAGCACTTGCTGATGAAGATCAAAGACCATAGCCTTCAGTATAGATTACACCTCAACATAAAGAAAACAAAAATCCTCACAACTGGACCGATAAGCTACGTCGTGATAAACGGGGAAAAGATTGAAGTTGTCAAGGAATTCATTTTACTTGGATCCATGAAGCAGTCAAGAAATCAAACTATGTATTGCATTGGGCAAATCTGCTGAAAAGATTTCTTTAAAGTGTTCAGAAGTAAAGATGTCACTTTGAGAACTACAGTGTGCCTGACCCAAGCCATGGTATTTTCAATCTCCATCATATGGATGCGAAAGCTGGACAATGAATAAGGAAGACTGAAGAAGAACTCATGCCTTCAAATCATGGTGCTGGCAAAGAATATTGAATATACCATGGACTCCAGAAGAACGAACAAGTCTGTTTTGGAAGTAATACAGCCAGAGTGCTCCTTGGAAGTGAGGATGGTAAGACTTAGTCTCACGTACTTAGGACATATTATCAGGAAGGATCAGTTCCTGGAGAAGGACATCATGCTTGGTAAAATAGAGGGTCAGTGAAAAAGAGGAAGACCCTTGACAAGATGGATTGACATAATGGCTACAACAATGGGCTCAAACATAGCAGTGATTGTGGGGATGGTGCAGTGTTTTCTTCCATTGTGCATAGGGTTGCTATGAGTCAGAACTGACTCTACAGCACCTAACAACAACAAATATCCAGTAAGCAACTGGAATATGGTATTGAGCCCAGGAGAGGGGTCTGGCCTAGGGATATTGATTTGAGAGCCAAGAGTATCACCCTAGGTAGTAATTAAAGTCAAGGAAATAGATGAGTCATCCAGGAAACATGGAGAGGGAGAGGAAAACCAACACAGAGGGGCTGTGCCCTAAGGAACACTGACATTTAAGGTCTGGGCCAAAGAAACAGAGAATCCAAAGTAGACTGAGAAGGGGCAGCAGAAACAGGTGGAACACCAGGAAAGAGTGATGTCCTGTGAGCCAGCGGAAGGCAGTGCTTCAAAACAGGAGCAAGTTGACATCTACTTCTGGTAATGGCAGGACAGGTTATTTGGATCAATTTTCCCACTGAGGACAACTGAAAGTGATGAGATATTGCTTTTAAAAATATATCCTTAAGAACATAGAAGAGCTCACAAAAGAGTGAGGAATTACCAGGCCAAAACCTAGATGAGGCTGATTGCCCAGAAAGGTAAAGGATGACCCCAATCCTGAGGACATTCACCATCTTGTAAGAAAAAGTTAAAAAACTGAGCTGTGATTTTTCACACCTCTTATAGAGAGAGGAAGAGAGTAGATGCCTAGGTCCTCCCCAAGCTCTGATAGACACTCCTACATTAAGTTAAGGTTCTGAAGAACTACAACCTCAGCGTGCCCACTCAACACACACATGAACATGTGTACACACCAGAAACACTCTCATGTAAGGATTATGCAGAGGGTTTCCTTGGTGCATAGCAGACCTAGGGATAAGAGAAAGAAAGCAGGGGGCACGAAGAAGGGGAGGGTGAAGGGAAGAAAGGAGAGGGGAAAAAAAAGAAAGGTCAAGAAAACTCATCACTAAAAAATCATAAAACGCACACAGGCTCTCCACTAGAATCACCAATCAAGTTTACATCACTGGGGGTATCTAAGGAACCTCTAGGTTTGAATTTGGCCTAAAGAAGTTAAAGACTGATAGGGCCTCAGAGCTGAGCAGAAGGAAATGAAAATCTTCTTTGGAGAAGTAATTTCATCCTAGGCCTTGAGAGAATGCCACGGATTACTTTTAAAGTCAGTGAGAAGTACACAGTCAAAGATAACCAAACACACATGGAAACAAAAGGCAACAGAAGCTGACCTCTAAATACTTCAGATACTAGAATTATCAGGCACACATTATAAAACAATTATGCTTCTATATTTAAAGAAAGAAAAGACAAACTTAAAAATGTTTACAAGGAACAGGAAATTATAAAATGTGATATAAGTAGATTTTGGAAAAATAAATTTTTGAGAACAAAAAGTACAATAACTGAAATTTAAAACTAAGTGTATGGGTTTGGCATCAGACTGGACAGCTAAAGAATTAATGACACGACATCCAGAGTGTAGCACAAATGGACAAAATATGAAAGAGAAGAGACATCGAGGATAAAGTGAGAAAGTTCTGGAAGAAAAAGAGAGATAAAATGGAGTAGAGATAATGTTTGAAGAGATAATGAATGCCTTTCCAGAGGTGGTAAAGGACACCAATCCACAGATTCAAGGAGTCCAAGAATCCAAAGTAGGATTTAAAAAGAAAATCTGACATAGACACATCATAGTGAAACTTCAGAGAATCAATCACAGAGAAAAATCTTAGAAGTCACCCTGAAAAAAATGATAGATTTATACAAATAAGGCCTTTTTTTTTAATGTATAAGTGGTGGTGGGGGAGGGGGAGCGGGTCCAAAAAATACAAATGCCTAAAATATAAGGTTGCTTTATTCTGAAGTTAAGGGAAAATAATACTTTTAGGTAGTCTACTGACACAAAGAAGTACAAAGGTAAAAACATTGAAATGTGTACAATATACAACTAATCATATAAAAAAATCATAACCATATACTGAACTGAAAATGTCTCAATCATGAGACCCACATTTTCTAGTCCCACTCCTCTCTACCCCTTGCAGAAAACAATAACTTGAGCCACTTCTATCTATGATGGTGTTGGCGAAGAATATTGAATATACCATAGACTGCCAGAAGAACAAACAAATCTGTCTCAGAAGAAGTACAGCCAAAATGCTCCTTAGAAGTGAGGATGGCAAGACTTTGTCTTATTTGAACATGTTATCAGGATGGACCAGTCCCTTGAGAGGGGCATTATGCTTGGTAAATTAGAGAGTTAATGAAAAAGAGGAATACCCTCAATGAGATGGATTGACAGTGGCTACAACAATGGGCTCAAACATACCTACTATGCAGGATAGATTAACGTTTTGTTCTATTATACATAAAGTGGCTATGAGTCAGAGCCCACTCAATGGCACCTAACAACAACATCTAAGAATGAGGCTGAATGAAGGCAGAATTCAGTTGACCTCTATCTCAGTTCGGCTTAGCACGGGACATGTTATTACGGAGCTTACTGACTTACAAAGAAACTGCATTATACTTACAGCTGATTTCTCAACGGTGACAATGAAAGCCAGGAGACAATGGGAAGGTATTTTTAATGTGCTAAAAGTTAATGACCACCAACATAGAATTCTATGGTCAGAGAAAATTTCTTCTAGGAATGTAGGTGAAATAAAGGCATTTCAGACTAATAAAAACTGAAAGCATTCATCCCAGCAAACACCACCTAAAGAACATTCTAAAGGATGTTCTTTAGGCAGAAGAAAACTGATCCCAGATACAAGAAAGAATGCATAGCAAAGAAAACAATAAATATGTGGGTAAATGTAAGTGAACATTGCTTATATAAATCAGTAAGTAATAAGAGTTTTCCAGTGGGGTTTAGAAAACAGACTTGAAATACATGACAATTAAGTCAAGAGGGGGTAAATGGTGTTTAATTGTTCTAAGTTCTTATATTATTTGAGGGGAGGGTAAAGATACTGATTAACTTAGACTACGGTAAGATGAAGATGTATATTGTCGTTTCTAAGGTAGCCACATTAAAAACAGAAACAGACTGCAGCATCTAAACTAGTAATGAGGAAGAAAGAGAATTTTTTTTTTTTAATACTCAAATCACTCAAAAGGAAAGAAAAAGATAAATAGAAGTGACAAATAGAGGCTCAAAATAAGTTTAAGTTTATACTTAAATATAATGGGATAATAGTAATTACATTAAATGAAAAGGGACAAATTCTCTGGTTAAAAGATAAATTTGTCAGACTGGATTTTTTTTAATTCAACTAAATGTGTTTATTTAAGACATATCAAAAAACCTAAGGATATACGCCATGGGTACTTATCAAAGAAAATCTGGAGTAGCCATGCTAATTCCAGACAAAATAGACTTTAAGGAAAGGCATTACTAAAGATAAGAAGACCCATTTACAGTCATAAAAGGTTCAGTTCACAGGGAAAATATAACAAGTTTAACCTGTTTACGTCTATTATTGTTGCTGTTGTGTGCTGTCAAGTCATTTCCTACTCACAGTGACCATATAGGACAGAGGAGAACTGCCCCACAGAGTTTCCTAGGCTGAAATCTTTACAAAGCAGACGGCCAGGTCTCTTCTCCCACAGAACTGCCGGTGGGTTCCAACTACCAACCTCTTGGTTAGCAGCCAAGCACTTAATCATTGCACCAATACATCTATTAACACAGCCTCAAAAGTGTATAAAGCAAAAATTATCAGAGCTACAAAAAAAAAAAAAAACACCCAGCAAATTCACAATCACAGTGGGAGAATTTAACCCAGTCTCTTAGTAACTAATACAACAAAATCAGTACAGATATAGAAATTTTGAAAAACAGGATTAATGAAATTTATCTTATATATATATATTATTTATATATATATTATATATATATATATTATATATATATATATATAATATATATATATATGACAGCATCCAAAAACTATGCTCTCTAGTCCCAATGCAATTAAATGAGAGCTCAGTCATGAAGAAGATAACAGAAAAGTCCTTGTATGTTTGGAAATAAAGAAACACGTTTATATATAAACCAATAATCAAAGAAGAAATCATAATGGAAATTAGAAATATTTAGAACAGTATAATAATGAAAATATTATATATGAAAACTTGCGATGTGCTCAAAGCAGAAAGAGGGAAATTTACCACCTTGATCCATGAGAAAAGGAAAAAGTTAAGCATCCATTTCAATAAGTTGGGAAAAGAGCAGCAAAATAAACCCAAAGAAAATAGAAGATAATATTAAAAATAAGAAGAGAAAATAATGAAATGGAAAACGAACGTAAAATAGAGAGGTTTAAGCTAAAAATTGATTCTTCAAAAGGACTGATAAAATAAACTACTAGTGGGGATGGTCAAGGAAAAGACAGAGAATAAATGAGAATACATGAATAACCAATATCAGGATGACAAAGTGGACCTCTCTGCAGACGCTGCGATGATTTAGGAAGAATGTTATGGGAAATTTTTATGCCAATAAGTTGCATGCTACTGAGAGGTCAAGTAAAATGAGAACTAAAATGACCTGAGTGCCAGGCAGCTGACAAGTCTTCTCTGCCCCACACAAGGTCTCAGGAGAGTCCTACCCACCAATCCAGATGGAGGCCTGTGTCTTTCAAGTCCCAGTTCAGGGGCTGAAGAGTCTCAGTGCACCTCACGTATAGACTTGAATTAAGTCAATTCCCACAAGCCAGAGTGCAAACGAGGTGCCAGTCTGTCCCTCTATAGTAGGGACCTTCCCTTCCTAGTACCTGGAATGCACCCTCCACTCCAGGACAACCCTTCCCAGGGTCAGTGGCGAACAGAATAGCAGAGAAGTTGAGTACATGGGATCTGGAGCTAGGCTGCCTGGGTTCAAATCCTAGCCCTACAATTTAACTTAACCTGCCTGAGCCTCAATTTCCTCATTTACAAATTTGGGGTATTAACAGATTGTTGTAAGGATTTAATGAGCTAATACACATGAAGAGCTCGGAGCAATGACCGGCATACACTAAAAACACTAGAGCACCCAATAAATGTTAACAATGACAACTGCTACTACCTAAAAAGCCAAATTATTGCTCAGAAGATTGCTTAGTGAATGAGGGAACTAGAAAAGGAAGGTGGAATGATTTGGAGGGAGATTTTGCTTTGCTGTGGAGAAACCTAATAAAATCTCCCAACTCCACAAGTGTGACCCCTCCTCATGGCCCCCATTTCCTGAGCCCCGCCCCCACAACATGGCTGGAAAGCAACAAACAGTTCTTGTTTCTCTGATCTTTTTAATGCTAATCTAACCATTCCAACCCACCCACCCCTCTTGTAAATGCGTTAGTGTGTCTGTGAACTCAAAGGAGTTTCTTAATGCCCCATATCTCAATTTCACATAAAAGTATCCACATGGCTGAGTTATGTTTGTTATCTATAGCTGTGTCACAGACCACTCCACTCTTAATGGCTTAAAACAGGGGTCAACAAACCATGGCCCACCTCCTGCATTTCTACAGCCTATAAGTTATGAATGGTTTTCTATGTTGCTAAAGGGTTGGAAAAATATCAAAAGAAGAATACAATTTCATGACACGGGAAAATTATATGAAATTCTATTTTCAGTGTACATAAATAAAGTTTTATTGGAAAACTGCCACACTCATATGCTTGCATATTGTCTGTGGCTACTTTTGCACTACAACAACAGAAAGGAATAGTTGCAACAGAGAACTAATGGCCCTCAAAGCCTAAAATATTTGCTATCTGGTCCTTTAGAGAAGTTTGCCTATCCCTGCCTTAAAACATCAATTGTCATTAATTTTGCTCACAAATCTGCAATTTGGGCAGTGTTCGATGGGAATAGGTCATCTCCTCCTTCCAGTATCATCTGGAGGGACTGCCTGAAGTCCTGCTCACTCACTTGTCAGCTGCAACTATTGGCCAGGACACCACCTATTTGTGGCCTCTCCACATGACTCACTGGCTTCCTCACAGCATGGTAGCTGGGTTCCAAGACCAAATGCCTCAAAAGACTGAAAGTGGAAGTTGCCAGTTTCTTAAGACCTGATCCCATAAACTGGCACAGCATCAATCACTTCCACCATATCCTGTTGGTCAAGCTGTCACCGAGTCCAGATTCCAGGGAAGGGGACATAGATCCCATCTTTCCTTGGAAGTAAGGTCAGAGGATTTGGCCGCCATGTTTTTTAAAACTGCCACAGTTGTGAGGATTTGGAGGGACAAAGCAGGGGCTCTGTAAAAGAATAGCTGTTATTATTACTGTTGTTGCTATTGCTGTTATTAATTAGCATCATTATCACCATGATTTCTGATTATGTTTTAAGGAAATTTTTGTACATGGGGCCTGGGAGGCGTCTTGTCTCCTCCTTGAGTGTTGATTTACATAGACTCTTATTGCAATAGGTCTGGAGTAGAGTTTGGACATCACTATGCTACAGGAGTCTCTGGGTGATTCAAATGGCTAATGTACTTGGCTGCTAATTGAAAGGCTGGAGGTTAAAGTCCACCTGGAGACATCTCGGAAGAAAGACTCGGTGATTTACTTCCAAAAAAATCAGCCACTGAAAACCCTATGGGGCACAGTTCTACTCTGGCACACATAGGGTTGCCATGAGTCAAAATCCACTCCAGTGCAACTGATTTAGCTTTTAGAAGCTTTTCAGATGATTCTAATGTGCAGCATTGAGCACTGGATCAGTTCTGGCATTTGCAGAGCCTTGCCTGCCCCCACTGGTGTCTGCCTGTGCGTAGTAAATGGGTACATTTCTCTAGCCCTGTACAGGAGGACTTGAAACAGGGGAATCGGGTTCACCTTTGACTTCCCTGTAGAGCCCAGACTACGGCCTGGAGCAGAACAGGGCTTCCAGTAACACCCATGGGGGATGCATAGGCCCCTGAGGGTCCCAGGATTTCAGTCCTCCAGTTGGGCCACCTCATTCCCTGCAAGCTTGTTCTAACACCAGCTGATCCAGAGCAGAGGCTCTTGGCCTTTTTCCAGCCCTCCAAGCCCGTTCCTGTACTCGTTTCTCCTTCTGGAATGGGAGGCTTCTTAACAACACGTTGAAAGAGGCATAAACTCAGGGCAAAGGCCCTGTTTGGTTACCCTTTCCTTGGGAGCAGCAATGAGTGGGGTCTCTGGTTGTTTTAGGGGATGAGGAATGGGTCCAGATGGAATAAGGGTTGTCCTCCTGTCTTGCTGAAGGCCCAGACACAGTCCATAGCCAGCCGTGTCAATCTGAAGAGCTCTTGCCACACGCCACATGCCACTCTAAAGCCTGGCTTCCAAATCCCAAGCCCCAGGGTCAGAGCCACCATCTGCCATGGCTCCCACTGGGCCCCCTAGACTGTGGCCATGTGCAGATGTCCTGCCAGTGGCAAACTGAGGCCTTCCAGTTGTGGGGACTCATCCCAGGCCTCACCACAGAGCTCAGAACTCAGAGTTGCTAATGTTGAGACATTGCATGTGTCTCCTTTGGAAGAAGGGCCAGAGACCGATCACCAGCTGGGGCTTTGTGAGGTTACAGCCATCACTGTAATTCCCATCCAAATCAGTTACATTGAGGATAAAATGCTTCCCAGCCACACTCAGCCCTAATTCTGGTCACATCAATGTGACCTCAGGCTGACCACAACTGTGGCCACAGACCGACCCTGACACTGACTCAGACTGATTCCAATCCTGGCCAAGACCAGCCTCTGACCCTGGCCACAAAGCTGACCCTGACTGCAGACTAACCCTGACCATGGATGCAAAACTGACCCTGACCACAGACTAACCTCTGACCTCTGAACAAGGTTAGTGGAATGCACCATGGCATAGCATAGCCTCACAGGACCACAGGTGCCAATCTGGTTACACTCAAGAGACAGCCACCTAGGCCAAGAGACGGAGGGTCCGTCCTATGCAAACCCAGGGCCACCTACAGCAGGCAGGCTTCAAGCAACTGCTCCCAGGCAAGAGGGCACAGAAGCACCATCCAGAACACCTGAAAGAGGCCAAAGAGTTGCCAAGCACACCAGCTTACTTGGCCACTGGGTCAGTGCAGTGGAACTTCCACCAGGCATGCCTCCCTTCTGCTTACTCCACATACTCCTGCCACATCCAGTCCCATCGCCCCAGGAGGCCAGTCTGACTGCTCTTCGTGGGCTTTCAAAGATCTTTGACCTCCATGGTCCTGAGAGAAAGTGTCTTCTAAGAGGGTCATTGGGGAGCTTCTATCTCCAAACTTCTTAATCCAAGTATGGACACAGGACTGACCCCTTGCATTTCTCAACAAAACTCAGTGCAGACCAGCCTAGAATTTTTTAAATAAGATTCACTGTCTTCTTGTATAATAATTGCTGGAGAGAAGTCCGGTGTCAATTTAATTTGGGTTTCTTTTTTACAAGTAATCTGTTCTTCCTTTTTCACTGAGTCAGGAAGACAGGGGTTATAGAACAAAAGGAACAAGGAAAAGTATGGACAACGAGGTGAAAGCCTGGTTGAGGGTGCATTGGTCATTCTGTCTGCATCTCATGTGCTGCATCTCACTTATGCTCCAAGCATCACCTGCTCTTCCCTTTCCAGAATCCCTGAGACTCCAAGTCCCTAGTAACCACAGCACTCCACACACACACAGCCTCCCTTCTCAGAGCTCTGGACCTCCCATCTCTCATGGCAGGGGACCACTTCCCATTCATGCACGGCTGGCTAAGGGACACTGCATGTGTGATCCACCCATTTTTCAGGGTTTGTGCATATTTGTATGCATACATGAGGGTGTGCATGCATGTACATATGAATGTGTATGATTCGGTATGTTGCTTGTGTCGGTGCGTGTGTATGTGTGTATATGTACATGGATATGGAGAGTGAGTACTGTGAAATATATGTATGTGAGTGTGTGTATGTGTTATATACATGTGAGCATGTGTGGGTTATGTGGGTATTGGTGACCGTATTACATATGTATGTCTAGGTGTATATTTGTCTGTGCATATGTTTTTGAGAATACATTGCTCTTCCATCCCTGGCCAGCCATGCTGACCAGCCGTGTTCTCCTTGGGGGAGGAACACTGCAATGTCCCCTTCACCTGTGTTTCCTGCACAGCCCTTGGACTGAATGTGGTAGTTTCCCAGCAAAGCTTCAGGGCTTGGGTCCAGTGGGATAACATCCCAGGCCTCCTGTGTTTGTGGCCAGTAGCCTTGACCAAGCCAGAAAACTCTCAGCAGTTCAGTGTCCCTGGGTGGCCTGGAGGAGCTGGGATACCAGAAGTCTTTGGTGGCTTGGGCTTTATCCCTGATGAGGCAGCAAGAAGCAATAATCCTTGAGCCTTGGGCCTCAAAATTGTTGCCCCAAGACTGAGTTCAAGTTCATGAGGCATATACTGCCAGCACACACCACCTGCAGCTAATAATGTCCTTCCACTGAAAATCCCTACCCCAAGGCCCAAGGTTTCTCAGCATCCAAAACACTAGCCCTTGCTTTCCCACCACCATCCCACCATGAATGACCAGGTGCACTTGCCCTGCTGCACCCTCCACACTCACCCTTGCAGAGAAAAGGAAGATGGAGACTGTGTGTCTCGTGCCCTCAGAAAGTTAAAGTTCTCCACAGCTGAGATTTCAAGCAAGCACCCAAGGAAAGATCCCGCATCCCTGGACAACACCTCAACCTCCATCTCAGCCCTGCCCACCTATGAAGCTAAATCCAAAGTTTCAGAAATAGCCCTGGGTTCTACTGCACCCTGCAGGCTGTGAGAGATTGTTAGAGGGTGAACTGCCTCCGCTGGAACTCTCAGGGGCTGGGAACCCAGCACACAGGCACACACCCCCATCCACACTACCCTTCCTACCAAGTGGAGGGAGAAGCTGGAAGTGAGGCATCCTGGGAGGGACCACTTACTAGCTGTGTGACCTGTGGCAAGTTCTTTACTTTTTTCCTACAGAGGGTGATGATACAATTTGCAATCCAAATTGGGACACTTGTAAGAGTGAAATGGAGCACTATTAATAATTAATTCCCCACAACCGGTATAAATCCCAACTGTTCTAGGCAAACTGTTGTTGTTGTTATTGTTGGTAAGTGCCCTCAAGTCAATTCCAACTCGTAGCGACCATATGTACAACAGAACAAAACACTGCCCTGTCCTGCACCATCCTCACAATCGTTATGTTTGAGCCCATTGCTGTAGCCACTGTGTCAATCCATCTTATCGACGGTCTTCCTCTTTTTGGCTGACCCTCTACCTTACCAAGCATGATGTCCTCCAGGGACCGGCCCCTCCTGATAACATGTCCAAAGTACATGAGATGAAGTCTTACCATCCTCGCTTTCAAAGAGCACTCTGGCTGCACTTCTTCCAGGACAGACTTGTTCGTTCTTCTGGCAGTCCATGGTGTATTCAGTATTCTTTGCCAACACCATAATTCAAAGGCATCAATTCTTCTTTGGTCTTCCTTATTCATTGTCCATATGAGGTGACTGAAAATACCATGGCATGGGTCAGGCGCACTTTAGTCCTCAAAGTGACATCTTTGCCTTTTAACACTTTAAGGAGGTCTTTTGCAGCAGATTTGCCCAGTTCAATGTGTCATTTGATTTCTTGACTGCCGCTTTTATGAGTGTTGATTGTGGATCCAAGTCAAGTGAAATCCTTGACAACCTTAATATTTTTTCTGTTTATCATGATGTTGTTTATTGGTCCAGTTGTGAGGATTTTTGTTTTATGTCGAAGTATAATATAGTCCATACTGAAGGTTGTTGTCTTTGATCTTCATCAGTAAGTACTTCAAATCCTCTTTGCTTTCAGCAAGCAAGGTTGTATCATCTGTGCATCAAAGGTTGTTAACGAGTCTTCCGCCAATCCTGATGCCACCTTCTTCTTCATATAGTCCAATTTCTCAGATTATTTGCTCAGCATACAGACTGAATAAGTATGGTGAAAAGACACAACCCTGACGCACACCCTTCCTGATTTTAAACTGGCAGTATCCTCTTGTTCTGTTCAAACGACTGCTTCTTGGGCTATATACAGGTTCCACATGAGCACAATTAAGTGTTCTGGAATGCCCATTCTTCGCAATGGTATCCATAATTTGTTATGATCCACACAGTCGAATGCCTTTTCATAGTCAATAAAACACAGGTATTCCTATTCTTTGCTTTCAGCCAGGATCCATCTGGCATCAGCAATGATATTCCTCAATCCACATCCTCTTCTGAACTCAACTGGAATTTCTGGCAGTTCCCTGTCGTTATACTGCTGCAACTGTTTTTGAATGATCTTCACCAAAATTTTACTTGCACATGATATTAATGATATCGTTCAATAATTTCCTCACCCTGTTGGATCACCTTTCTTTGGAATGGGTGCAAATAGGGACCTCTTCCAGTCAATTGGCCAGGTTGCTGTCTTCCAAATTTCTTGGCTTAGACGAGTGAGTACCTCCAGCTCTGCATCTGTTTGTCGAAACATCTCAATTGGTATTCTGTCATTTCCGGGATCCTTGTTTTTCACCAATGCCTTCAGTGCAGCTTGGACCTCTTCCTTCAGTACCATCCATTCTTGATCTTATCTTACCTCCTGAAATAGTTGAATGTCAACCAATTCTTTCTGGTACAGTGACTGTCTGTATTGCCTCCATCTTTTTTTGATGCTTCCTGCATCATTTAGTATTTTCCCCGTAGAATCCTTCAATATTGCAACTCGAGGCTTGAACTTTTTCTTCAGTTCTTTCAGCTTGAGAAATGCTGAGCGTGTTCTTCCCTTTTGGTTTTCTAACTGCAGGTCTTTGCACATTTCATAATAACGCTTTACTTTGTTTTCTTGAGCTGCCCTTTGAAATCTTCTGTTCAGCTCTTTTACTTCATCATTTCTTCCTTTCGCTTTAGCTACTCTACATTTAAGAACAACTTTCAGAGTCTCTTCTGACATCCGTTTTGGTTTTTTCTTTCTTTCCTGTCTTTTTAGTGATCTCTTGCTTTCTTCATGTATGATGTCCTTGATGTCATCCCACAACTCATCTGGTCTTCAGTCATTGGTGTTCAATGTATCAAATCTGTTCTTGAGATAGCCTCAAAATTTAGGTGGGATATACTCAAGATCATATTTTGGCTCTCTCAGACTTGCTTTAATTTTCTTCAGCTTCATCTTGAACTTGAATATGAGCAATTGATGGTCTGTTTCACAGTCAGCCCCTGGCCTTGTCCTGACTGATGATATCAAACTTTTCCATCATCTTACTCCACGGATATAGTCGATTTGATTCCTCTGTTTTCCATTTGGTGAGGTCCACATGTGTACTCGCCGTTTGTGCTGTTGAAAAACGGTATTTGCAATGAATAAGATGCTGCTCTTGAAAATTCTATCATGCGATCTCCAGTATCGTTTCTATCACCAAAGCCATATTTGCCAACTACTGATCCTTTTTCATTTCCAACTTTCACGTTCCAATCACAGTAATTATCAATACATCTTTATTGCATGTTTGATCAACTTAGACCATAGAAGTTGGTAAAAATCTTCAATTTCCTCATCTTTGGCATTAGTGGTTGGTTCATAAATTTGATTAATAGTCTTATTAATTGATCTTCCTTGAAGATGTATGGATATTATCCTATCACTGACAGTGTTGTACTTCAGTATGATCTCGAAAATTCTTTTTTACAATGAATGCAACACCATTCCTCTTCAATTTGTCATAATGGCATATTAGACCATACGATTGTCCAAATTCAAAATAACCAATGCTAGTCCATTTCAACTCACTATTGCCTAGGATGTTGATTTTTGTGCATTCCATTTCATTTTTGACAACTTCCAATTTCCTAAATTCATACTTCATACATTTCACATTGCAATTATTAACGGATATTTGCAGCTGTTTTTTCTCATTTTGAGTCATGCCACATGAGCAAATGAAGGTCCCCAAAACCTTACTTCAGCCATGTCATTAAAGTTGACTCTACTTTGAGGAGGCAGCTCTTCCCCAGTTGTATTTTGAGCACCTTCCAACCTGAGGGGCTCATCTTCCAGCATTATATCAGACAATGCTCTGCTTCTATTCCTAAGGTTTACACTGGCCTATTTTTTCAGAAGTAGACCTCCAGGTCCTTCTTCCTGGCCTGTCTTAGTCTGGAAGCGACACTGAAACATGCCCACCGAGGGTGACCCTGCTGGTATTTGAAATACCAGGCAAGCTAGGTAATGCAAATGGTTTACACTGGACTCCCAGTTTGAACCCACCCAGTGGCTCCGCAGAAGAAAGACCTGGCAATCTGCTTCAATTAAGATTTCAGCCAAGAAAACCTGATGGAGCATTTCCACTCTGTAACACATGGAGTCGCCATGAGTCCGAATTGACTCTATGGCAACTAACAATGTAATGGGGTCATCTATAGTAGTGATGATGATGACAAGGATGAGGAAGGAAGAGCCGCTTGTGGGTTTTCAGACCTTCCATTTCAGCCTTAAATCAGGGGATGAAGGTAGAGAGAGGGAAAAACGGCTGCAGGCAGTGGGCTGGGCAAAGCCCTCCCCTCTGCTTCCAGCCCTGGGCAGCCTGCCTCCCAGCCTCTGTGCCCTCTCCCTGCCCTGCTCACCTCCATGTGGCCCGACTCTATGGCAGCACTGATGCCTTTAGCAGCTGATCGGCTTTATCTCCAGGGGAGCACCAAGTTCAAAGATCAGATAAATTTTCTGGCAGGCGTGAGGCTGCTGGCAGACTGCCGGGGAGGGGCTAGCCCGTGTGGCCATGGGGTCAGCCAGGTTATTTTGACTCCTCGGCATGGGTGGGGGTGGCCTTGGAAAGGGGAAATTACAATGTAGAGGGAGAGCAACTCCTGTCTTGGATGAGCTGGACTTGGCTTTGTCTTCCACCTTGGAACGGGAGAAGGGGAAGGAGGAACGAGGTAAAGAGCTGGAAAAGGAAAGGGGAGAAGGAGGCGGGGGGGCGGGCAGTGGAATAGACCTGGAGAAGAACCTATTTTTAAAAGTCACTCTTTTTGGTTCCAGCTCTCCCCTACCACACCCCAGAGCCCAGGCATTGGGCCACAGGGTGTGGTGACAAGGTGCATGTGGTCAGTGACGGGAAACCCTTAGGCATCCAGGGCAGCTGGGGCGCGGCCAGGTGGCGGGTGGGGTGAGTGAAGCCAGGCAGAGGTCCCCACAGCAAGTCCCCTTTCTTACCACCCTCGAGTGCCCCTAGACTGATGTCTTTAAACTTTTTTGATAGTGACACACATTTTATACCACAACCCAGAACGCACAAAATTTCCCAAAATAATTCTTGCCCTCATTAAGTCAGTGCCTCATATCTCCCAATCTACTCTTTTTTTTTTTAAATGCTGATTGCAAATCACGGCATTGTTTCCAGAACCCGTTATTGGGTCATGATCTATGGATCCTAGAAGCACAGCTTCAGATGAATACCTCTCAAACTTTAATGTGCCTGCCTAGAGCCACCTGGGATCTTGTTAAATGCAGGTTCTGGTTCAATAAGTCTGGAATGGGACCTGAGATTCTGCATTTCTCACAAGCTCCCAGCGGAGGCTAATGCTGCTGCTCCCCAGATCTTGAAGTAGCAAGGCCCTGGACCACATTTCCTGGACAGTACCAATCCCAGCGAAGGGGCTCAGGGGCCATGCATAAAAGTTCAAAAGGGAAGATGAAGGGTGACCCCACTGAGGGCTGTCCATCCCTTGGCCCCTAGGCAAGGCTGCAACGCAAATGCAGAAAAGGCATGATGGCATGTGATGGCCAAAAGCTGCCCTCTGAGGACCCAGGCTGAACCTGGCTGATCTGGGGACCAAGGCAGGCTTCGGCAGCCCATCAGCATTAGCTAACCAGTTGCCGTCGGGTCAACTCCAACCGCGGCGATACCATGTGTGTCAGAATAGAACTGGGCTCCACAGGGTTTTCAGTGACTGGTTTTTTGGGAGAAGGTCACCAGACTTTTCATCCGGGGCACCTCTGAACTGTCAGCTGGGCAGAGGAGAACAGAATTCAAACTCACCCCTGACTGAATCAGAAGACAATGTCTCTGCTCTCCAGAGGCTGCAGTCTAGTTGTGTGTAGGTACAATATATCTGCTTAAGACACATAGGGGCTTATCTCCCCAAACACAAGATAATGTAACTAAGAAAAATTAGTGTTGATCAAAGAAACTTCCAGGAGGAGGTTGATTCTAGAAGCAGGGCCGAGTAACTATGTTGCAGGTAACCAGGGATGAAACTGGCTACGCTAGTTGATGGCAGGAACTTATATACTAGGCCAAGGACCTAATATAGACCCAGGTGAGCAGTAGAGAGCCATCATAGGCTCTTGAGCAGCACAGATGTAGCATGCTATGAGTTGGCTGGAGTTGTGGGATGGCAGGGGCGAGCCTGGACCTGGGAGGCCTGGACCAGACCAGCAGCAAAGTTATTCTGCAGAAGTTGAACATGAAGGGGGTGAGGGGCTAACTTTGCTTTTCTCCCCCATGCCAGCCCCCACAATCACACTGCCTGGGGAGGGGGAGAGGGGATGTAGGCCCCTTGGGGCTGGTCAGATTTCCCAGACCTTGACATTTGGAGCTGGACCTGGCAACCAGCCCCTCCCAGCCTCCTGCTGTGGAAACTAACAGTGAGGGGTGGAGGGTGGTTAGAAAAACTATTTAAGGTACTAACCACACACATGGCTGGGATGGCTGCTGGGACAGGGGGGTGGCTGTCTCTGCTCCCCTTCATTGCTCACTGTATGGAAGTGAAACTCAGCTCTACACTGTCACTTCACATATCCTCCTCAGACCAAATAGTTTAGCCCAGAATTACGGCTATGTAAGGGGAGGGAGCAGGAAGGGAGCGAGGCCTAAGTCAGGCTTATGAGAGGGTGCCTGGGGCACCAACCAGGGCATCAAGCTGGCCCCCAAAAGATGGGTAGTTGGCCCCCTCAGGATAATGACCTAGGAAAGTAACTCAAATCCCAAGGCCTGGGGAGCTCTAGGGCTCTTCAGGATGCCTTAGTGGGTTGGAGGGAGCTGGGACCCAGGCATCCCAGTATCAGCCTCCTCAGCACCTCTCCCACCCAAACGGGACTTCAGACAGCTCAGCTCTGCTTCCATCTGTTTTCATAAATTGGGGGCTTTACACATTTCGTGGAAGGCACCTAGGTGGTACAAACAGTCTGTGATCGGCTGCTAACCTAAAGGTTTGCCGTCCAAGCCTATCCAGCAGCTCTGTGGAAGAAAGACCTGTTGCCCCACTTTCGTTAAGATTTTTTTTACCATTACTATTACCTGCCGTCGCTGAATTGATTCCGACTCTTAGTGACCCTACAGGACAGGGTAGAACTGCCCCATAGAGTTTCCAAGGAGTGCCTGGTAGATTTAAAGTGCTGACCTTTTGGTTAGCAGCCGTAGCACTTAACCACTATGCCACCAGTGTTTCCATTAAGATTACAGCCAAGAAAACCCTATGGAGCACAGTTCTACTCTGTAATACATGGAGTCGCCATGAGTAGGAATGGACTCAATAGCAATGGGTTTGTTTTTTATATATACATACACACCATTTAGTGAAGGAGATCTACATCTCAAAAGCCATTCTCTTGGTATTAGGTTAGGGGTGGGGGAGCAAGAGGCTCTGAGCAGCAGCTGGTACTTGCGTCTGCCAGGCAGGGATCAGCACTGGTGTCTGTGGTAACTGGAAGGCATCTGGGTTCACAAGTCTGTGAGCTAATTTCCCACTTTACACTAAGCACAGGCTGGAAGACATGAACTGGCTGGCCTGCCGCTGGCCACAGAGCCAGAATCTCCCATCTCGCCTGGGAAGGCAGCCATTCTATCACCTTCTGGTTATTGAGGGGAAATGTTTCAACAGGGCACCACTGCCCCGCTCCAGGGACCACGGCTCAGTGTCAGGGCAGGACACAGAAGCAGAGACTGCAGGGATCCTTACCTTGTCACCACCACTGACAACCACTGTGAGCTTGAGCAAGCTGTGCCACCGCTCCTGCCTCTGTCTTATTTGTTGATGGGGAAAAAGAATGATGTCTCCCTCACAGGCTTATGGTGTCTCCTCATCAGCGCTCTGTCAGCAAGTGTTAAATTAATTGATTCGTTTGATTCCAAGGGAATGGTCCTTCCTGGAGTTGGTGTAACTCAGCAGACCAGGAAGGGAGGTTATTGCTAGGAACAAGTCTAAGTTCAAGCCTGAGCCATTTTCCTAGACTCTGAATTTGACGCTCTCTCTGCCACTCATTGAATAATGATTTGGGCTGGCAAATCTTCTGGGAATTGCCCCTCTTGAGGGGAGCCACTGAGTTCAAAGCCACAGCTTCCCCAGCCCCACTTGATAGCTGTCTGTTTTCCCTCACATTCCCTCCATGTCCACACACACACGCACGCACGCACACACACGCACACACACGCGCACGCACACAAGAGACAAACACCCTGGGCCCTGAGCAAGTTCTCCCAAGGAGGGCCCTGTAGGTAGGCCCTAGGCATGGTGAGTAGGAAGAGGCCCAGAGATGCTGACTCCTCTAGCCCAGAGGAGGCAGGGGGTTTCTGGTCTCTTGTCTCCTGTGCTGTGGCCACAAATCACTCCCCAGCCTTCCACGCAGAGGCCGAGTGTCAGGAGCTAGGGGGGTGCCTCTCCTCTGGCCCCACTTTCAGCCAGCTGAAGGATCTGGCTGTCCTCTCCTGGCCCTGATGGCTAGAGGCCACAGGGAGGGGCTGCAATTCAGGGGCCATGGCTGGAGGCCTCAATGTCTTCCAGGTGTGGGGGAGACCCAGCTGGGCGGGCAGGTGCGGGGAGGGCCAGAGCAGCTGCGGGGTGTCTGGAAGGCATTTGAGCAGCTAATGTGCGTGGGATCTAATTAAAACATTGGCGGAGGAATCTGGGCCCGAGCCATGTGGAGCAGGACGCGTGGGCCACGAGGCCTGCCTGAGCATGGGTTAAGTGGGAGGAGTGACTGGCTGAGGAACAGAGGCCAAGGGGGACTCTGGGCAGGAGATGGGAGTGAAGGGGACTGACTCTGGCCTGACCCTATCTTTCCCAGCCCTGCCTCTTCCTCTGGGACCTAAATCATTTGATATCTAAAGTGGCTAGGGACTTCAACACCATACCACTGCTCTCTGCAGAGAACATCAACTTTGGGCTGAGGGGCCAAGGACTGAGAAGGGGGCCAGGCATGCAGACCAGGACCCAGCCTGGCCAGGTGGTGCAGGCCTGTCCAAGCTCAGCCTGGGCCTGTTTCCAGGGCCAATACTCAGCCGAGCCCCATGAGGGCAGGGCCAGGTCTGCCCTTTCTCTGCTGTGATCTGGAGCTCAGAAACTTCCAAATTAAGATTTCCAACTTAAGCCATTTCCCCAAAAGCCCAAAGTACAGAAGGGGTGCTGAAGAGAAAGCCAGGGAAGGTTCGGCAACCTGCTATCCCACTCAACCCCGTAAGTATAGGCATCTGAGTGGCACATAAGCTGAGGACATTGGTCCCTGCAATTATCACCATCATCGTCACTACCACAACCACCAACAGCACTGTCATCACTACCTTCAGCCCTCTGAGCTCTGTCTTCCGCAACAATGCCCTTGAGAATCACCCCTCTGTTGTACATCAACCTCATCCCTTCACTGTAGACCCCATGCTCAGCCTCCTGGACCAGGGACGGGTCACCCGATAAGCAAGGTACATAGGGGTTCCTTGTGCTTACTGACTAATCTGTAGTGCACAATTTCACCTGTTTTTCACCACATCAAAGGTGTGAAATTGTGTACTACTTATTAGTAAATAAACACAATTAAGCCTGGGCATACCTTGCTTACTGGTGAATCCGCCCCTGTTGTGGACCTTAGCTTACTTGTACTCAGTTCAGACCTAAACACATGTTTCTCACCCCCAACCCCAGCCCCTGCCACTCTCCTGGACAGGGATCCTCAGACCTTAGAGGTGCTCAGGGGTGGGGAAGAGTGGTATGGACCACCAATGTCCATACACTGGGGTTTCTCCTGGGACACGCCCCCCAGACAAACACAGCTCTTGGTTCTGCTCTTCCTGAAGGCCCCTGTGTACCCCAAATCTGGAATTCTCTGCAGCCTGGACAAAAGAACTTCCCATGGAGGAGATATTTCCAGGTAATGGGCTCAGGACCCAGCGGTCTGGGCAAGGGTCTGCCCAGCCCCCTTCCAAGCATACTCTACCACACCCCAGCCCCTAAGCTGACTCTCTTCCTCCTTAATTTCCCTGCCCCTCCCCACTACTTTCCATCTGCTCCCAATAACTCAGGCTAGCATCTCCCAGCATGCCTTTCACCTCCTGGTCCCTGAGGGAGGACCAAGGAGACACGACACCCCCATTCTGGTCCCTGGCTCAGGGTGTTAACAAGGACCAGGTTTTCACCCCAGCTGTGGGCTGGGCCCTGAGACAGGTTTCCTCCCTCCAGCCTTCTCTTTTATCCTTCAAATGGTCCAATTTCCCCAACAGATGCTGGGGGTTGGGAGGAGAGAGGCAGGTGGGGAAAATGAAGGCTTCTGTCTGGAGTGGAGGTGACAGGGAGGGGAGGAGAAGGCGGAGGGGAGCGTGACTCACGCTGGGAGCCTGGTGAGGAGAGAGGGGCACTTCCTCCCGAGGTGTGAGGGGAAACGGCGAATGAGGCACTATGAAGGGCCCCAGCCCAGAAGTGAGAGGGGAAGTCAAGCAGAGGTCAGGCCAACAGTCCTGAGCAGGGTGAGTCCTGGGCAATAGGGTCCCCATCCCACCCACTCAAGCCTCCTCAGACCTCAGCTCCTGCCTCACCCTATCCTCCTTACACTGTAAGTCCGGAGGCAGGGGTCCAGCCCTGTGAAGTCTTCCAGGGACTCTCCACACCCCAGTAGGACTGAACACCCTCCCTAGCAGAGAAGCAGCCTCAGCCTCCCGGCATGGCACAGGAGCACCTGCTTGCCCACCTCTGCTTTCTGCCTGCTTCCCTGAGGGCGGGAACCAGTGCGTTTGTCTGACCTCCCTACCCAGGCATCTGTGCTCAGCACATGCGCTATAAATATGTATTGAATCAATGAATAAATGTATTGAATCAATGAATAAATCAATGAATATTGAAAAAATGAATAAATAAGTGATGACTCTCATGCCCAGGAGATAGGAGAACAGAGCTCTGTTTTCTCCCCTACTTGGCTGTGCAGCCTAGGCAGGGCCCTTGCTGTCTGGCCTCAGAGGGCTGAACTAGGTGAGCTAGGGAGCCTGGAAGCTGCTCTCTCTCCTACATGGGGGGTCCTGAGGGCCAATCAGAACATACCACAAAGCAGGTAGGTTATGGCTGAAAGGTGCACACAGGAACGGCTTTGTGGGGATTGAGAAGGCAAGCATAGCTGTGGGGGCTACAGAAGTTGGGGTGCTTCTGGTGGGATTGATTTGAGCCCCAAAAGTGGCAACCTGGGTAGGAGAAGAAGGGGAAGGATGAGTCCTGCCCCCATGGAGGTTGGCACTCGGCCCACTAGCTTTGGGTGTGCACCCGGCGGTGAGTCCTTGTCCTCCAGTTCCAGGGAAGAGAATTACCACAAGTGCCTGGCTTACTGGTGCAGGATCTATCACTGCAGGTGACCATCCAGTTCTCCTTATTATCGGACTGCATTCCCTCCTGCTGCCTGACCTGTCAAGGTGTGAATTCAAAGAGTCACACAAGGAGTAGAGGTGCTCTTCTCTGTCTCCTCTGCCCTGAAATGGCCACTATACACCCCACCACTCGGCATCAAAGGCACGGGGTTGCGGGGAGGCTCTTAAGGGTTATTGGCATTGTGGTATCTCTCTAACATCCACAGCACATGTGACTGCCCCACAGAGCTGGTCTTGAGCATGGCAGGGGCTGTGCTGGGTTGCCTGGATAAGGGATGCTATCTGCTGAAAGGTGCCCCTTGGTGATAAACACAGGGCTCCACAACCGAGGTCACTGGCTCTACCTTACCTGGGCAGATGGGGTCATTTTTCAAAGGTAAAAACACTGTTTCCAGCCCCAGACTGAGCCCTGGCCCCAGTCCCACAAGGCCCTCTCTCCTCATCACCTCTCCATCCTCACTTCTCTCCTCAACTGCCCCTCCCACCTTCATTCCTGATGGATAGGCTCCACCTGTCTGTTGCGCCCCCTGGGAGAGCCCTCAGCCCTCTGAGTGTGTGCCCAGGACCCCCACTGCACACTCAGAGCCTCCTAGCCATGGACAAGCAGCCCTCACCAAGCATGAGGTCCAACCATTCCCCCAGGAATCCCCTCACAGGCTCCATGGGGAGAAGAGTGGCTGCCACCAGCCTAGGGAAGACAGTTACCCACAGACTTGTCTAGGGATGGAGCTTCTCCATTGACACAGGGCCTAACCACGATTTAATCTGCCCCTCAGAAGCCATGAGGGGTGCTCCCTCAAGACTGTGCTCTGCTCCCTGCTGCTGCTCAGGATTCAGTGTGGTGGGAAGACCGTGAGAAGCTACCCCAAGACCTGGCTGCCTCTGCCCAGGGATGCCAGGCTGCTGGCTGCCCTTATCAGACCAAAGGAAATGCAGGAGGCACTGCACTGGCTGAGAGGAGAAAGGACAGATTCGAAGGTGCACCTTCTCTGCCATGTCTTTGCCCACGAGTGCTGTAGCTCCTCAAAGAGCAGGGATAGGAGGGAAGCCCATTATTGCCCAGGAAGACCGACCATTCCTAACGTGGACACTTTTGGGGGCTCATTGTAGACTGGGAGCCTTGAAAGGGCAATGTGCACCCTAAAGCGACAGTGCCGTGAAGGTGGGAGTCCAGCACTGTGGGAGGCAAGGAGACTCACGGTGGCAGAGGCATTCTGAGTGCCCCATTAAGTCCAATCCCTCGGGTCTGTCACTTCCTCCAGGAAGCTTCCCCTGGTAGGGAAATCTTTCCTATCTTCTGTGGTCCTTTGGCTCCCGAAGGTACAAGTAGAGCTAGTGTCATTGTCACTTGCTTTCCCTGGGGCTGGGGAGGCAGGTAGCCCCACACTTAGTCATCAATCAACATTCCTTCTCTCACAGGACCTCATTAGCACCCTTCACCCCACCCACCTCCACGGGCTTGAGTGGGTCCCAGGGGCTCAAGAAGTCCTGGCCCTTTGGGGCTTGCTGGGCTCCCAGCCTCATCTGCCCCAGGGTGCCACTCTGCTGGGAGAACACCCCACGTTCACGCAGTCCCTCTGCATCCTCACGCTGCCGTCCTCAGGAGCATCTGAGCTTGGCCATGCTTCTTAAGTCCTCAGAAACTCCTTCAATCCTCCCAGGACCCCTCTCACAAGCCAGCCTGCACCCCACAGGGCCAGCATCATCACTGCCTTCCTCCCCTTCATCTCCTGCCAGGGCCCAGGCCAGAGCTCTTCCTTGCTGCACCTCTCCGAGGAACCACTGCCTGCCCTTGGCCCCCTGCCCTGCCCCTGCTCAGACTCCCCACACCCATCTGAATGCTCAAGGCTCAGCCAGGGCCATCCCTGCTGCAAAAGTGTCTGCCTTGTCTTTGCCATCAGCCTAAGGGCGCCACACACCTCCCTCCGACTGTGGAATTGTTAAAAGCAGGGACTGCGTCTTCCCCATCAGTGCATGTTCTCCAAGGCCAGTGGCCATGCCTTGTCC
Source organism: Elephas maximus indicus (assembly GCF_024166365.1). Lineage (NCBI taxonomy): Eukaryota > Metazoa > Chordata > Mammalia > Proboscidea > Elephantidae > Elephas > Elephas maximus. The sequence continues at coordinate 64,404,592 of NC_064835.1, forward strand.
ATCAATCTATGAGCTCCCAGGCCCAGGGGCTGTATCTACCCATCAGACCCAAGGCTCCCTGGGAGCAAGGACTTTGTCTCCCGCGCCCGCCCGGAATCACAAGGGACAGAGACCATGTCTCCCCAATCAGACAGTGAATGTTCTCAGGGCACCATATCTTTTCTTCCAATCTGTGGGCTTCCTAAGGGAGAGGATATGCCTCCCCCATCAGACCTGGGATCCCTGGAGGCAAACACTGTGTCTCCTCTATCAGACAAGTAGCTCCTAAGGGTGCAGGACTTGCTAGGTAGTTTGCCAGGCCGGTGCAAAATAAAAGTGTGGGGCCCATTGCTCAAAAATCATTAAGAATTTCAAGTGTAGTAACAACAGAGCTTTAAAATAAGTGTGGTGGTTGTCCAACATGATTTAATGTAACTGGTGTTGTTGTTAGGCTCCGTCAAGTCAGTTCCGACTCATAGCGACCCTATGCGCAACAGAACGAAACACTGCCCAGTCCTGTGCCATCCTTATAATCATTGTTATGCTTGAGCTTATTGTTGCAGTCACTGTGTCAATCCACCTCGCTGAGTGTCTTCCTCTTTTCTGCCGACCCTCTACTTTGCCAAGCATGATGTCCTTCTCTAGGGACTGATCCCTCCGGACAACATGTCCAAAGTATGTAAGATGCAGTCTTACCATCCTTGCTTCTAAGGAGCATTCTGGTTGTACTTCTTCCAAGATAGATTTGTTCATTCTTTTGGCAGTCCGTGGTGTATTCGATATTCTTCGCCAACGCCACAATTCAAAGGCATCAATTCTTCTTTGGTCTTCCTTATTCATTGTCCAGCTTTTATATGCATACGATGGGATTGAAAATACCATGGCTTGGGTCAGGCGCACTTTAGTCTTCAAGGTGACATCTTTGCTCTTCAACACTTTGAAGAGGTCCTTTGCAACAGATTTACCCAATGCAATGCGTCTTTTGATTTCTTGACTGCTGCTTCCATGGCTGCTGATTGTGGATCCAAGTAAAATGAAATCCTCGACAACTTCAATCTTTTCTCCGTTTATCATGATGTTGCTCACTGGCCCAGTTGTGAGGATTTTTGTTTTCTTTATGTTGAGGTGTAATCCATACTGAAGGCTGTGGTCTCTGATCTTCATCAGTAAGTGCTTCAAGTCCTCTTCACTTTCAGCAAGCAAGGTTGTGTCATCTGCATAATGCAGGTTGTTAATGAACCTCCTCCAATCCTGATGCCCCCTTCTTCTTTATATAGTCCAGCTTCTCGGATTATGTGCTCAGCATACAGATTGAATAGATATGGTGAAAGGATACAACCCCGACGTACACCTTTCCTGACTTTAAACCAATTAGTATCCCCTCGTTCTGTCCAAAAAACTGCCTCTTGATCTATGTAAAGGTTCCTCATGAGCACAACTAAGGGTTCTGGAATTCCCATTCTTCCCAATGTATTAATATATTAATGTAACTGGTGTCATTAAATTGTACACGGGAAAAACTTAGAATTGGCAAACATTGTGTTATAGACATCTTTATATAACACAGTAGATTTTAAAAAAATCAATTGAGGAAAAAAAAAGTAATAGAGAAGGTTCCAGGATAGATAGATGGTCAAATGTGGGAAAACCATAAATGCCAGGAATGTAAATTTAAGTCGTAGATTGCCGTAAGTTTCACTGTAGTCCATAACAATATAAACTGTTAGTAAATACAATTATTAAAATGGCATATGTATGCTATTGTTAAAAAAAATAAAATAAAAAGTATGAGGCCCTTCTGATGGCAGGCCCTGTGAAACTCTCAGATCAAATGCCCATAGAGTTGGCCTGTAAGGGAGGGACAAGGTGAGGGGGTAAGGATCCAGGAACTGAGAGGCCAGGTGGGCACAAGCCAGAGGGATGGGAAGAGGCCTGGAGGTGAGCAGGGCGGGTCCCAGGCAGGAGGCAGGGTCACTCCCTGAACAATAGGGCATTCATGAGCAGCCTGGCTCCTCGGCAGGCCCCACCACATGGCCCCGCCACATGGCTCCGGCCTATAATCCATGCTCTGCTCACTGAGCCGAGCACTGGCAGGGGCTCAAGTAGGAGAAAGTTGAGGCTGCAGAGGTGGCTGCGGTGGAAACATCTATTTTTACCCCAGAAGGTGGGGAGGCAGGTCAGCGGTGGCTTTGAGTGAGTCCCAGAGCAGCCACCACAGGGACCAGTGAGGGGCCTAGGCTGGGACAGCCATGTGGGAGCAGTAGTGGAGGGCAGCCCAGGGCAGCTTAGGGCCACCCAGGCAGCCACCAAGCAGTGCCAGGGCAGGCCTGCCTCAGGCCAAGGAGCAAGTGAGAACATCCCTGGAAGAGGCCCCAGGAGGGTCACCGAATCCAGACACTCCCTTTGGTCCCTGCCATGTGGACAGGGTCAGCCTGGATCAGAGTTGAGCCTCGGGAAGCTCTGCCCCCGCCTTCCTAGTTAAGCACTGACACCCACCTGTGCCAGGTCCCTGAGGATGCTCTGGGCCATCAAACTTGTGGAGAGTAAAGGGACAGATAAGAGCCTGCCTGGTACAAACGGTTTGCAATCAGCTATTAACCTAAGGGTTGGCCGTTCGAACCCACCCAGTGGCTCCACAGAAGAAAAGCCTGGCAAAACACTCCTGTAAAGATGAAACCAAAAACAAACCTGTTGCCATCGGGTTGATTCCACCTCACAGCAGTCTTCCAGAACAGAGTAGAACTGCCCCATAGGGCTTCCAAGGCTCCAAGCTTTACGGAAGCAGACTGTCACATCTTCCTTTCAGGGAGCAGCTGGTGAATTCGAACTGCCAACCTTTCTGTCAGCAGTGAGCTCTTAACCACTGTGTCACCAGGGCTACTTTCCATAAAGATTACAACCAAATAAACGCTATAGAGCAGTTCTACCCTGTAAAACTTCGGGTCACCAGGAGTCGGAGGGCTGTCTCAAAGGCAGATAACAGCAACAACAAGGGCAGGGATTAGAGGTCTTGCCTAACTTACTCTGAGTGGGGGGTACCCTTATTTGGGAGTGGAGGGTGGGTGGGCCCTCTAAATAAGGAAGCCAGAGAGGTGGTGGCTGAACCTGGCAGGTGAAGTGCTGATGAACTTCCCGGCTGTGTACCAGGCTGGCAGACTGCTTGGGTGGACCCTAGCCAGCTCATGGGCAAGGCCGACTCTCCCCACACTTCACCACAGCAGCCAGCATCTGTGGCCCCACCTGTCTTCCCCACAAAGTGGAACACTGTGCACTGAGGTGTTAATGTTACATGAATCAAACCACGCTGCCCAAGACAACTGGTGGCTCCCCCTGAGTAATGAAATCTCAAATACCTCCTTGTACAGGGCCAGGCTGGGCTCCCGGCCACAAACTCTGGATCCATTTCTGACTCCTGGATTTCTCTGGCCCCCCTCCAGCCTGGAGCAAGGGGAAGAAACCCCTCTCCCTCCTTCATCTCTGCCTGCCTACTGGGCTGCCTGTGGGCAAGGCCGGAACTCTGTCAGCCAGGGGAAACTGAGGCAGAGAAAGATACAGGTCCCCTGCCCAGGGGTGGGGACCCTGGTGTGGCCTGGGGATGCCATTCGCAGACCCCAGGAGCCCCAGGCTGATGAGAAGGAGCACCTGCCTTTGAGGAAAGACAGTTTTAGCACTCCTGCTCTGGGCAGGCTTCCCCTCTGAAAGGACACTCCTCAGTCCTTAGGACCTTCAATGCTGCCTCAGAGGCCACCCTGCCTGGTCCATCACCTCCTTGGCATCACAGCAAACATTCCTATAGAGCTTGCTATGTGCCAAGCACTGTTCTAAGCACTTGATACTAAATTGGTTTCCTCTCAGGCCCAGCTTCCCTCCTTCAACTCTGTCCTGTGTCCCCTTCCTCTGGGGCTGATGGATGAAAACTTACCCCTCCCAGATGGGAAGGCTGGGAGCAGAGGTCCTTGGGCAGGATCTACTTTGGAGGCTGGGGCGGGGGTGGACAGGAGAGAGCCTGAGAGGATGTCCACCCATGGCTGCACAGCTCTGCCCTACTCAGCTCTGGGGAGTATAGTCCATTTCCATCCCTGTCCTTGACAATGAGACACTTAGAGGTGTGCAGTGCACAGCCTGTGCAGCCTTCTGAGGCAGCCTGGCCAAGACAGGGCAGGTACCAGCTGCTGAGGACTGAGGGGCAGATCTGGGCTGCCCCAGGGGTGTGGGTCATTGTAGGTTATCTGAACAGCCCTGAGGTCATTCTCTAACCAGTCCTGCCTGGGCTGTGGGGCCTAGACCATTTGACCACAGAGGTCTAAAGAAGGAAAGAAGGGCCTAGACCCAGCCCCCAGCTGGGGGAGGAGTCAAGGAGAGGGGCCGCAGACAAATGGTTTTTACACTTCGAGTTAATGAGGGTCAGGCAGGGGCACCCACTGGCAGGAGGGGACAAATGAGAGGGAAAATGAAGGGAGGGAACAGCAGAAGGGGGGTGACTCGATCACTTATGCAGTCATAAAAACTGCTACAGACACGTGCACGCACACACACACACACACACACAAAGACACGTATCAGAGCCACACAAGTTTCCTGAGCCCCATTGTGTGCCAGGCCAGGTGTTGGAGGCTTTGATAGCAAACCCTTATCAGTGAAGAATTCTTCGCATGTACTCCATTCCCAATACATGTCTATCTATCCACCCATAAATTATATCTGGAGCCCTGGTGGCAGAGTGATGAAGAGCTCGGCTGCAAACTAAAAGGTCAGCAGTTCAAATCCACCAGGCGCTCCTTTGTAACCCTATGGGGCTGTTCTACTCTGTCCTATAAGATCCCTATGAGTTGGAATCGACTTAACAGCAATGGGTTTTTTTCCTTTTTAAAAAAATTATATCTATGTACTATGTACACTTTGTTTAGACAATGTCCACTGCTACAGATAATGGATGTGAATCCTAATTCCAAATCTTGTTGTTAGTTGCCATCGAGTCAATTCTGATTCATAGCGTCCCCATGTGTGCAGAGTAGAACTGCTGCATAGGGTTTCCAAGGCTGTGACTTTTCAGGTCTATCTCCCAAGGCATCTCCGGGTAGGTTCGAACTTCTGGCTAGTAGTCAAGTGCTTAACTATTTCTGCCACTCAGGGACTGTAATGGTCCTCTTGATATTTCAATTTGTATCACTGACTTCTTGTCAGGTCTGATTAGATCATCATTGTTTTTTACTTCCTAATGCAATTGACAAAGAGCCCTTGCTTGGGGTGGGAGATACATCAGTCAGCTGTGCCATCCTCTTCTGCTTGTGTTGTTAGCTTATCTTCAACAGGAGTGGTTTCATGGCAGTAATCTTTTTAAGTCATATGTCCATTTTGTGAGGGTTACTTTAGCTAAATCCAGATAACGTAATCTATAAATCCTCCTAACCAGACTCTCACCAAAAGGTTATAATCAATAAGAGTGATGCTACTAATATCCCTTCTCTCAGAACACCTATTGATATAAACCACGTGATCATCTGACACATGGCATGAACGGGGGCCCAGGATCAATCCACACATCACAAATTAGGAATGAGTGATATCTTTGACATTTTAGATAAATATTTTCTTCCCATACCCTGATGAAGTGTCTTGTGCACCTCCTGAGGTGTATGTTTGGAGACCACCATTGAGGGGAAGACACAGAAATGGAGAAGACATTTTATATCCCCTCACTTAGTCTAGGAAAACCTGGTGGCGTGGTGGTTAAGACCTACATCTGCTAACCAGAAGGTTAGCAGTTCGAATCCAGCAGGCGCTCTTTGGAAACTCTATGGGGCAGTTCTACTCTGTCTATAGAGTCGTTATGAGTTGGAATCAAATCAACAGCAATGGGTTCCACTTAGTCTAAGGTGGAAGAAGAAAATATAAAGGAAATATTAAAAAATTGAGCCCCATGTGCCACACTCTACCTTCCTGACATCTGGATCTCAGACTACCTCTGAGAAGGAGATATGACAACCTCACATTTGACGGGGTGGTAGTCGGGGGATGGAGCTGCCCTAGGCCTCACAGATGGTGGGGGAGAAGCCAGCCAGCTGGGAGAAAAGTTCAGGCTTGCCCAAGTAATTGCTGTTAATGTAAGCAGGGGGTGATGAGGGCTCCGAGGGAGACACAAACCATGCAAGTAGGGGCTTCAAGTTTGTCTTAATGGAGAAATCAGAGGCTTCTATTCATGAAAGAGGCAAGGGAAGATTTTCACAATCGATAACTCAAGACAGCCTCATTCATGCATACTGCACCTACAGTCCCAGGTCCTCACAATACCTTTCTGTCTTCCTCTCCCTCTTTCTCCCCTCACCCATGGAGTAGGTTTCCAGCAATGCTTACCAGAGAAATCAACACCAGATTCTCACACTCACCTCAGGGCAAGTAATCTCTCCCTTCCTACCTTGTCTCTCCCTTCCTACCATGCACTCAGCCCCTCCCCTCTCCACCAAGCCTATTGTGTGCAGGGATCAAGGCAGTGCCCTAAGGCAGGATAGAAGTCCTTCCTCTACACATGGGGTTGTCATGTGTCAGAATTAACTTGAGGGCAACTAACAACAACACTCAGCACTGTTTTCAAACAGCTGTAGGAAATCTGTTTTCTCAGTTGAATTGTTATCTCCTCAGTCTTTCCAGTGATTCAGCTTTTGCCTGGGGGCTGGGGGGCGGGTGTGGCTGAGAGCCCTAAGAGTCTCCTTCCCTAAAAAAGGAAGCAGGGACCAGTGACCTTACCCAGACCTCTGTCCTCACCTCTGGCATCCTAAGGCATCCTGCCCCGCCCTCATATCTCAAGGACTGTCTATTCCTACTCATAGTGACCCTGTAGGACAGAGTAGAACTCCCCCACAGGACTTCCAAGGAGCAGCTGGTGGATTTGAACTGCTGACCTTTCGGTTAGCAGCCAAGCTCTTAACCACTGAGCCACCAGGGCTCCAACACTTCATAATCGCCACCCACAATGGCCACAAAAAAGTCCAATAGACAAGATGCTTAAAAAAAAAGAAGAAGAAAGAAAAATACCTCAAAGTCTATCAATAGGGGCCTGGCTAACTAAACCACGGTTGCTCCTAATGGTGGATTATTATGCGGCCAAAGAATCATGTTCTAGAAGCATATTCAGTGATACAGATGGATATTCACAATGAAGTGGTTGGAAATCACTATGTACAGTGAGAACACATCTTTAAAAAATACTGACGTATATTTTGTATGCACATGAAAAATTCTAGAGATACCCAAGTGCCAACAGTTGTCCTTTCTGGGTAATGGATTTAGTGGCTCTTTTATATTCTTCATTTTGCTAGCTGTTTGCTCAAATTTCTTTAATGAACACATACTACTTATGCAATAAGACAAAAAAAAAAATAACAATAAAAGCTATTTTTACAAATAGAATAAATAACCACCTCTTTCCATCTAGAAATAGTGTATAGCCCGAGTACTGCATCCAGGGCAGGGATTAAAGCGGGCAGTGAAGAGATGTGTGAATGCAGGAAGCATTTCCCCCAGCTGTTCCAGGCGGCCAAACACAGGAAAGAAAACATCCAAGAGGCATGCCAGTCGCACCTAGAGTGAATGAGGGCACCTTCACCAAGGGCAACACAGACAGGAAAGAGCTGAGAGATACTTTCCCTGGCCCAGAAGAAGTTTAAGATGAGGTGTACACGGATGAGGGCCACACTCCCAAGCAGTGTGACCAGATTAGAAAGCCAAATTCATTCCTGCCTCAGGGCCTTTGCATCACTGTGCCCTCTACCTGGAGTGCTCTTGCCCAGTTGTGCATGGCTCCACTCTCTCACTTCAACCAAGTCTTTGCTCCAATGCTCTTTCCCAACCCTAACTAGTACGACCGTTCCTCATCCATAGTCACTTCCTATCTCTTCACCCTGCTTTACTTTCCTTCACTGATCCCTGCCACAAGTGCTCTCTTGCCTGGATCCCTGACTAGAAGCCTGTACAACGGCAAGAGCTTTGTCTGGTTTTGTTCACTTGCCCATTCACATTGCTTAGAACAGAGCCTGGATATAGTAGCTGCTCAATACATATTTGTTGAGTGAATGAAAAAACTGAAAACTTCAAAGTGCCAGTGCTACCTCTCCACACAATGGCTCCTGCCTGCCTCCTTCTCCCACCCCTGCTCCACCAGGCAGGGGCTCTGGGTCCTGCCTGGAAGGCACCAGTTGTGAGAGGGGAAGGCTGGACTTGAGGGTGGGTGGGTGGCTAGCTCAAGTACTGTGAGTGAACGTGGTTGGGTTTACCTTTCTTTAACAGCCATGTCCTCCCTAAGCCTCAGTGTTCTCATCTCTCAAATGGAGCTCAAAATAGCTACCTCTCACAGGTAAGGATTAGAGAAAAAAAAAAAACGTGCCTAGCACAGTGCCTGACTCGCAGCAGGCACTCGGTAGCCAAGCCCTCCCTCTTGGACTAGCCTGGAGGTGGGGTCATCCTCACCGTGAACTGAGTCAGCTCTGGAGGTGGGGAGGGTCTGGGCTTCCCAGAAGTGGGGCCCCCACCTTCTCCTCTGCTCCCGAGCTCCCCTACCTCAGGAGAGAAGGAAGAGTAGAGAGGTTCTGGGCAGGAATGGGCTCTTCCGAGGGAGAGTCTGAGAGCCTGGCCTGGTGGGACAGGAGATGGGATCTGAGGCAGCCGGGCTGGACAGAGTGGAGCCTTTCCCACTTTGGGGATGGCAGGGGCTGGGGTTCCTCTGAGACTGGCACACCCACCCCACTTACGCACAATCCCTGGCTCCTGGGTGTCCCCCACCCCTCCTTGTCCTCCTCCCTCCTCTCCTCCAGGGAAGGTGTTCCCTCAGGCCCTTTTTTCTCATTCTTCTGGCAGCCTGAGCCTAACTGTGAAAATTCAGTTCTCTGTGGCCACGACTAGATTATGCAAGAGGTCCCAGAGGGGCTCCCAGGAAGGGGCAGACAAGAGTCCCTGTGCCACCCAACCCCCCACTCCCACATGAGGCCTGCTCCTAGACCCACAAGCCTCTTCCCAGCCAGGCCTTCTGAGCTTCCCCTTCTAGTCTCTGTTCTGATTCACTAGAGCCATTCCTACCTCACTGCCCTCCACTCCTGCCTCAGGCTCCTTGACTGCTCACTCACAACGCAGTTCAAAAAAGATAACAACAAAAAAAATCTAGTGTCTGCCAATTCACCTATCTTTTTTCAAACCAGCCTCCAGCTGGCCTTCTTGGGAATTCTTATGGACTCAAACATACCAATTTTCCCCATCCTCACAGTCCCCTTAAAGTAACCCCATCCCCACCCTGGCCCTGACCTCCGGAAGAGTAAGAAAAGGTAGCCCTGTCACAGAGGGCCAGCACCAGCCTGAGGGGGGAGGCACTGCACTGCTATCCTGGAGGGCAGACAGGAACCACCCATGCCCCACAGCCAGAAGGAGGGAGCACCAAGGAAAGGCTGGCCACATACCTCCCCCCGCCCCCGCTCCCAAAGTGTTGCCAAAATCGAATAAGTTTCCTGCCTCTCACTGGTCAAGAATGAGCAGGTAAGGCACGAAGAGTTTTCACACGAGCAAAGCTTTATTGAAGAGTTTTGCAAGGAGAGGTGAGGAGGGCCTAAGTAACTCTTACTCCTGTCTCCCAGAACAAAAGACTTGCCTGGGTTTTTAAAAGTTCTTGGGAGGGAAAAGATTCATGTTTATTCATAGGCATAGGCGGGGATATGTTAACTACAGTGTCCGAGCAGCAGCCTTCTAAGATGGCTCCTGTCCCAGGAGGCCTCTGGGATTTGTAGCAGGGCTTATTATGGGGTGTCACGTCTGCGCAGTCTCTCGCTCTGAGTTCAATTCTCCAGCTGCTGCTGCAGCCCCTCACTGCCCCTAGTGGAAGGTCACATAGCAGTCACAGGTGGATGTTCTGTGCATTTCCCTGGGGCTGGTTTTCTCCAGCTGCTGCTTCTGAAAGACAACTTTAAAGAAGTTTGTGGGCTATTTTCTGATACCCTGCCCCACTATTCTTGGCAATGACTTGTTTCGGTGCTGCCTGGCCCATTTCCTTTACTTTGTTTGCAGATTTGGGGGCACTTCTGTTCCCTGTCTTAAAAAGGTCTCTCAGGGACATTCTTGACCCTGGAGGGTTCTCCCTCAGGCATGCTTGCATGCTGTTGTTGTTAGGTGCCCTCAGTTAGATTTGACTCATAAGGACCCTCATGTGACAGAGTAGAGCTGCCCCACAGGGTTTTCTAGACAATAATCTTTATGGGAAGGAGTCCTGATGGCACAATGGTTAAGCACTTGGCTGCTAACTGAAAGTTTGGTGGTTAGAACCCACCAGGTGCTCCATGGGAGAAGAGACCTGGCGATCCGCTTCTGTAAAGATTACAGCCTGAAAAACCTGATGGGGTAATTCTGCTCTGCTCCAAAAGGTCACTATTAGTTGGAATTAACTCAATGGCACACAACAACAACGATCTTCATGGGAGCAGATTGCCAGCTCTTTCTCCCACAAAGCTGCTGGCTTGCAGGCTCGGTCCCCTAATTGTGTTGGCCTGAGGAAGGAGGGTGCAACTCCTATGGGCAGACTGTCATTTGTGAAGCTCAGAGAGGAGTGTGTGGATCCAGAATGCCAGTGTATAAAGGTACAGCGGGAGCACATCTTGCACCAGCATGAGTTACACGTGTACTTTCCCTAGGTGGATCTGGAGTGCGTGTGTAGGCTATTGGCGGGAAGCCAAACACAATCAGAAGGTTGCCTGTGAGCAGGAAGGGTAAGGGACAGATTGCAATGTTTCATGGCCTTAGGTCCCAACAGCCACAGCCAACAGAGAACCTTGCCAATGAGTCCACCAGCCATCTCTCTTCCCTGGATATCGCCAAGATACGTGTCTGATACTCACCTTTTTCTCCCTAAATGGGTGGACACAGACTTTTAAGTCTTGCTGAGCAATGGGACCGGCCTCCTTTTTAGGGTGCCTTCATCAATCCGGAGTCCCTGGGTGGTGCAAGCTAAGCACCAGACTACTAACTGCAAGGTTGTAGGTCAAACCCACCCAGAGGAACCTGGTTAGAAAGGCCTGGAGATCTGCTTCCAAAAAATCCGCTCTCGGAAACCCTATGGAGCACAGTTCTACTCTGACACACATGGGTTCGCCACAAGTTGGCGTTGACTCAATGACAACTGTTAAGGGTGAACCTGTGCTCTGACCCGGCATGTGGTCACTGCCTAGGCCAGCTCTGAGGGGACAGCTCTACTTCCACAGTTTCTCGTTCTCAGAGGGCACCTTGCTGCCACCCCAAGGTTCTTCCGAGGTGGGAAATCAGGAATGACAGCAACTCTTTCCTGGAGCCTGTCAGCAGGGCTGGGGGGAAGAGGATGTGGACCACTTAGGGTCCCCTGCCCTGCCTCATTTCCAGGCTCAGCCACATCCTGACCTGCCCCCTCATTTCAGTAGCTGGCAGAGAATCATAATTGAATTTGCAGTAGGGCTGAGAATGAAAAAAGAAAATCCTTTACATGTCTGGGATTAATTTATCCCTGATGATGGTCACATTCACGTGCTCTTTTCTGCTTGGGTTTCCAGAGAATATTCTAGCCAGCAATGTGAAATACACACACGCACACACATGCAGAAAGCACGTGTGCCTGCGTGGACACTTGGAGAGCGTGAGTGCATCTGTGCATATGTGTGCACTTGTGGCTGGGTCTGAGCAAGAACGGGTGTTTCCTAGGTGAGTTTGAGTATGACATCTGCGTGAGTGGGTCTGTAACTGGGGTCTCTGGTATACCCATCTGTTGGCACCTCCATTCTGGTCATTTGCGGGTGACTCACCCGGCCCAACTGAAGGTGGCATCTGGCATAGCTGAGGCCTGCCACCTGCTGTGAAGGAGAAGCTGGGTGTGGGGGCTGAGACAGGGTGTTGTGATGGCACTGTAGAGTATCAGGGCAGCTACACAGCTCCTCCACTCCTTTTCCACGTGCAGGGAGGAACCCCAGCTCAGAGAGAAATGGGGTCATTACCACCCCACACTAGAGGAGCCTCCCAGAGAGGGAAACCACCTCCTACCCTGCCCTGCCTTCTTCTATAATACTTTGCTTCCTCCACAACAATAGGAACAGCACAGCACTTTTTAAAAACATAAATGACAACAGCTCCCATCCATTGTTGAGTACTCAGTGTCAGGTGCTGCACCATCTCACATCATCCTCACAGCACCCTGAGAGGAAACAGCCATCATCATTCCGTGTTTCGGATAAGAAATCTGAGGCCTAGAAGTAAAGTGACTGGCCCAAGGTCACACAGCTAAATGCCAGAAGCAGGACTTGAAATGCCATGTATCTGATTCTAAAAGCCATATTCCTAACCACCAACCCACCCATTGCCGTTGAGTCGATTCTGACTCGTAGCAACCCTATAGAACAGAGTAGAATTGCCCCATAGAGTTTCCAAGGAGTGCCTGGTGGATTCGAACTACCAACCATTTGGATAGCAGCTGTAGCTCTTCACCACCTACACCACCAGGGTTTCCTCCAAACCACCATGCTCTAGTAAAATCTCTCTGTGCTCATCTGTCAGACTGGAAATACTTCTGTGGACTTGAAGAAGTCTTTTGGCCCATGAGGCTCTGCTCCCCTGTCATGTTTTCAGGTGAGTTTGGGTCTCCACAGCTTAGTGCTCACAGGGCAGGCCACTTGTACTTTCTCTTCCAGTCAGGCCCCAAAAGGGTGGTTGTTCTGGAGTCTCAGAAGGCATTTCTCGAAATCAAATTTGACCTTGGGAGAAAGATCTCTGTCCTCAGACTGCAAGCTTGAGGGCCATCCAGGAGTGATGCAGAGCAAAGCTATGCCCCACTGCCCTTAGGAAGACAGAGGGCTCAGAGGCCATCTTTGCGATCTGATGAGAGGGCAAGAAGTTCCCAGCTCAAAATGCCTCCCTCGCCTGCTGCCAAGGTGTCTGAAATTGTGTTGTCAGAGCTGAATTCCCCAGAAAAGCCAGTGGAATAAAGCTAAGGACAGGGAGGGGTGAAATACTTCAACTCTTCTGAGAGGAATTATCAGGCACTTTCTTCCCTGAGGAAGGCAAATGCTGGTGGTGTTGTGGTTAAGTATTATGGCTGCTAACCAAAAAGTTGGCAGTTTGAATCCACCAGGTGCTCCTTGGAAACTCTATGAGACAGTTCTACTCTGTCCTACAGGGTCGCTATGAGTTGAAATTGACTTGACGACAACGGGTTTGGTTTTTGGTTTTTCTTCCCTGAGAGAAGAGGAGAGAAGCCCTGGAAACCTGAGGGTTCTGAGGGGCTGTGCTCCATTCTGGGAGGGTCATTCTAAACTCCTGGATGCCGCCAGGTGAGGCTGAGACTTTGCAGAACTGTCAGAAGCGGGTGGAACAGGAACCTGAGTAGGAAAAGGCCTGAATGTTGATTTAGCGCAAGCCCTGTCAATCATCTCTGCTCTACAAACATCCATCCGGGAGACTCTCAGGAGGCACTAAGCTGTTGAGCCCAAGATTCCCAGAGCTCAGGTGCTATCCCCAAAGATTAGAGGACAGCAGGGCCACAAAGAGAAGGGCTGCCCACAACGCCACCTGCAATACTGTAGACTGGCCTCCTCAAATAGGCTGGGTACAGGCTGGACTGCACATCTGGAGTAGGAGTGGGGGGACTATAAGAATACTTGGACTTTGCATCATGACTTAATTGTGAACAGTATTTCTCAGATGAGCAAAAAAATTTTTTTACTTTTTTTATAATTTATTTTGGTTGTTGTTTTTGAGAAAATGCACAGAACATACACCAATTCAACAATTTCTGCCTGTACAATTAGTGACATTGATTATATTCTTCGAGTTGTGCAATCATTCGCACCCTTCTTTTCTGAGTTGTAATTTAAAAAAAATTTAATGTCACTTCTACTTCTTTGGCGTCCTTGGGTGGTGCAAATAGTTAATGCACTCAGCTGCTAACCAGAAGGCTGGAGATTCGAATCTACCCAGAGGTGCCTCAGAAGAAAGACCTGGTGATCTTCTTCCAAAAATCAGCCACCGATGTCTGGGGTCTTAAACGCTAGCAAGCTGCCACCTAAGGTGCATCAATTGGTCTCAACCCACCTGGATCAAAGGAGAATGAAGAACACCAAGGACACAAGGCGATTACGAGCCCAAGAGACAGAAAGGGCCATGTGAACCAGAGACTACATTATCCTGAGACCAGAAGAACTAGATGGTGCCTGGCTACAACCGATGACTGCCCTGACAGGGAACACAACGGAGAACCCCTGAGGGAGCAGGAGAGCAGTGGGACGCAGACCCCAAATTCTCATAAGGCCAGACTTAATGGTCTGACTGAGACTGGAAGGACCCCAGTGGTCATGGCCCCCAGACCTTCTGTTGGCCCAGGACAGGAACCATTCCCAAAGCCAACTCTTCAGACATGGGTTGGAGTGGACAATGGGTTGGAGAGGGATGCTGGTGAGGAGTGAGCTTCTTGGATCAGGTGGACACTTGAGACTATGTTGGCATCTCCTGCCTGGAGGGGAGATGAGTGGGTGGAGGGGGCTAGAAGCTGGCGAAATGGACATGAAAAGAGAGAGGGGAGGGAGAGAGCGGGCTGTCTCACTAGGGGGAGAGTAATTGGGAGTGTGTAGCAAGGTGTATATGGGTTTTTGTGTGACTGACTTGGTTTGTAAGCTTTCACTTAAAGCACAATAAAAATTATTAACAAAAAAAAAAATCAGCCACTGACAACCCTATGGAGCACAGTTCTACTCTGATACACTGCGAGTCAGAACTGACTCCACAGCGACTGGTCCTTTTCTTTCAGCTGTGTTCATCCTGCCCTGTTCAGTTAGAAACAGAATATGGGAGGGACTCTCCCAATGACAACTGAAATTTTTCCCTTGCTGATTGAAGGTAACTCAAGTCTTTATAAGCATTAAACAGTCTTTCACATTAACTCCATCTATCTCTTTGGGGTAAAGAATTCGGAGTTCAAAATCACACTCTTGAGTGATTTCCGCTCATTCTCAGAAAGATTCCTAGGAGAAGGGATTGTGTGTGTGCTCAAGACATCCAATGCGTGAGGTGTGGAATGGGCAAAGGCCACTGGTCCACACACTGCCTTCCGGATCTTGAATGGTCTCCTTGCCAGGCACCCACTTTGGTGTCTACCAAGGTGTGGGTAATTCACTCCAAGCGGGGGGCGGGGGGTGTGGGGGGGAAGGAGGGGAGGTGTGCCAACCTGTGTTGCTAAACCCGTGGGTCTCCCAAACCTGAAGTCTAGTCCAGAGTTCCCCACCCTGTATCCCCCTCATCCCACCTCCAGCCTCTTGGGGCCCACAAGTTCCCTTATCACTTCTAACGGCTCCACCAGGGAATGTGGAAGCTTCTAGATGCCCTGCCACAAGCAGGCCAACAGGAGCCCAGGGCAACACCTCAGCCATTGCTCATCTACCCCTGGAGGGTGCCAAGTGATAAAGTCATGTTGACTTGGGGCTTCCCAGACTGAAAGGGGCACAGGGAGGCAGGAGCTCCACCTTCTCCTCCTCCACCCCGACTGCCTAAAGTTTGGCCTATTGACCTCTTTCCTTTTCTTCCCCTCTCCTCCTCCCAGCACCAGAGGGCTTTCCTCTTCCCTGTCCTGTCTAACCAGGACCCCTCTGTATAATCCTTCCCTCTTTCCTGTCCTGGGGCGTCTCTGACCCCTTCCTCCTGTTCTCCAGCGGTAATCCTCTTGTTCAAGCCTGGATGGTGAGTGTGCTCCAGAAGAAATACAAGGAAAAACAGATTACAAGGAGGCAAAATACACCAGCAGGTGTTTTAAAAATTTATTACCCATTATACATGTGAGTGATTTCTTTGTGTATTTTGGTCTTTCACTTCACCCTTGGTTCCCACTCAAATTTCTTTTGAAAAGATCCCAGAACATCTCTGCTGAAAGAAGTTTCCCACCTAGGCCCAAGCTGAGCAGGAATATGGGGTGGGCCCCAGAATGCTGGGTGAGGGACACAACGGTCTCCTGAGCCTGTCAGGGGCATGAAAGGACGGGCTCCAGGCCCAGGCTGGTGGTGGAAACATGGGGACCAGACAGGCCAGGCCAAGCACTCAGTCCCTCTCCCTGGGAGCTGACCAACCACCCTCCCCCGCCCAGGGACAAGAGTACACACACCTCTCCAGTCCTCCCCATGTCTGCCCGGGAAGGAAAATGGAGCCCAGTCAACTGAGGGAGCCTACAATGAACTACTGGATTATGAGGTTCCCCCAACTGCATGTGAGGAAGGCCAAGGCTAGGGGTGTCTCTCTCTCTCCCTCCCATATTCTGTTTCTAACTGAACAAGCCTGGGAGCCAGTTGAGGGGGGTGCCGGGAGGGGGGCCGGAATGGAGCTTGCTCCGGCCACCTGATGGAATGATGACCAGCCTGGGGACAATGTTCTCCAGCAGTTGTGTGACGTTCTTGATCTTTCTGCTGTTCCCTGCTGTCACAGTCTTTCTATTTGTCTGTCTCTGTCTCTCACCACAAATCTCTTTCTTTCTACCTCTGTATTATCTATTGTCTCTCTTTACACACACACACACACACGCCATGAAAAAATCAGTTCCAAAGCCAAAGCAGAGAAACAGGGTATAAAGTCCACATTGGGTCAAAGCCACAGGGAATGGAAACCATAGCTATTTTCCCCAGAGGGAAGAACAAAAGCAAATGAGAAAAGGAGAGGAAAGGTACCACTATTCATTTAAGTATCACAGCAGCCATTTAAGGGCCTAGCATTTCAGGTGAACCCTTGCCCTTACCCAGGTCTCCTTCACAAGCAGGAAACATCGTCTGGGCTGTCACCATGTCCCAGTCAGGGGATGCCCACCTGGCCCCTCTGAAAATCCCATAATCCTACATTTATGAAACACATGGAGGGAGGATTGAGACCATTTTGAGTTCCCTGGGTGTGGAGGCAAAATGGGGAGGGGGTGTGGCCCAGGGGAGGGCCAGGCTGTGCTATACCTCTTTCTGTGTCTGTCCAACTCCCTGCCACCCTATTCTGGGCTGTCCTAGATAAAAAATACTGGTGGTGGTAGTGGTATGAGTGTAGACTATCTCTCTCAGAAATACCAGCAGAGAAAATACGGGAAAGGAGCTGAGTGTTCTGGATACGAAAGGCTTATCAAGTTTTACTGAAGTTTGTTTTTTTTTTTTTTTTAACAAATGAGAGTTATTCTCCCCCTTGCAGGGAGAGTGAGTCTCAAATGTGGAGAACTAACTGGATTTCAGAAAATAAAATCCTATTTGAAATGGCTCAGAGGGATTGGCTATTTAAAGAGAACTGGCAATGAAACACTTCTATTAAAGTCCCTTCGTTGAAGGAAACAGTACTCTCATGAAAAACTGAGATGTGATTTTAGCCTTCAAGGTGCAGATTGTCGAAGGGGCTGGGGGGCGGGGACAGTGGAGTCCACAGGCAGCTTCAAGGAAGTGTTAACAAGGGGCATAATAGAAGCGGCACTGGCACTGAGTGACCATGGCCGAGGGTACCATGGCAGGTCAGAAGAAACAGCCCAGAGGAAAGAGCCAAGCTGAGATCAAGAGACGGATAAAGTCCAGGTCTACAAAGAGAGATGGACAAACCCCAAGTCCAGTTCAGTAGAACAGAGAGAAAGACAGGAGATGAGGCAGGAAAGGTAAGCAAGACCTGGCCTGTGGGGGGCCCTGTGCCTTCCTTCTGAGGAAGAGAACAAGCACCGACCATGCTGGGTTCAGACTGGCTGCTTGTGGACAGTGAATTGAGGAGTGGGAGGAAGAAGGCTAAAGGCAGAGGCAGTTGAGTTTCAGTGATGGTGGCCTGCTGAGGCCCTAATCCTAAATGGAGGAGATGGTATTAGAAAGAGAAGTAGCTTAAGAGGAATTTGATTTGAGAGCCAGATCTATGGGACTTCATGGTGTTTTGGATGCAGGGGTGGGAGGAGGTAGGACTCAAGTCTAGGACTCAAGTCACCCTCACATCCAGTCCAGTGACTGGGTCACTGGACAGAACAAGAGGACAAGAATGTTTTTTCTTAATGGTGTGGAAGATGGAGATTTTGAGTGGGAAGTTTTGAGTTTGTCGTGCCTGCAGGGGCAGATTATCCAATAGGCAAGGTAAGCACAGTGCTTACCTAGCCTACAAGATCATCTGTAATGAACAGTTTCACATGGGTATCAAAGATGCAGTGAAATCCATGTGAAACTGATCACTAAAAAAAAAAAAAAAAAGATCACTACAGATTAGTAAATAAGCATAAGTAAGCCCATGCTTATCTTGCTTACTGGGTCATCCGTCCCTGTCAGGGACCGTAAATTTGAAAAGAGGCTCTGATTTTGCAGGAAGGTGTTATGGGGTTGGGAGAAAGACAGATGCTGGCCACACCTAGAAGCTGAATCTTTGACATGGTGAAAAATACGAAACTGTTCACTACAGGTGATCTGGTAAGCAAGGTAAGCACTATGCTCACCTTGCCTGTTGAATAATCCACCCCTGGGGGCATGCAAGTCATGTTGGGGGAGATGCCCAATGGGGTAGGCAGTTAGTTAACATGCCCAGAACACAGGAGAGAGACTAGGCTAGAGTTAGGGATTCCAGAGTCATTAGCTTCCGGAGGGCACCTGAAGCCATACAGGTGGATGAGGTTGAATAGTAGGTATGCAGTGCAAGAAGAACTGAGGACCAGGAGAAGAATCCTGGGAAACACTACAGACCAAGAGAAGGACACTGAGAAGGCAAGGCTGGAGGAGAGGAGGAAAACCAGGAGACTGTGGTATTACAGAAGCCAAGGACAGAAAGTTTATAAAGAAGCAGAGAATGCTCAGTGCTGTGGGCTGCTGCTGGGAGTCATCAGGGTCAAGGACTGAGAAGCGTCCACAGGTTTAACAACCAAGGCTAGATGATGCCCTTGTATGAACTAGAAAAAGTGCCCCTTCCTCAAGGTGGTTTATGTCTATCGATCAGACAACTATTATAATAATACACTGATTTTATTAGAACAAAACACTTCACTGCTATCTTTGGGGAAACCGTCATAATGAATAACAAATTTATAATGTTTAGATGTGCTTCCCAAACATGGCAGCACTGGTTGTTGGTGACTGCAGTAAAAACAGTTTTCAGGGGAACAGAATGAAAATTACCAGTGAGGATGCTTTGAGCTGTAGGTAACACACTACCCAACCAAAGATGGCTTAAATAATGAGTTTATTATTCCATGAAACAGTATATCTAGAGGTAGGCAGTTCCAGAGTTGGTTCTTCCTCATTACCTTCAAGAGTCAGGTCCTTCCCATCTTTCTCTTCCATCCTCTGTGTGATGGCTTTCTTCGTCAACCTTGTCTCCTCATGATTAGAAGATGGCAGCCACAGCTCTAGTTATTACATTTCTCCACAGTAACATTAAGAGGCAAAAAATGAGAATTTTCTCCTTGTGGGACCTTTTTATTGAGAAGTCAACCTTTCTAGAAGTGCTCCAGTCCCTCTACATACCCATCCTACCACCTCCACCACCACCTTCCCCTCATAGCTCACTAGCCATAGCTGAGTCACATGCCTCTACTTAAACCAGTCACTGGCAAGGGTAATGGCATAGCTGTGATTGGTTCAATTAATAAAGATGCCTCCCCCTGGGGCAGGGCTCCTTTCTGAGCACATGGCCCCACAGAAGACTGAGCAATATCAGGGTTCTTTTACCAAGGAGGAAAAGAGGGGGGATTGCTATTGGAGAAGACAACCCATAGTGTTGGCCACAGGGATGAATTCAGACTACGGTGCAAGGTGAGGACCTGGAGACAGCAAGTGTAGACAGTACTTGCCAGAACTGTGTGAAGGAAAAAGAGAGACTCTAACTTCAGGGAGACACGGAGGGCAGGAAGGGTATTTTAATTATACCTTAAACACATTTGAATTTACTTCTCCAAAATGGACTTGGTGAATGGCATCTGACCATTCATAAAGCCAGACAACTGAGAGTCATTTGGGATTTATTTCTCATCATCCCCCACTCCAGCCCTAACCAGTTAATCCAAGCCCTGTCAAGTCTAATTGCTCAGTATCTCTTGAGTCCACCATCTCTATACCAGGGTTTCAAAACAATGGCATCGTTGACATTTTGGATTGGATAATTCTTTGTTGTGAGGGGCTGTCCTGTGCATTGTAGGATGTTTAGCAGCTACTGGATACCCATAGTACACTTGCCTCCTCCCACTCCCCAGGTGTGACAATAAAAAACATCTCTAGACATTCCCCTGGGGGAGGGGAGGGGGAGGGCAAAACTGCCCCTGGTTGAGAATCACTGCTCTGTGCCATGTGGTAATTCTTGTAGCTCTCTGAACATGCTACGGCCTGTCTTTGCACATTCTGTTCCGTCTATTGTCTTTCCCACTCCCTGCCCTTGTCCCTGTAACTTCTGCTTATGTGTAAGTGTATTATCATTGCCATTCTACTTGTTTGCCTCTCCCACTCAATTGGGAGAGGAGGAACCATGTTTGTCTTGCTCAACATTGTCTCTCTAGAGCCTGGCACCCTGCTTGGTACACATATGGCCCCCAATATATATTTTTTGAATGAATAAAAGAATGAATGGCCCCTACTCTGCCTTTCAGATCTTCACCAATGAGTTCCTGGACTAATGAACCAGTCTTCTAGGATGCCCCTCTGCAACCGGCCACACAGTGTCTTGATCAAGTGTTCCAAACCACTGGGGATCACACATCTTTTTGAGAATTAGGTGAGATCTCTAGACCCTCACCCTCTTGAAAGCATTTATGCTATAAAGTTTATTAACCCAAAGCTTGCCCATATGCCCCCAGAGGACTCCTGTCCCCCAGGATAAGAACTAAGCTAGGATGTTTTTTCAAAAACTATGATTCTGATAAAGGTCAATCCAGCTTTAAGTCCTTCTGTGTTGCTTCATTGCCACCAGAGAGTGAAGTTCAAACTCTGCTGCACACACAAAGCCCTTCAACATCTGGCCTCTCCCTTCCAGCCCCTCTTCCGTCTAATCTCTCAGGCATGCTTCCTTCCAGCCTCGCTCTCTCTCTGACCATACTAGCCAAGCTCTCAGACAGCTCCACGACTCTGCTTCTATCTCTGCCTCTCAGAACTCCCTTTCCCTTTTCTGCTTCAACACCTTGGGTAAATGACATCCTTTCCTGAGGGAGTCTCCTGCCCTCTCCCCTCCTCCCCCTTCCCCTATCAAGGGGCACCTTCTCTGATACTCCCAAAACCAGACCAAACCAAACCCACTGCCATCAAGTTACTTTGACTCATAGCAACCCTATAGAACAGAGTAGAACTGCCCCCATAGGGTTTCCAAGGCTGTAAATCTTTACGGAAGTAGACTGCCACATCTTTCTCCCACTGAGGTGGGTTCAAATCGCCTACCTTTCAGTTAGCTGTTGATGCTTTTAACCACTGCGTCACCAGGCTCCTTCCAATACTCCCATAAGGGACAAACAACCACTGGTTTCCTGGTATGCTTTTCCTGCCAAGCTGGAAGCTATGGAAGGTCAGGAATCATGTGTGGTTCATTGCTGCATCTTAAGCCTGCCACACATAGTACCTCAGTAAGCGTTCACTGGACATGGTGTCTCCTGGCCATCCATTCCTCCTGATTTTTCTTGGTGAGTTCCAGGGAGTAGCTTCAACCCCAGCTCCAGAAGTGGAGCCAGCTTAAAACTGAAGCCAACCCTGAGGGGGAAGAGCAGAAAGGCAGACAGAATGCAAGCTTTTGGTGACCTCCTGGAAAAGCCCTTGCCTGAAGCCAGTTTTTCTGGAGATTCCATTTCCTTAAGTCATTAAATTCCCTTTTCTACGATAATTTGAGTATGGTTTTCTGTTACCTGTAACCCACAGCAGCAAGACAAAGCAAATGAATAAATAAAAAAATAATGAATGGGCAGTGTCCCCTAAAACTCTTAACCCAGCTAATAGTTGCATTGTATACGTTTATTTCCTCCTGCCTTCCTATACCTGAAAGAAAAAGCAAATCCTTCTTCTCCAGAAAAGGGTTCCATTAATTACTTCATATTCTCTCTTGTTCCTTTCATCTACCCTAACTTCCCTTCTCCCTTCTTCACATGTTTTCAGCTCTCCTTTAATCTAAAAAAATCTTTTACCACCTCCAGAAACTGTGGCCTCACCTCGTCCTTCCCTTTCACCTCCAATCTTGTCTGAAGACTGGTTTACTCTACACAGGGGTTCTCAGTGAGGACTCCAGTGTGACCTTCCCTGAAAAGCTTTAGACCTTGGTCCGTGTGGCATGTTTTGTGGGAAGTGTAGCAACTTGGCATCATGGTTCAGGTGTTAGGCTCTCAGGACTGGCCACCAAGTTTCTCAGGCCCGTGGACAGCTGGACGTTGAGGGCTACCTCCAGCTCTCCTACAGTGAGAATCACTCAGTTTTTGAGGTGCAGCTCCCTCACCCAGAAGGGTTCAGGACATCAACCCTCTGGCAATCACTCTGGTGCTGCCAATGAGGTGGCAACAAGGCAGGCCTCAGTTTGGGTCCCAGAGTACAGTGAAGAGCAAAGGGTTGCTGGAAAGATCACTTTGAGGCCTTGGGGCTGGGCCAGGGGAGCAAGCCTTCAGCAAGAAACAGGAGAAGCCCTCCTGAGTACCAGGCAGCCACCCAGAAGAGGAGGCCAGACACTGTGCTCGTGGAGCTCCAGCCCCTCGGGCGAGAGGAGCAGAGGCCTCTCTTTTGGAAACGCGATGTTTTCATGATCTTGGCTTTTTCTGTCTGTTCCTGCTGCTCCTGTAGATTTAACCTGATTCCTGCAGGTAATGCCAACCAATGGCTCATGCTGCAGACTACAAGAATGGGTGTCTTTGTCCAGATCAGATCTCTAATGCAGGGCGAGGGAGCAGAGAGGTAGGATCCCAAAGAATCCCAAGAGCTTCGGGGGCAAGGTCAAAGTCAGAAGCCCAGCAGACAGCTCTGCTTGGGGAGTTTCTGGCCCTACACTTTCCTTGGTGCTCCTTTTTTATCCAGTGGAAACTCTGCCTAGACATGGTCAAAGAAGCCAGAGGAACAGGTAACTGCCCACCTGAGCAAAGGGCAGTCTGGGAAAGGATGTCCAAGTGAGGAGGGGTCATGGAGAAAGGGGCAAGTCCTGGAGAAGAGCTGGGAGGGGAGGGGAGGGGAGGAGAGGAGCCAGGAGAAATGCTAGGTCTTCAGGCAGGCCAGACACCAAGCCTCAAAGCCTACCCTGCCCCCCAGCCAATAGAATAAATATTTCCACAGGGCCCCCTACTCATTGCATTTGGTTGCTTCTGCCCTGAGAAGACCCAGCCAAAAGATGGCACATACCCTAACCTGCCTTCCCACACCCGCCCAGACACACCCCCACGTACCGTCACCTCCCATTCAGGTACTCTACATATACACACACCAACACGGCTTTGTGGTTTAAACTGTTTTGTACTGAAATACGAGCTAATCCAAAAAAGGGCTAGGTTGGGTGGAGGGGGAAGAAATGATGAAAGCAGAGTGATCCCGAGGCTTGATGTTACCAACTCTGGAAGCACGTGCCAGTCCATCTGTCTGTCTGCATGCCCTGGCAGGATGCTCAAGGCCTCAGAGGTGTAGAGGAGCTCAGCTGAGCTAGGAGGAGGAGACAGGCCAGTCCTGGGGTAGGGAGGGCAGCCATGCTCCCCTTCAGGGGCAGGAGCATCCTCAGCTGAAGGGCTTCACCAGCTTCATGGCAGCATAGTTCTGGAGGGAAGGAGGAGATGATAGGGTCACATGGAGTGGCTGTTTCCACTGCAGGACTTGGAGGATCAAGTGGAGTCGCCTGGAGGCAGGGGGCTGGGAAAGGAAGCTCATGGCTATTCAGCCACCTGCCTGCACCTTGCCCTCACCACCTACCATCCACACTGGGCCGCATACTCAGCACTGCCTGGTGCTCTTGATCATCAAGCAAACCTAACCCAGCCACTCCCTCCCTCCCACCTGGACTCCAAGCTTGCTCAGTCCTTTCCCCATCAATGAGAGTTAAAGACACTGCCTGCCTCGAAGACTCCTCTGACATGGAGGGCCTGGCCGGGGAGGCCTGCCCCTGATCTCTTCCAACAGACAAGTGATCTGAAGGCAGGGCCGTGATTCTCCCCTGACACCACCCCACAGAGGAACCCAGGGCTCACAGGTCACTGCTCTCCTGCCTAGAAGACAGAGACAGTTGCGGTGGGGTGGCTGGGGAGGACCCACACACAGGTCACACCAGAGAGGAGTCACCCCTGATTACTCTCTGCCTGCTGCATGACTGACAGGAATCTCCCCTCCCCACTTCTCCCCCCAAAAACCATGAAAACACACACAACACAACACAGGGCTCCTAATTGGGACAGTATGTTCCCCAGCGCCGTCCCGGGAAAGCCAACTGTGGAAACAAAGCCGGCAGCTCCTTCCCCGCCAAATTGCCTCCTGCCTCCCCACGCTGGCCCTACTCCCGGCTGGCTCTGAGGGGGAAGCTGAGAGGAATCAGACAGGCTACCCCCTTGCCCTCCTCCCAGGGGAATTTCCAAAAGGGTGGGAGATTAGGCCAACTGGAAGGGAGAGGCCCTGTTCCCTGGGCCCCCTCCACTGGGGCAGGGAGGGAGGGGCGGAGAGACAGCTAGGAACAGCAGAAGTCGGCTATCTGACCCCCGGCCCAATGCCAGGTGAGGGCCCCCGTAAAAGTGTGGGTCTGGGGCCTGAGCCAGGCAGGCCCTCATAGCTCTGAGACTGGCCAGGTAACTGAGTGCCTTGGATGGAGGAAAGGATTTACCCAGCCTGTAGCAAAGGCCTGGAGGCAGAGGCGGTCCATAGCCTCAGTCCTAGGCTTCCCCCTTTCTCCTGACCTCCTTACCCCTCACCAGAGATTATTTGATTATATGACCTGTTTTCATTGCTCTCTGGCTTCAGTGGGGCTTCCCAACAGGCTAGGGACCCCTCAGTGACATGGGCCTCATCCCTGCAACACATCCTTGCCTCCCAGACACCTTGTTGTTGTTGTGAGCTGCTGTCGAGTCAGCCCCAACTCATGGCAACCCCACGAACAACCGGGATAGGACCGTTGTGATCCATACAGTTTTCACTGGCTGATTTTCAGAAGTAGATCACCGGTCCTTTCTTTCTAGTCTGTCTTAGCTTCAGCTCTGCTGACACCTGTTCAGCGTCATAGCAACGCACCAGCCTCCACTGACAGCTGGGTGGTAGCTGTGCATGAATGCACTAGCCAGGAATTGAACCCAGGTCTCCTGCAGGAAAGGCGAGAATTTTACTGCAACCCAGCACTGAACCACCACTGCCCACCCCCACCCTACCCCAGACACTTTCTAGCTGTTAGTTGCTGTCAGGTGCTTAACAGAGACATAGGCACTAACGGAATGGCAGCCAGATATGCTCAGAATGAGAGGACGGGCTGAGGACAGACCAGGAGAGGGGACTGCCCCTCCCCTGGCTCCACAACCAGAGGAGGAAACACCAAGGTGAAGTCCTGGGGTCTGAGCCAGAGTCCAGGTCACACCTGCGGCAGCTTCTGCTCCAGAACCCACACTTGCACATGCGCCTCCGTGGTCCTGCATCTAGTCTTGTATTTGTAGTTTCGTCTTCCTTCGCTTAACGAGGTCCCCCCAAACTGTACAAGCTTCAGGTCTCAGCAACCTGGATCCACTTCTGCACTGCAGTCAGGTTTCACTAATCTCTGAAAACCACAGCCAGCTTTGAGGGCCAGGACGGCGAAAGTACGCTCCTTTGCTGCTTCTGGCCCAGAGGGTAGCCAGGGCCTGGATGTGCAAACCTGAGAGTCCTCTCCCCCTTCCAGCCACCCCTCACCTCCACCTTGCTCACAGATTGCGATGGGAGGGATGAATGAAAGCATTTGTGGTTTTAACAGTCCTCCTCCTATGAGACGCCCCCTGCTGATACCAGGAATCACCAGTGCAGAGCGGGGCTATATCCTTGTCCCCCCTCCATCTCTGGGAGGATTCACAGAGTAAAGAGCTCGCATGCAAGTAATTCCTGATGGGAGGGACCATGCACTTGGTCAGTGGCCTGGACAGAGGCCCACAGTGGCCAGAGCACTGGATGGGGAGCTGTGTATAGACCTGCTGAGCCATCTAGAGCCAGGCTCTTCCCCTCGCTCTGTATTTGTTTCTTTGCTATTAAGATCAGGGTGTCTCTACTTTTATACAGGTTTGAAATTTTCACGTTCATTTTTTTTTGTTTGTTTTAATTGTAAAAAACAACATTAAAAATCAGGTATCAGCCTGTGAACAATGAGATCCCTCCCAGGTCTGAAGTTGCAGAGACACTGGGTGGCTTGAGCCTCTTCAGGGCCCCCCAGTGGGCTGTGAAAAGTTGGGAAGCACAGGCCAGGATCACAGTCCTGGGACCTCCTCCCTCAAGCAGGGCCCCATGAGCCGGAGGGCACTGTAGCTGTCACTGGTGTGGCCCTGGTCATCTCCTGACCTGGCACCTGGCAGCTTTTTAACCCTTCCTCTCAAACGTGCATCAAGCCAAGTGAGAGGCTCCCAAGATGGCCCCCGCTCACCTGCCTCTTCCCCTACAACTAGCTAGCTGCAGGAGGCAGGGCCCACACTATAAAATCCTTCAGGTAGATGCCATTGAGACCTTCTCCCAGTCCCAGGTCCCCCCCTCTTTAGCAGGTGCAGACCTCACAGACAAAGGGGCCTTCTCCTCTGCCCAGCCAGCCACATCTTGCCTTCCCTTCCAGACCCAGTTCCACAGCCTCCTTCAAGGTTCCTGCTCACCCCAGTCCAGGGGCCTCACTTCTGCCAATCCTTGGGTTACATATTCTAGAGCCTTGCTGAACATGGGTCTCCCCAACAAGGGCAAGAACTCAGGTTCCCCCATTGGACTAAGCGCTCCTCAAAGGTAGAACTTTGTCTCCTTTACGTCAGAGTAGAGGCTGCGTTTCCTCATCAGATATGGGGCTCCAGAGAAATAGAGGCTATTTCTCTCCATCAGATTAGGAAACGCTCCATTAGGCCAGAGGTCTGGGTCTGTGCCCTCCCTAGCAGATCAGGGTCTGCTATTGGTCAGGGTCTATGCTCCCCTGAAGAGAGTAGGGGCTCCCTAGCCTGGGGCTGCGCTCCCCCATCAGGCCTGCTCACCGGGAAAGCATAGACGAAGATCCCCAAGAACAGCAGCAGGATGAAGAGAATGATGAAGACGATGATGGCGCACCGGAACCGCCGCCACAGGATGAACTTCATTGTCTTGTATGGGGAGGTGAACCACAGGAAGGAGGTGTCAGGACGCCTGGAAGTGAGATCCCAGAGGTCAGTGAACACCTTCTGACCAGGGCTTGTTTCTCCAAACCCTGCTCTCAACTTGCAACATCAGGTCAAATAGCCCCAGCCCTACACAGTCTGTCCTCAAGACCTGTCCAGCCTCATGCCCCCACACCCCAACACTGCCCCAAACATGCATCTGCAGTCCCTTCCCCAAGCCTTTGCTACGACATCACCCGACCTGTGCCACCTTCCTCTTCTTGGTGCCTGCTAAATCCTTCACACTCTCAGAGCCAGCTCTCAGCCCACCTCTCCAGGACCCCTCCCCTGCCACCCTCCCCCTCCTGACCCAGGACTTAGTCACAGACTATAGATCTGGAAGCCAGGCAGATCCCCAAGTTAGGTGAGCTGCAGCCCAGATAAGCCAAGCAACCAACCCAGATGCACATGGCTGGTCCTTAGGAGGGAAGGACGGTGGCAAGAGAACCCAGAGAGCCAATTTTCTCTCACTCACAACCAAGGACAACTTAAAGACCACACAGGATTTTGTGTCTCGATAATGGCCAATGGGTCTTGTGGACCTCTTGTCTCTTTCACCAGATCCCAGCATCCCTGGGCAGAGGCCTTGTCTCCCACTGCTCTGCCAGCCCCACGACACCAAGAGAGCATTGTGCCAAAGTGAGTCGTCTGTACTAAGCCCAGTTTCAGCTGAGCAGATGGTGGAGGGAGAGCCGGCAAGTGCAGCCATGACCCCCACAGCCATCTTTCAGCCCTTGGAACTGCCTTCAAGACTTCCCTTAGAGGCCTGTGAACTGATCTCCCCATTTCACAGATCCAAAGCCTCTTCAGGGCTCCCTGGTAGGCTGTGAAAAGCTGGGAAGCACGGGCCAGGAACACAGCCCTGGGTCCTCCTCCCTCAGACAGGCTGAAAGACCACTCCAAAAGCCACACCAACACAAAAGGAGAGCCATGGAAGCCAGCTTGTTAAGAAGAAAGACATCAATTGGGCTCCGGAGCCAATCACAGCAGGCTTGAGAATCCCAACTTTACCACTTTCTTAAGTGAAATGACCTTATTTAACTTTGCTGAGATTGTTTCCTCATCTGTAAAATGGGGATAAGAATAGCCACCTAGTAGGGGAGGTTCCATAGCACAATGCATACATGCACTATGATGGCATGCTGGCACACAACAAATAGCTACCCCAACCAGTTGCTGTCAAGTCAACTCCGAGTTGACTCTGAGTAGAAGTAGTAGGGTTTTCAATGGCTGATTTTTCAAAAGTAGATCACCAGGCCTTTCTTCCAAGGTACCTCTAGGTAGACTCCAATTGCTAACCTTTTGCCAAGCACTTAACCATTTGGCCACCCAAGAACTCCATAATGGGTACCCAATAGGATCTGTTTCTTGAATTAGCTGAGAAGCTCAGGGTTCCCTGGAATGATACCATCACTTACTTCGAACTTACTATGTAGCCTGGGATGAGGCATGCCCCTCTCTACGCCTGGGCTCTCCCTATGAACCTTGTGACTCCTGTGTGGTATGAGGTAGGGTGGCCTATAGTCACCATCACGTACCACCCAGGCCCCCAGGGCATGGTGGTCAGGGGCTGGGCACTAACCTTGGTTCTTCAAGCTTGGGGTTCATGTTGGGTTCATCCCGGCCCTGGCCAGCAGGCCGCTCCTCATGCTCACTCTCCGCTACGATCTCCAAGGTCATTTCCAACTTGCCCTGTGGGGCGGAAGGAGCCTGCTCAGGGCACAGAGGCTCTGCTGGTGACCTAGAGAGGAGCCCAGCCAGGACAAACCTCAAAAGCTACTTGTTGTTGCTGTTGTTAGGTGTCATGGAGTGAATTTTGACTCATAGTGACCCCATGTGACAGAGTAGAACTGCCCCATAGGGCTTTCCAAGCTGTAATCTTTATGGAAGCAGATTGCCAGGTCTTTCTCCTACAGAGCTGCTGGATGGGTTTGAACCGCCAAATTTTTGGTTAGCAGCCAAGCACTAACCATTGTACCACCAGGGCCACTTAGTTATTTTAACAACAACAACAAAAAAGATATGGGGTTGTTTTGATCATCAAAGCAGTGCTTACTCCTTGTAGAAAACTTAAAATCAAAACCCATTGCCATCAAGTCAATTCTGACTCATAGCAACCCTACAGGACAGAGTAGAATTGCCTCACAGGGTTTCCAAGGAGCAGATGGTGGATTCGAACTGCTGACCTTTTTTTTAGTTAGCAGCTGAGCTCTTAACCACCACACCACCAGGGCTCCTGTAGAAAACTTAGAAATACATAAAGAAAGGAGAATGTCACTCATACTTCCACTCTGTGGAGACAAACTCCATTAATATTTTTATGTATCATAGCTTTTTTTTTTCTCTACAAGTATATGAAATACGCAGTATATAGAGTTCTATAGCTTGCTTTTTTCACTTAGGAATATATTGTATTTCACCATATAATTATATATTCTTCAAAGTTTGGTTTTAAATGGCTGAAAAATATTCTATGGGATGGCTGACCATAATTTATTCAGTAAAAACTACTTATTTTGGTTCATTTGGGTTGCTTCCAACTCTTTGATATTATAAATAATGCTGCCACAAACATCCCAGGACCTAAATTTTTTATTTTATCTGGTTATTTCTTTAGGAGAGGTTTTTGAAGGGGGACTACAAGATCAGAGACCATAAATATCATTACATTTATTGCTATACATTTCTAAATTGCTTCCCCAAATAGTAAAAAGATAGCACCCCCAGCAAATATAAATGAGGGTGCCTGTTTTTCTACATTCTCACCAACAATGACATTGTTGTTTTTAAAAAAAGATCTTCTAATTTAATAGCCAAAAAACAAGTTACCACATTTTAAAAATATTCCTTTATTTAATTACTAGGGGAAATAAAGCTTCCCCGCACCCCAGTGTTTAATGGCCATGTCTACCTCTTTTGTGAACTATCTATTCATGTCCACTCATTTTTCTTTTGGAATGTTAGTATTTCTTGTTTAATTGTTATAAACTTTTGTATAACAAGAATTTTTTATTTCAAGGGCCACTTCAAGGGTTGGCTGGCTGTGGGCCATTTCTAAGTAAACTGTCAGGGATTAAATTCCTTTCCAAGGCTGTTCTGCACTCAGAGCAGGGACCACACTCTGCTCCTCCAGTCACATTCCTGGGCAGACCTCTTGGCAAGTAAGGGTCCTGCTGAATGGGATATATGACCTCTGTCCCCTGTCCCAGTACACAGCACTCTGTTAAGGCCAAGTGAGTAGAGTATAAACAGGATCCACACAAGATGAGGGCCTCTTTCCAATCAAATAGGCTTCCTCCGGAATGGGAGCCTCAAGTGAAAGGACGCCTGGGAACTGGAAGGGAAAAGGGACAATGCCTTGGAAAATCAAGAGACAGAGGGCAAGAAAAAGGGAAAAGGGAGAAACAAGAAGCATGTATATACACCCAGTGATTGCTACAGGAGCCACTCCATTTTCCATTGTGGTTGGGAAGAGTAGACTTACCGCCAGCATCTGCTTCTCACCAGCTTCTGCCACACAGGGCCACCAGCCCTTCACTGTTTTCTGTTCAAAAAGGGACACAAACCACTCAGGGTGAAAAGTGTCATCCAGCTGGTCTAAGGAGCACTTCTGGGCCGTCTTGGCTGGCTTCGGCATGTGGTTGAGATCCAGCTGCAGGGAGCCTGCAATAGAGAAGAGTTTTTTGGCCAGGGGTTTCTGAATCGCTGCCAGTGGGGCTACCTGGGGCAGGGCAGGTTCAAGAAAAGCTCACTGTCACCTACTTAGCTTCTATTCATGGGTTTAGCCATGGGTTAAATCCCCTAAACTTTCCACCTCTCCATCCATTGTCTCATTAGAGCTGTTCCTCTTCCTATCCATCTGCTCATGTATTCATACCTCCATCAATTTATTCACATATTTATTCATCCTTAACAGAGCTTTCCACCTTTCAATTATCCATCTTACTATGCATGAATCCGTTCATACACCCATTGTCTACATACATCCATCACCAGCTTTTTGATCTACCCACCTAGTTATTCAAGTAGCCACTGTTCTATCCTGATTTATTTACTCATTTATTATATCCATCGCCTCCCTGTGCAGCTCCAGCTGTTTTCAATATGAAAATGTTGATATTCAACCATATTTGACCTATAAAAACAGCAATTTCATGTGGTTTCACCTAATTCAATAGCAATAATATGACAGTAAAGGAGTCAACAGAATTGGAGCCTAGGGTATTAAACAGTTTGAGTGAGAGAGATTAAACCTAAAAATTGTTTTCTCAGGCCAAATCAGGGAAATTCTTGAATATCATGCAAAGGGCATTAGTTTTTTGTTTGTTTGTTTTGGGTTTTTTTTTTTTTTTTTTTTGGTTGTTTTGTTTTGTTTTCAGTGCGGAGTGCTCAGCTACTGAAAGTTTCTACTGATTGAATATAGTTGTTTTTTTTTTTTTAAGTTTTCTTTCTTTGCACTCATTTCTTAATCCAGCCATCCTTCCATTCGTCCATCTGCATTGATCTAACTATCTGTATTAATTTATAGCTACCATTGTGGAGTACTGTAACTATCCATTAATCAGGTTACTATTCCATCTATCCATTTATCCATCTCTGTATCAGTACTCATCTGTCTATCCACCTACCCACATGTCTCTCCATCCCTCAGGTCCAGTTGAATATGCT
This sequence comes from Elephas maximus indicus, assembly GCF_024166365.1. NCBI lineage: Eukaryota > Metazoa > Chordata > Mammalia > Proboscidea > Elephantidae > Elephas > Elephas maximus. The sequence goes on from NC_064835.1 coordinate 64,436,495, forward strand.
TCTTTTCAATTTTAAATACGGTCTCAATATACCATTAAGTAAAACTCAGGATACTAAACTGTATAAAAAAAAAAATTAAAAGAAAAAAAACTGTATATATATGGTTTAATCCCAGCTTGATCTATATAAAAGATTATTTCTGGATGGCAAGATTATAGGTGTTTAACCATTACTTTTCAATTAAAAATAAATAAATATTATTGAAAAGTGAAACATTTAATTAGAAAGCGCATTATGAAGAATGCTGGGAAAAAGAAATCTCATGGAATTAAAAGGTAGTACTTTTTAATAGTTTTTTAGTTTTAAAAACAAAGGATGAGTCTGTTTAACTTGCTTTTGAATACTGTTTTCTCAGTTCCTTAAAAACACAATTTTCTTTTTCTTTTAAAATTAATCTTCTAAAGCCTCACCCCATAAAGAAAAGATTGATGGATTTATATCCTAAAACTTTTTAAAGTTCATAAGCAAAAATACTTCATAAAAATTAAACGCAGAGGAAAAATGGAATTATTTGCAATGTGTTTTTAACATATAAAAAGCTCTGAAAAATCAATAATGAAAGATAATTGTTCTAAAGCCATGAAAGAGAAAATTCCACCAAAAATTTGGGTAATAAAATATATTTCTAATGTTCTACCTTACAGGTAATGAAAAAATACAAATAAAAAAATGAAGTATTACATTGGCAAATATTATTAAAAGATAACAAGAGTTTAGGGAAAATGGCACTCTTATACAAACAGGGCACAGGTGGGAGTAAAAACAAGTAAAACTTTTCTAGAAGGCAATTCAACAATATGATCCAAAAACCATTAAAATTTAGAAAGACTGACAAATCTACTTCTTAGAATTATGGAAAGATATGTACAAAGGGTACAAAGACATATGCCTAGAAGTGTCACTCACAGTAGAAAAACTGGAAATGACCTGAATACCTGCAAGAAGGGACTAGTTAAGCAAAACAGAGTCCATCTGTACGATGGACCATCAGATGGACATTAAGTACGATGATGCAAATATAAATGTAGGGAGATAACTATTGACAAGAAAAGATGTTCTTGATAGATTGTTTTGAAAAAAATCAGGGTAGAAATTAGTACATAAACTATAAACCCATTTTGTTATACATGTCCTGTATGTATGCATATATATGTATATTTGAATTATGGTGTTGGCGAAGAATACTAAACATGCCATGAACTGCCAGAAGAATGAACAAATCTGTCTTGGATGAAGCACAGCCAGAATGTTCCTCAGAGGTGAGGATGGCGAGAGTTCATCTCACGTACTTTGGACAGGCTATCAGGAGGGACCAGTCCTTGGAGAAGGACATCATGCTTGGTAAAATAGAGGGTCAGTGAAAGAGAAAAAGACTCTCAACAAAATGGATTGGCACAGTGGCTGCAACCATGGGCTCAGTTACAGCAATGACTGTGAGAATGGTGCAGGATCGGGCAGTGTTTTGTTCTGTTGTACACAGGGTTGCTATGAGTCGGAACTAACTGGATGGCACCTAACAACAACAACATGTGTATATATAAAATACACATATAACATACATATGTTTGTCCATATATCTGAAATAATATATGCCGAAGTGTTAATGGAGATTATCTCTGGGTGGTGAGATTACAATCAAATGTTGGAGAGAGGCTCTGCTTACCTGTATTTGCTAATTTTTCTATGTGAATTCTGTATCCTGGAATAATAAGTAAAATAACTAAAGCCATATTTTATGCCATGATTTTTACACCCTGTATCTTCTGAAATGAAGTCCTCGAGCAGCTCCTGGTCCTGTGTGCAGGTGACCAGCCAGGTATGGTGTGGGGATGGGGGAAACAGGAAAAGCTCCTTAGAATGCCCCCTGCTGGGGCCCCAGGGCTTAGCAAAGACCTCCTCACCTTTTAGGATCCAGGGTCACCTAAGAAGAGCTTCAGTGGTTTGTCCAAGGCCACCTTGCTCCCAAGAGGCAGAGCAGAACCAGAGACCCAGGCTCCTGACTCCCCAGGCTGCCTTTCTCTTGGGTTCACTTTCATGGTTGTGACAGAGCTACCACTAACCCGGGACTCTCATAGCCCAGCCTGTTGTCCCGATGTAACGCCTTCCTCCTCATCCCCATATCCCATCCCCTGTGAGGTCCTCCCTGCTCTCAGGTGAGGCTTTCAGCATGGCCATTTATCCCAGAATCCTTGGGGAATGGAGAGCTGTTTGTTCATTCCCTCAGCCACTCAGGCACCAGGATGAAGAGTGACTTGATCCCCTTACTCATCTAGCTCAGTCCATGAAACAGAGATTGATAAGATGGGAGTGACCCAAGCTGTGGGCATGAGACCAGGCAGCCACAGCACACTCAGGCTGGCCTCCACCTGTGCTTCCCTTTCTCCTTCCCTTCCTGAGCCCTACCATCTGACATGGCCTAGCACCAATGCCACCTCTGCTGCCAGGACCACCCCGGGTGGCCACTTGGATCACACTGAGTCACAGACCTCACTCAGCATTGAGGACCCAGTGCCCCTGAGCTCCCTAAGGGCAGAAAGTCGGACTGCTCCTGCTGCCCAGTCTTCGCAAAGGGTCCAAGAATGGCACACACACAGCACGGGTTCCAGAAACAGCCCCTGCTGTGCAGAATGGCGCTGACGGAAACAATGCTCACCCAGGAAGTCATCAAAGGAGAACTTGTCGTTGTCCCATATCTGGAATACCACTCGTGCTGGGATTTTGCTCTCAGTCTTGTCCAGCCTCCAGAAGGCATCCTGGCCCAGAGGAGAAGCAGAGGAGGAAGCAGGCATGCAAAGTTAGAGAATGGTAGTGGTCCCTTCCAGCCTGGAAGGCTGCCTGGAGGAGGCAGTAGGGTGGGATGTCCTTGGGGTCTTGCCAGAAACAGGGTCCTGGCAGGAAGAGAGCAAAGGGTAAACTCTAGAGGGCAACGTTCAGGGTCCAGAAGGGTACCATACAGACTCATGTCACATATGATGACTGTTTTAATCCTTCCAGTTCCATGAGTCGTGGTTATCATTCTCATTTCACAGATGATGAAAAAGAGGCTTGGAGACATTAAAAGAATTTGCCCAAGGCCTGATAACTCATAATAATATTAACATCACACTTCCTATGTGTCAGCCCTTTACCAGTATGAGCCCATTTATCCTCCCAGTCACCTCTGAGGGGGATATAATCTTTACAGCTGAGGAAACTAATACAAGTAACTAGTCCAAGGCCTCACAGGTAGGAAGTGGCAGCCAGGATTCACACGCAGACAGCCAGGTCTCAGGTCCCTACTCTCAACCCTTAAGCCCTACTCTGCTCACATGATCTTGGGATCAGGGTGGATTGGCTGAGAACCTGTGGGTCCCCCCTACCCTGGATCACCAGAAGGATCTTTCCTAACATACCACTGCAAGAAGCTGGCACTGGGGGGGCAGTGACCCCAGTTCCTCCCTCACCATTCACCCCACCATAACCTCCAAGAGCTTGCCCAGGGGAATCAAAAGCCCACAGTGCTGGAAAGTTGACAGCTCACCTGCTAAATGGAGGGGAGAGGACCTCTCTCTCCACCCACCTACTTGTGCAGAACCCAAGGCCCCCGCCCTTGGAGCACCTCAGCCCTCACCTGGGCAATGCCATCTAGGGTTTCTTCCCACAGAGACCTCATGGAGCAGCTGAAGGGGTGTGAGACTCACAATGCAGAGGCCTGGGTTTGCCCCTGGGTCCAGCCACACTTGACCCAAAGGACTGTCCCTGGGGCTTTCCCACAAGGTTGGAGCTGGGGCCTGGACCCAAGTCCCTGAGAGACATAGTCCATGAGGCGTCAGGGAGCACTATGGACACCAGGTTTGCCTGGCTGGTAGATGTTCTGAAAACACAGCCTTGCTGCTCAGCCAGGGCTGCCAAGGCCACAGCCTCAGAGTCGTGTCACCCAGATCCCACAGAGCTGCTGGACCTAAGAGCAAGACCACTGTCTCATGAGGAATGGTCACCTTGCAAAGCACATGGCTGCAGCCTGGACTGCTGCTTGAGTTGGCAAAGGGGCTCAGGCCCCCAGGCTGGCCCCTCACCCCCAGCCCCCAGTTGAGGCCTCCCCCTCTTCCAGGCCAGCCGGGCCCCAGCTCGCCTGCAGGTGCCTCCATTCTCTGGCGGGGCTTTTATGGCCGGCTCTGCAGGCCGCCTGCACAGGCCGCCTGCACAGGCCGCCGGCAACTCCACTCCTCCTGGCCGCCGGTTTATGGGCTCAGTAATGAGCCAGTGGTTCAAACGGCCCCTGGTGTGAGCAGCTGGGCTGGGGCTCCAGCTTGGGGAATGAGCCCCCCCAGGTCCCAGCCGCTCATTACACTCCCGGCCTGGGCCCTTTTACTAGCTGTTTATTTGCAGGGTGGGTGCCTGATGTGCAGGCAGGGCCTGGTGGGTGTGCTGGCCTCCAGGTGGAGAGCCGACCCAGGCAACCAGCGGTGGTTCAAAGCCGCCGGATGAAAGGAGACCTTGTGCTTTATGACAGCCTCGTCTGGTTAATGGGGTCCCTGGAGAGCCTGGCTGCCAGAGGCCCCGAGCCCCCGGCAGAGGGCTGGCTCTGAGCAGGATGGGGAACCCAGAGGCTCTGAGTACCCCCACCCCACCTCACCCCCAGACTTGGTCCTCTTGCCCAGACCAGCTAATTGGAGCCCCACTGAGGGCACGGCTCCACCCCACCTCCCAGGGCCGCTTCTTCCACAGCGAGACCTGCTGGCTCTGCCCCAGACCAAGCTGGTTTCCTCTCACCCTCCTGACTTCAGAATCACCTGGACAGTTTCTCAACCTCTTCCCCCTCTCCCCTTCACAGTGCAACTTCCTGCCCCTATGGCCCTCCCACCCTCCCACTGTGCCTCCCCTTCAGCTCCTAGACCTGCCTCCTGATTCCTCGTCCTCCTCTCCATCCCAGCAGCCCTCATAGGCTTCTCTTTTTTCCAAGTCTAGCCCAGACCCCATGGGCCATCAGGCCAACCCTTCTCTTCCACAAATTCTCCACTCCTCTCGGAACTCCCACCAAGGGCCAGCCCAACTCTCCCCTTCTTCTTTGCCGGTGGTGCCACCACATTGTTGCCAGAATGGAACCACCCCAAATTCTTCATCAGCAACCCCAACTGGGTAATTCTTCTCTGTGCCACCAGTTAGCATCTCCTCCCTCTTCCTTTCTCTTTCTCCCTCAGTCTAACAGCTGATTCCAACCTTCTCATTTGTGTCAAACAACCTACCATGTTGCCGTGAGGTTCTCCTCCTACTTGGTAGAAAAAATAGAAGCTTCAACTTCCTGCAGTGTCTTGCTCACTTCTCCATCAGTCACAATGAGAGAGGCAATGGTGGTGGTGACACCACAGGGATGGGGGCAGTGGTGGGGATGGTGATGCCTCGGTGATGGGGCAGTGGTGGGGACAGTGATACCTCAGTGATGGTGGCAGTAGTGGGGATGGTGACACTGCAGGGATGGGGCAGTTGTGGGGACAGTGATGACACCTCAGTGATGGGGCAGTGGTGGGGATGGTGATGCCTCGGTGATGGGGCAGTGGTGGGGACAGTGATACCTCAGTGATGGTGGCAGTAGTGGGGATGGTGACACTGCAGGGATGGGGCAGTTGTGGGGACAGTGATGACACCTCAGTGATGGGGCAGTGGTGGGGATGGTGACACCTCAGTGATGGGGGCAGTGGTAGAGACTGTGACACTGCAGGGATGGGGCAGTGTTGGGGACTGTGACACCACAGGGATTGGGTCAGTGATGGGGACAGTGACATGGCAGGGATGGGGTAGTGGTGGGGATGGCGACACCTCAGTGATGGGGTCAGTGGTGGGGACTGTGACCACAGGGATAGGGGCAGTGGTGGGGACAGTGACACCTCAGTGATGGGGTTAGTGGTGGGGACGGTGACGCTGCAGGGATGGGCCAGTGGTGGAGATGGTGATACCACAGGGATGGGGGCAGTGGTGGGGACAGTGACACCTCAGCGATGGGGTCAGTGATGAGGACTGTGACACCACAGGTATGTGGCAGTGGTGGGGACGGTTACACTTCAGTGATGGGGGTAATAGTGGGCATGGCGACACTACAGGGATGGGGCAGTGGTGGGGAGAGTGACACTGCAGTGATGGAGCAGTGATGGGGACGGTGACACCTCAGGGATGGGACAGTAGTAGGGACAGTGGCACCACAGGGATGGGGCAGTGGTGGTGGTGTGCAGTGGGTATGACAGTGGCACAGAGTGACTGTGGTGGTGCGATTACGCTGACATTAAAAGCCCTGGGACTGGTACCATTGGAGCCGGAAACCACACTCACCTTCTTAGCGATGATGCAGACTTGCTCTGCTGGCAGGTAGTCAAAGGGGAAAATAAACCTCCAGTTAAAGTTGCCTTCGCCGCCCAGGGACCGATAATGCACGTCCGTCTTTTGCTTGTGTTCCTCAAAGCCGACCATCCAACTAGACATACGTGTTTTTAGAGAACATTTCTAATTTAGGCTTCCACCACAATATGTATCCTCAACTTAGACAAACAGAGGAATTAAGAAGGTAAATGAACTTGGTAAATGCTAAAGCAAAAATAATTTCTAAGAAGTCCCCATGGTATACAAAATAGGCCATAAATTTAAAAGCATTCTAACTTCTCAGCCACTGTTGGGGGTATCCTCAAACCCTGTGAGTTCAACCCAAACATAAGCATAGAAGAAGAAATGTGGTGGAAGAACGACTCTCAAAGGCATAGACCACCCCCATAAGAACCCCCTTCCTTTCTCTGTTGACCTTTCCTACACCAGACACCCCCTACATGGGGTACCACTCTACAGGAGGCAGGGAACACCCCAGAGACCCAGAGCGAGGACCAGAGATGACTGGGAAGGACAATGACTCCCTACCCTTTCACATAAATGTCACTCATCTTCTCCCCCGTGATGCTGCGGTCATCGAGGATCACATCTTCGGTGTTCCAGATGATACAACGCAGGAAGAACCTGGGGAGAGGAAGAATGCCGCAAATCCACATAGGTCTCCCACAAAAGCAAGCAACCGTCCCAAGGCTTCCACCAGGACCCAGAAGATTCAGTTGCTTGCCTGGCTGGACACTCAGCCACAGGTCCACACGAGGGCTATACCCTGCAGTGCAAAAGGCCCAAAGTCTACCTACAGAGTAACCTCCTGGTCCCACCCACAGCTGGCTGTGACCATCCTGTCCCCTACCCCCTCAGCCCCCAGCTCAGCTCAGAACCCATGGGTGGGGTAAGTCACCTTCTGGCTCTCCGTGGAGTGATGTTGAAGGGAGGCCCAGGCCGACCCAGGGCCTTTGGAAACAGGTCAATCCACATCTGCAGTTTTCCCTGTGGAGACAAGGCCCCATTCTCTCATCACTCTTTTCTTTCAACCAACATTTACCAAGCACCTGCCCTGTGCCAGACACGTGGGGAACACAACAGAGGAAAGGCCAAGCTCTGAATGGAGAGGCCCTAAATAGGACTACAGGGCCAACCACAGGGTGAGCCTACTGCCCCACAGGCTACTGGCATGGACCTGTGTCAAGGGTCAGGAGAGGCTTCTCAGAGACAGTGGCAGCTGAGCAGTCTCGATATGCCAGATAGAATAAGAAGCAGGACATCTGAGGCCCAGGGAATGGTGTGCACAAAGCCCCGGAGGAATCAGAGAGCGCGGATTAGTCATGAGAGGGCTCAGAAGGCTTCCACCACTGGGAGCCATTCAACCTGCCCACCCCTCCACTCAGCACCTCTCTGCAAAATCCAAAAAAACCAAACCCATCACCGTCGAGTCGATTCCCACTCATAGCAACCCTACAGGACAGAGTAGAACTGTCCCACAGCATTTCCAAGGAGCGCCTGGTGGATTTGAACTGCCGACCTTTTGGTTAGCAGCCGTAGCTCTTAACTGCTACATCAGGGTTTAAGCCAGCATTATCTCTTCTTACGAAAGATGGAGGGGTTGAAGTAACTTAGTTAAATAACGTCTGCAGGGTCACAGAGCCATAGAATGAAAGAACAGAAGTAGTACACCTGTCGTACTACTTTGGGAAGGTTGGTGGCCAAACTACCCAGGGGAAGAAAGAGCTAAGTGCCAAACGGTGGGATGATTTCCCTTTCACATTCAGAAAGGCATCTTCGTGGTTCACCTTGGCCCTTCCCTTTGCCTGTAACCTTTTTCTCTCATCTTCTGCTCGAAAACCCAGCTTCGAGCTCACCTGTTCCAGGAAGACTTCCCAGCCACACCCCTAACTGCTGTCTCTCTGTGCACCCTCCTTTCTGCATAGGAAGGTACTCCTGGCCCCTCTTATGATTGCTTTTTGTGGCTGTTCCACCCTTCTGTCACTGGGCGCTGGTCACCCTGTCTGAACACCTGCAGTGTAATGGATTGCTTTTGTGTAGCCTTTCTTGCTGCCGTCTTATAACTCCCACCCAGCTGATTAGGCAGCCCTGTATCATAGGGTAATTGTGGCTAACCAAAGGGGTTGGTCAGTTTTGCCATCCCTGCTGGGCTTAAAATGAGCTGCTCCAGAGGCAGGAAAGAGGGAATCCCACCATCACCAAGGAAGAACAGCCAGGAGCCAGCACCAACTTTAGGCCCGGGATCCTTGCAATGAGAAGCTCCTGGAAGCAGGAGACTGAGACAGAGGGTAAGCTGAAACCCTGAAGGCAGTGAGAAGTGGTGGCAGGAGAGACCCGGCAGCAGAGATCTGGAAGCAGAGACCTGGCAGCAGGAGATGGCATGGTGGGCTTCCCAGCCCATGGAGAGAGAAAGCTGAGTGCCTTTGGGCAGAAGCCTAGGGCCAGGGAGAGGTGTGCCTGTGGGCACAGCTGAGAAGAGGCTGTCCTGTTCGAAGAGCTGTATTACTGAGCCTAACTTGTAACCTGTTACTTCCCTAATAAACCCCATAACTATGAGTATTGTCTGTGAGTTCTGTATGGCCACTGCAATGAGTTATTGAACCCAGCAGAGAAGTAGAGTGCCGTGTGGGGGACGGTTGGTATCAGAATTGGTAAAGATGGCAGAGAGAAGAGGCGTGTCTGGCCTCTGCCTTGTGGGGGTCAGCCTTGGGCTACTGGTCTTGATTTTCCTTCTCCCCTGTGAAGTTAGAGGAGCTCAGACACCGCCCCCCCTCCCGACACACACACACGCTGTTTTTACAACACCCCACTACGCCCAGCACAGGGCCAGCCCGCTGAGACACCACTGACTGATGGCAAAGGAGGGAGATGGACACCAAGGCTTCAGAATGACAGGCAGTCAGAGGCCAGGACTACTTAAGGAGGAAGGAGGAGCCTGGGATTCATTCCTCAGGCCCTGAGGGCCAGGCCCAAGAGGTCCCCTCACTGTCCAACAGTGGTGACCACTCAGACTGTGTAGAAACAGTCAAAGAAGGATCGGCCAAATCCTGAGGTCCCTGCTGGTTCTTCTGGGGCATCCATACTGCCCTTAGGGCAGGGCTAGCTGGGGCTCAGAGACTCTGGAATCCAAGGTCCAGGTCCTACCTGTTCGATGTCCGGCTGCAGGGGGCTATAGAGAGGCCGTGACTCCACGTGCTCTGGAACCAGGCCCTGCTGCTGAAGGACATGCAAAGCCAGACGCTCCTCTACGGGGCCCAGGTGTGGGTTCGGGACCCTGCCAGCCTCTGTCCCAGAGACAAAATAAAAAAGTGACAGGGGCCAGGTGAGGGGTAATGGTGGGGCTGCCCTGTGAGCAGACTGAGCAGGGCTGCCTGGGGGCTGCAGGAAGCCCCTAGCCCCAGTCTCACCCTCAGCCCAGACACATTTCTTCTCATCCTCCCTTCAAGCTTTCTGTAAGGGAAACATCACCCTCCATAATCATAAAACCCAGATTCTCATTACCATTATTCCTACCAAGTCTCTTCCATAAAGCTGTCCCTACTTTCCACCAATCTGCATTCTCCCTGTCCACCAAAGCCCACCGCTTCCAAGAAGCCCTCCCTGACTACTCCTAACTCTGAGCCTCAGCAACCTCAGATGTGCCATCTAAGTGCTGTCAGTACGATTTAGTCTCTGGTTCATATAAGTTGTTCTATTAGAAAGCAGCACCTAAAATAATAACAATAATGATGAATAGCCGTAAGTAGGAATCATGGGCCAGGCACTGTACTTTACAGATACTAATACGTCTAATAATCATAATAACCTAGAAGGTAAATACAGTTATTATTCCCATTTTACAGATAAGAAAACTGAAGCACCGAGAAGTTATCCATCAGGTCAGCAGGGCAGCTAGGATTCTAGGCTGTTTCAGAGATCACTTGCTCATTTAGGGAAGGTGCATAGCTGCATGTGAGTAGCCCTCACCTCCTTCCCCTATACGTCCCAGGTGCAGTCCTTCCTGTCAGGGGCTGGGTCAAGGACTGCTGCTATGGATGGGGGGAACACACAGGGGGATAAAAAGGCACAGCCAGGAGGTGGTGCTAACCCTGAGAAGCCTGGCCGCTGGCTGGCAACATGAACGTGAAGCCCCCTGTGACAGAGGCCTTGCCTGAGGGAGGGGTCCACCGGTACAACCATGCTCACCAGCATGGATTCCCATGTACTCACACAAACCCACTTCCTCCATCAGACCTGCCCTGTCACCTTAGTAGGAGCCTAGCACCGAAGAAGGAGCCTAGGCCAGGAATAGGGCCCTGCCTCTAACTGGCTGCAAGGCTTCAGGCAAGCCATTAACACTCTCAGCCTCAACAGTCTCATCTGTAAAAACAGTTGGACGATACAGTCTCTGGGTTTCTGACCTCAGCATCCTTCGACTTTATAGCCAAGAGCCCTGCCCTCTGTGCTGATGTTGCTCACAGACTAGTAGAAAGAGCTGAGACTACCCCTCAAACAGATGCACGTTCTGGAAAAGAGAACAGGAGGGGTGAGGCCTAAGAGTGAGCAGCCTGGCTCAGCCATGACTTGGGAGAGTTAGGAAAACAGAACGAGAAGGATGAGAGGGCCTCAGGGATGAGAGAGTCAAAGCCACCATTTCCCTTTTATAACTTCAGCGTAAACTCTGACATCAAACATCCTGAAACAACCAGGAAGTGAGGGCCTGGCTGGGCCTTTAAACACCTCCAGGGAAGCTGAGCTGCTCTGAGGAGAGGGCAGAGCAGGCCATGGCATCTCAGACATCCCCTGAGCCTCAGGGAACAGGCAAGATTCTCAGCCGTGACATCCAGGGGCGAGGGAAGAGCTCGGGCCTTCTGCCCGCCCTTTAGGTGTTTTAGGTGTAGGGGGGCCGTGAATGGGGGGCTCCGAAAGTACCAGCAGAGTCAAGCTGGCTGGTCAGTGTGATTCAAGTAGGAAACTGTTTCTCAGAGGTGGACTGTATCCCAAAGTCCAACCAAACCCTGAGTCACGAACCCAAAGCCAGGAGAAAACTGGTTCTAACCATGACCCTGCCCCTGGCTTCAGACTGATCCCTGATTTTGCCTAACCTAGCTTTGGACTGACCTTTGACCTGGCCCTACCCTGACCTTGGCCCTTAGACCCACCCTGATCCCTGACCTCATCCTCCACCCTGACCCCTCATTTTCACAGCAGTATCCCAGGGAAATACTGGTTCCAAAGTGCCAAGCATGAGTTCAGCTTGTCTGTGCCAACCTGGAGAGGTCTGAGCCCACACCCTACTGGTGTGATTCATATCCAGTGGGGCCTTTACAGTGAGAGAGAGCCTGACAAGACAGAAGGAGGCAGGGGGAGGCCACCATGGTTTCGGGGCTCACTTGGTGGCTCACCTATTTCTTCAATGGTGTACTCTTTGTCCTCAAACACCACCCGGTCTGTGTGGTACACGGGGGCCTTGACTCTGTACTGTTGGCAGAAGAGGTGGAGGAGCTGGGAGGGACGAAGCTGGTCCCTCCACTGATTCGGTCCGGAGCTGAGGTCCAAGCACAAGACAAAGGGAAGACACTCTAGGGACGCTCTGAGGGCGGAGGGGTGTGATGTGGTCTGTGCACCTACACACATAGCATCACCCCACCCCTCACTTTTACAGTGGGCTCCCCATTTGATTGCTCATCATGACTGTGGTCCCCCATTTCAGAGATGAAGAAACTAAGGCCCAGAGAGAAAAAGACTTGATTAAATACACTCAGTATTAGAACTTAGGTGTTCCTAATTTCCAAATTTAGAGAATCAGAACAAACAAGACCCAAGTTGGGGACACAGGGGCTGTCCACATATGAGTTCATCTGACATAGGCCATCATGCAATTCCCCTTCAGGCTCAGTCAGGGCCTGAGCATTATACTGTCTCCCTGCCTTCTTTCCCTCCCTCCTCCTTCTCTTTCCAGGTACCCACCCTCTACAGGCCCTTGGTGGCACTTTAAGAATCTTATTATAACAACATTTTGAAGAGCCAAGCGCTTAGAGTCAGACAAACCAGCTCCAATCCTAATCCCATCACTTACTAGCCTCAGTTTCCTCATCTCTGGAGTGGGAACAATACCCCCCGTTGGACTAAATGAGAGAATACTGAGAAGTGCTTAGCCCAGGGCCAGCACACAGCTCTCCTGTACATACACACAGTAGGTCTGTGGGAGTCCACAGCGAGCCCCAAACTTGGACAGCAGCCTGTTCTCCAGGTCGATGACCGTCTCCCCAATCTTTTCATCCTTGGAGAGGAGGTCGTAGTCATAGAGAGTGACCTTCAGGTCCTTCTCCAGAGGCAGCGTGCAGGTCAGCTCGAACATCCTACAGGAAGGGTGCCATGTCAGGTGTTGCCGGACACAGCAGACACTCAAGGGGATTGCAGGTGGGAGCAGGAGCAGATGGTCATCCAGGAGTGGCCCTGGGGTCCACAGTGCCTGCTCTCCTTGGGTCTCCTGTGGCTCTGACAGCACACCACCCACAGCACACAGGACTGAGCTGGTCCTGGGGTGTGTGTGTGTGTGTGTGTGTGTGTGTGTGTGTGTATGCATGCATGTACGGAGGGTACCTGTCTGACAAACCACAGAATGAATGAATGAATTGAAGCCAAATGTTAAAACTCAAGTTTCAACCAAGACCAGTTGCTATCATGTCAACACCAACTCATGGCAGCCCCATATGTGTCACAGTAGAACTGTGGTCCATAAGGTTTTCAATGGCTGATTTTTCAGAAGTAGATCACCAGGCTTTTCTTCTGAGGCACGTTTGGGTGGACTCAAACCACCAATCTTTCAGTTAGCAGATGAGCACATGAACTGTTTACACCGCCTGGGATTCCTCAACCTGGAAGCCAGGACACAATAGACAAGAAACTCCAGAGTGAGGTACCAGAGCTCCTCAGGCAAAATTTACCAGGGGCGTGGCTTGGGATCCACTTCCTGGCTCTTGGGGCTTCACGCCTACTTCCAGAGGGCAATAGCAGGAGAATTTGTGAAGATTTTTTTTTTGAAAGAGCTACTGCTGTGCTCAGCACCCCTGCACTCCATGGAGGCCAGATGTGGAGGGTGTTCTCTCTGCTCCCATTAAAGAGTGTTCCCTGCAGGCGGAAGATAGCCTGGTGCCCAACTCAGACCCTGGAAGCTAAAGCAGCTTGTGGCAGAGAGGGGGAGAGCAGGGGCAACACACAGGAGGAGTTGCCACCCGCCATGATGGCTTGGCAGGGAACACAGTGTTTCCTGCAGAGTACAGGTAGGCCACAGGAGGCCAGACCCAGCAGCTCCAAATCCTGCCCAAAAGGCCTCGAAGGGGCTCCAATAACAAGAGATTGTGGAGGGCACCATCTGAGAACCATGGGCCCGGGGGGTGAGGCAGCCAGCTAAAGGGACCCAGCATCTGCCACATCACAGGAGGTACAACAGAAGGGGCTCAGAGTCCCAGGAACGCACCCACAAGAAAATGAATCAGTGTAAGCATCTGCCACCCACAGGGCCCCAGCTGCCGACCAGAAGGGCAGTCAGCACATGAGACTGGCCCTCGCCCGGAATTCGAGCCCCCCTTGTCCTGGCCATGCAGGAGTCAGAAACCTTGGTGGCTGGCCAGAGGTGAGAAGAGGGGCAACACTACACAGGGAACAGGAGGAAGACACAGCACCTCCCCTCTCTCCACACGCAGCCACACACTGAGCCCAGCTACACCCAAGGTGGGCTCAGCTGGGAGAGGGGAAAGGCCACCTTCAGTCCATTCAGGGCTTTAGTCACTGAGGACTAGGCATTCTGCTGACTGGATTGAGGTGTAAGTCTGTGCCCAACAGTGAGCAGGAACACTGCCTGTCTGCCGCAGTTTCCACTCAGGGAAGGGGGCGGGTGGTCCCACAGAATAAACCTGTACAGGGCACAAAATTGTTCTGATTATGCCCCATGAGTTGTGCTTGTTCAATACATGGGTTATAGAAATAAGAGTTTCCTGCTGTGCTCTGAGGGAGGCCTGATTTGAGGGAGGTGATGGAATGGGAGTTGGGGAGTAGTTTCCTCCATACTTGCTCCCCACATTGGCCTGGGCCCTGGCCCCTGATTGTGGGACAGGACCCGCCCACTGCCCCATCCCTCTTAACTGGTAGCGCCTCCTGGCAGGGAGCTCATCAAACAGTCTTCTCTCCCACCTCCATCTTGCCTCCAGCCTTTCCCTCCAAGTGCACCCGGGGGGTGGCTCCTCACTGGCCAGGACCGTTTCCCCTTCAAAACTGGCATTTTGTCTGACTGACTAGGTCCTTGCCGCAGCCTAAGCAACAATGAACTCAACAGACACCAGTTTAGGAATTCAATGTGTTACTCGACAGTATGGGAATACCACACACCTTCTACAGGCACTGCCAGAGAAATAGCTGCAAACTTCTGCAACACTCCCTTCTCTGGCCTAACTATGCTCATGTCCAAACTGCAATTCAGGATGCGTGAAAGCTATTCCCACACAACGGGCATTGATTCTTCTTTTCCTTGTTCTTAGATTTTTAAGAATCATTTTACTATCTGGAGTCCACACTCTTCCCCTGTATCCACTACATATTAAAAGGAAATAATTACTAAATGTCATGTGGTATCTTGGATTGGATACTGGAATAATAAAAAGACATAGGTAAAATCCTAATAAAGTCTAGAGTTTAGTTAACAGTCATGTATCAATGTCAAATTCTTAGTTTTGACAAATGTTCATGATTATGTAAGATATTAACGGTAAGTGAAACTGGGTAAGGGCATACAGGAATTCTCTGTATTGTCTTTGCAGCTTTTCTGTAAAAAGTTCTGTAATTTTATTCCGAAGAAAAATTTCATCTTAAAAAAAATGATAAAAGTTAGCAAATGCATACTCTGGGTTTCCATCTAGATGTCTGATCTTAGAGGTAATTCTTCATGTGTTTAACTAGGAGCTCCTGCTGGGACTTAAGCCTATACTGCTTGAGTAGCTAAGGCTACAGCCCCACAGACACACAGATTTAGGAAATACAGCTTTGCCCTAGGAGACGAGGACTTCCCAGTGGGCAGCCACTTTTCCTTCATTGGACTATAGGTTATCCAGTCTGGCTCCTCCACCCCAAGGCCCAAGCTTGCACCCAACTTACTTTCCAAATACAGGCTCCAGGGTGCAGGGGATGTAGTTATCCTGGTCACTCACTGATTTCTTCCCTATGGAGATCTTGATGTAAGGATCACACTGGAGGAGGAGGAGACAGAAATACTCAAGTGAAATCACTCTCTCACTCATCTTTGAAGCTTCTTGCCTTCTACCCCTCAATGGGCTAGGAGGACAACTACCAAGAAGCCGCGATATAAACTCTGCTCTGGCAGGCCAGGGGCCAACCACACTCCACACAGCCCCGGCCGTGGATCTAGGATGTCTAAATGCTCCATGTTTCCAAGCCACTGCCCATTTGTAAGAAGGCGGGTAGGGGTGGGCCTATATCCTCAGAAAGACAACAGCTTGTATTATGTATCTGACGAGGCCAGGCTGGGGTCCTATCTGTGATCTCTGCTTAGATAGATGGAAAGAGAGAGAGAAGGCCAGATCGTGTCAACCCAACCCAGTCCAAGGGGGCAGCAGCACTCCTCAATTAGCCTCCAGGAGCAGCTGGGGCTGTGCAGTGCCCAAGTTTAGTGTGGTATCAAGAAGGTTCATTGGCCATGACCACATCTTGAAGGCCAGTGGTGGTGCCTGGGCTGAGGACAGCTCCACTCTGCCCTGTGTGATGCCTCAAGCAGAGCAGCAGGGCAGGGCAGCCATGGCTTCTCGGCCTTGAAAGGCAGGGTTCTAGGGTCAGATACCAGGCCTCAAGGGCAAATGCCAATCTGCAACCCTTCTAAAGAGACAAGAGAGAACCCTACCTTCATATCTCTAAACTCAGTGATCTTCCACCTCTGCTCTCTTGCTCTGTCTCTCTCTCACTCTCTCCTTCCAACTTTACTCTTGCCCTCCCATCCCCATTTTCCTGGAACTCCAGACTCCTTTCCTCCTTCAAACTCCCCTTCTCCACCCAGGGCCTGGACTACAGTAGGCAGCTGCGGCACTTGCCCCAGGCACAAAATTGAAAGGGTTGCCAAAAACCTCAGTAATCAAGAAAAATCATATTTTGGTGCAACATTTTAAAATTTAAACGAGTGCTAACAATCCATGATGAACAAAATATCAAAGTTTTAAGTGAAGACAGGATCAGTAGGACTACTTTTTCATTTTGCGCAAGCTCTGCCATGGCAGGGCAGGGCCCAGTTACTGGTCCTGCTCCTCTCTCCTTCCAGCGTCACCACTAAAAGCCCTACAAAGTCCAATCCCAACCTACACCATCAACGCGCTTAATCCTTACGTCTCATCATTGTTCTAAATGCACATTAAACATTCTTCTTTCAAAGTTCTTCCTATGCTTTTAACCCCTCTGAAAAGACTGTTTTCTTCTTCTTCCCAGTCTATCAAAGCTCTTTCCATCCCAAAGAGTCTTATTCCTCCCAGGAAGTTTCCCCATTATTGCAAAGGTCAGTAATGACCTTGGCTTTCTCTGACCTTCTAGAGCCCTTGGCCCTTGATAGAATTCCATTCAGTTGCATCTCAGTTTCGTATGTGTTTCACTGGCTTCCCAGCTCCTTGGGGCACAGACTATGTCTGATTCTGCAGTCCATTTGCACCCAGGCCTGCTATCCTATAGGAAGGCGAGGACTCTAGGAATGTTACCTTCCCATTGGGGTCCTTGGGCTGCAAGCCAAATGCTTGAACAACGTAGATGCGGACCAGGCACTCCTGGGGTCCCTGGGCAGCCAGTTGGTGGAACTGTCTTGGGGGCAGGGGAATGGCTGGGTCTTCTGGGAGGGGATAAATTTTGAAGAGGCCCTGCAAAGAATGAGAGGTCAATTTTCATTTTTATCATCATTGTCACCAACACAATTAGCATTATGACCATTACTCTCATCTCTATCAGAGTTATCACCATACAGATCACCAAGGCCAACGCCATCCCATCAACATCATCAGATTCTACGTCAGCAGCATCACCATCACCACCACCACCTCCGCCACCACATGGTCACCAACATCAACACCAGGCCAGGCCATCACTGCAATACTACCAGTAGCCCCTGCTCCCTCTCCCTTCACTTCATGCTGCCACTCCACAGACTTAAGCCCACCTGGGTTACGGTCATGCCTTCAAGGGTTTACCTTAAATTCCCCAATGACAGATGGATCTTCCGTCTCCTCCTGAGTCTTGCCCTGGTAGAGCTTGAAGGTATTGCAAAAGTCAGACAGGCCCTCAAAGTCTTCCACATTCTCCAGCTGTGTGTCGTAGACCTGCATATGTGGTGATGGGGGGACAGGAGAAAGAGAGAAAGAAGAGGGACATCAAAGGAAGAGGAAACAGGAAAAGGAAGGGAAACGTAACAGTGTGAGGGTAAAGGAAGAGTGGAAGAGGAGAGAGAAGGACAAAAACAAAGAATTAAAGGAAAAAAGGGAATTAAAGAAACACAGGCAAAGAGAAGGGCCAGGTTGGAGATGTGGAGAGGTAAAAGAGAGCCAAGAAGGAAAAGAGGCAGAGAAGAAAATAAGAACCAAGGCAGAGATGAAATGGATGCAAGTAATGGAGGTAAAAGAGAAAGAAGAGAAAAAAAATTAGGAGAAAGTAGTTATGAGGGGAAGATGTTCGTTCAGGCCATTGAGGAATAGGGTCTTCTGGTTAATCAAACATTCCAGGTACCTGAGAGTCATCATATCTGAGTGATGCAGTTTTTAATAGAATAAGATCACAGTTGAGCAAATAAATGTAAAACTAACTGACTTTTTATTTGAAGACTTAGGGAACTCTAGAAAATTAAAGGGTCAACATTTCAAGCAAAAAGGCTCACTGTCCAGGAAAGGATGTCCAGGTGACAATGGTATCAAATTTGGGGCTAAGTGTGTCTTCTGAGCACCGCTTTAAATCTGTGAACTCAATTTTATTTGTCTCTTCTCAGACAGCCAGTGTTAGGCCAGAGTTTTGGACGACTTACTTAGGCTTAAATGAAGCTGCAGTTTTTTCTTATAGATGATAAAATGTACCTAATAAATGGTGATGTTAACGTTATTAACAGGCTAATGTTGTTGTTGTTAGGTGCCGTCGAGTTGGTTCTGACTCATAGCAACCCCACACAACAGAACGAATGAAACACTGTCTGGTCCTGCGCCATCCTTACAATTGTTGTTATGCTTGACCTCATTGCTGCAGCCACTGTGTCGAGCCACCTCATTAATCCACCTGTCAATCCACCAGGTTACTATACTTGCTAAATTGGTTATATCTGAAATTGACAGATGAGCTACTTCAGGTAAATTCCTTTCTCTGTCTTGTTAAATATTACTTCTCGTTTAGGCCCAAGCACTAGAGTTTTTTTTTTTTTTTTTTTTTTTAGAGCTCTACCTAGCCCCCAAAGTCCAAGTTCTGTCTCTTCAAGAAATATTTCATGATGCAAGTGATACATATTTAGAAAAATATGAGTAAATATAAAGAAAAGATTAATATTGTCTTAAATTCTGATTCCCCAAAACAACTAGTTATTTGGTTAACATTTGGTAAGTTTTAAATATTTTCTCTCTATGTATTTACTGTCTATTTTTACCAAAATGGGATCCTAGGATGTAAACTGTGCTGTAACTTGCTTTTTCAACCTAACAGTGTACCATGAATACCTTTGCATGTCAAAAAATATACTTCTACAATATCCTTCTTAATGGCATCATAATATGCAAATGTACCATAAACTATAGTGAACATTCAGTTTTGCAGGGTTTTTTTTTTTTTTTTTGGCAAACATTAATTGTCACTTTTATTGAAAGACTTTAGGCATGTCACCTGATCGTGAAAGATAAGTCATCCATTTTACTAAAGAAGAATATGACCAAAGGGACAAAATACATATATGTTTAAGATTGTTAACATTCTGCTTTATTTGCTTTACCACCTATCCATCCATCCATCAATCCATCTTATTTTTTAATGCATTTCAAAGTAAGTTGCAGATATCAGTCTATTTCACTCGTAGACACTTCGACATGCATATTATTAACCGTCGTTGTTGTTGTTTGCCATCGAGTGGATTCTGATTCATAGCAACCCCATAGCACAGAGTAGAATTGCCCCATAGAATTTCCTAGGCTATAGTCTGAAAGCATTCAGCTGCTAACCCAAAAGTCTGTCGTTTGAACCCAGCAGCTGCGGTGCTGGAGAACGATGTGGCAGTCTAGTTTTGCAGTTTTTTTTAATGTTATTTTTAAAAGCACAAGGAACGTCCTTATACATGTGCTTTGTGCATTTGTTTAAGCTGTTCTCTATGCTAAGTTCTGAGAAATAGAATTCCTGGTTGAAACGTATACACATTTTAAGACCTTCGATGCACACAGCCAAACTGCCCTCTAGAAAAATTGTATGGACTTACCTGCTGACCTGCAAGGTACAATGAGCCCATCTCCCTAGTCCTTCATCTTCACTACACATTTCTGCCCTTTCTTAACTTTGTTAATTTGATAGACAAAAGTTGGTATCCTGGACTTTGACTTTGCATTTCTTTCATTACTAGAGAAATTTGCATGGGTTGATCAACCACTTGTATTTCTTCTAAGTGAATTCCCCATCATTGCCATTTGCTCATTATCTCTTGATTAATCTTTGATTTCTGTTCTGCAGTGATTTGAAAGAGTTCTTTGCATGTGAAGGATATTGTTGTTGTTAGGTGCTGTCAAGTCAGCTCTAACTCATAGCAACCTTACATATACCAGAACGAAACATTGACTGGTCCAGCAACCTCCTCCCAGTCCTTGGTATGTTTGAGCCCATTGTTGCAGCTATCGTATCAATGTATCTCATCGAGGCTTTCCTCTTTTTTGCTGACCCTCTACTTTACCAAACATGATGATCTCTTCTAGCAATTGGTCTTTTCTGATGACATGTCTAAAATAATAACCCTTTGCCTACCAAATGTGTGACAAATATTTTGCCCCAGTTTGTCATTTGTTTTTTAATCATGTTTATGATATATCTGAAAGTTTTTTAGACATACTAATACTAGAAATTACTGGATGATCTCATCTATTGGCCTTTTTTCTTTAAGGCCTTTGCCTTTCAAATTATGCTTAGAAAGTCTTCACAGCGAGATTATTAAATAATTAACTGTATTTTATTCTAGATTTTAATGTTTTTTTTTTACATTCAAGTCTCTATTCCATCTGTAATTTATTACTGTACATGGTGCAATGTAAGAATTCAATCAATTTTTTCCCAAAATGGTTAAGGGGTTGACCAATTACCAAGTATCATATTTAAGCTCTCTCTTCTTCACCCAGTGACCTACGTCATATTCTAAATGTTTACACATCCTTCAATTTGTTTGTGGTCCACTATTCTCTTCCTATTGGTCTGTCTATTCCTCACCAACACCACAATGTTTTCATTACTGTTGCTTCATCGCATGCTTTGATACCTGGTAGAAAAATCTACCCTCTTTATTCTTTCTTTTCAAAGTTTTCTTGGCTATTCTTTTACACTTATTCTTCCACAGGAAATATTGAAACATTCAGTACAGCTCTAAGCAAACTTGTCTTTGTGGGTTTTGTTAGAATTGCGACACACCTAAAATTACTCAACTCCTTCCCTCCTTCAAAATTGTTATCTTTACAGTATTGACTTTCGTCTTGCAGGGATGTAATCTGATTCTGGATTTATTCAAGTCTTCTTTTATTACAATTTGAAGTCATCCTCATATAGATATAGATAAATAGATGATAGAGCTAGACAGACAGGCAGATAGATAGATTGCTGTCGAGTAAACTGACTCCAGCTCATGGCAACCTTATGTACAATAAAACAACATGTTGCCTGGTTCTGTGTCATCCCCACAATCACAGGTATGTTCAAGTCCATCGTTGCAGCTGTTGTGCCAATCCATCTCACCAAGGGTCTCCCTCGCCTTTGCTGGCCCTCCACAATGTCCTCCATCGATTGGTCCCTCCTGTGATATGTCTAAAGCAAGCCAGTCAGACAACGTTCTGTTGCAATCCACAGGGTTTTCTTTGGCTAATTTTTGGAACTAGATCACCAGTTCTTTCTTCCTAGTCTGTCTTAGTCTGGAATTTCCACTGAAACTTGTACACCATGAGTGACCTTGCTGGTATTTGAAATACTGCTGGCATAGCTTCCAGCATCACAGCAACATGAAAGCCACCACAGTATGACCAACTGACAGAGGAGCTGTAGTATATTCAAAGAGTCTACATATGCCTTGTTGAGTTTATTCCTAGTTAAGTTACATTTTGTTGTTGTTGTTGTTGGTATCGTGAAAGTGAAACTTTCTTCCACTATATTTTCTAAATAGTTGTCATCTTACTGGGTTCTCCTGATGGTTCCATTCTTTTTTCAGGTAGTTCTCAATAATGTTGTCCCTCCTTTCTACACAGAATGTCCTATTTCTTTTTGCTGACTTATTGAGATGGTTAGAAGTACAGAACTTTGTTAAATGATAATGGTGAGTCCTTTCCTAGCACTGCCCCTAGTGTTTCACTCAACATCTTAACCTATGGACTAGAAGGATCCCAGAGGTTGTGGCCCCCGGACCTTCTGTTAGCCCAGGTCTGGAATCACTCCCAAAGCCAACTCTTCAGTCAGGGATTGGACTAGACTATAAGACAGAAAATGATACTGGTGAGGAGTGAGCTTCTTGGCTCAAACAGATACATGAGATTATGTGGGCAGCTCCTGTCTGAAGGCCAGATGAGAAGGCAGAGGGGGACAGGAGCTGGCTGAATGGACACAGGAAATACAGGGTGGGGAGGAGGAGTGTGCTGTCTCATTAGAGGGAGAGCAGCTAGGAGTACACAGCAAGGTGTATATAAATTTTTGTATGAGAGGTTGACTTGATTTGTAAACTTTCACTTAAAGCACAATAAAAAATAATAATAATAATCTATGGACTCTGTGCCCAGACAAATGCATTTATAAATACTCTTGAGAAATACAGCGTTCAATTTCAGGGGCTACAGAGACCTCATTAAGTCACAGAGTCAGAAGCACTGGCTATAGGATTGAAAGATATACTCTATAACATTAAGGAAGCTCCTTTCTATTTCCAGTGCATTACTTCTTTTTATAAGTCATCAACAAATATTGTACTTTATCAAATGCTTTTCAGCTTCTACTTACATAATTTTGCTAATTTTACATATTAATATGAATTATTAATGATTACCTAATATTGAACTATTTCATATTCCTGGAATAAAGCCAATTCAGCTCTCATGACTTATTCTTTTAATAGGTCGTTAGATTCCATTTTCTATTATTTATTTAAGATTTTGTATGCCTATTCATTCTATAAGTGAGATTTATGGGTTTGGGTGGGCTTTATCAGATTTTGCTGTGTGGTAATTCCAGCTGTATAAAAATCAAGGTTTCTACCTCTTAATTTTTTCTCTGCTCTGGAATAGTACATATATCACAGGAATTATCTATCCTCTGAAAATCTGGGAAAATTCTCACCATAATTTCCTGACTCCAACTCTTTCTAATGAGGTGATTCTTAGCAAAACGACCAATTTTCCTGTTTCTTTCATGCTTATTGAACTGTCCAGTTTTCTGTTGTTTTTTGAAATAGTTTCGGTAATTTTTTTTCCAAATTAGCGCATTTCAAGGAGATTTTAAAATCTATTACCGTAGAGACATACTTAGGATTTCCCCCAAATATTCTAACTTTCCAATATCTCTGCTGTTACGTCCCTGTTTTCATTATGGGCTTTAGCTTTGTTTTCTCTACTTCTCCCAGTTAGATTAGCTGCAGAATTATTCATTTAACTGGTTCATTACCAAGAGCTAGCTCAAATGATTTCTCAATTCTATTATTTTCTTTTTTCTAATCCTTACTTCTCCTTTGGTTTTTTTTTTTAATTATTTTCTTCTTCCTGTCTTTTTAAGGTTTGTTTTGTTATTCTGACTTCTTAAGACGAGGCTTTATTTTTCTCTCTATCTTCTGATAAAAATATTTATTGCTATGAGATTGTTTTTGCTTACTACCACCTTGGCATTGCCACATGTATTTCGATATAATGTTTTCATTTTCTTGGTATTTAGTGATTACGGTATTATTTTTATTATTTGATCTAAGAGTTGGATGCTTAGTTTTCATTCTTTCATTTAATTAACGTAAGTTTTTAAGGCTATACATTTTCCCTGAGCACTGTTTTAGCTATCACCAGTAAGTTCTAGTATGTGATGTTTTATAATTACTTCCTAGATACACTGTAATTTCAGTCTGTGTTACTCTTTCAGTGAAGAACTTTTACAAAAGAGAGAGATGTTTTTTAGTTTTTTAATTTTCCAAATTAAAGAAGAAGCTTTTCCAGTTGTTGATCTTGTTATTGGTTTCTAATTTTACGTCACTGCAATCTTATCAAGGTTTTCTTTGCAACCTGTTACATGGTCAATTTTGTAAATATGCTGTAGGTGTATTCTCCAATTTCAGGCTACAGAGTTCAATATATATTAATCAAATTAATAATTATGGCAGGCCTTCTATATCCTCCCATATTTTTGTCCCCTTAATCTGAAATGAACTCAGAGAAATTGATATGTCTTTGCCTGCCTACCAGTGTGTTTCTATTTCTTCTTATATTTTCTGTGGTTTTGTGTTTCATAAACATTATGTTCAGTTTTAGTTTGCACACAGATATTCTCATAACTGTTATATCATTGAATTGCACCATTTAGCATTATAAAGTGCCTTTCTTTGTCTCTTTTAATTCTGGGGGCCTGAATACCCTCTTGTCCAATATTAAAATGGTGGCTTCTGCTTTCTGAGTTTATGTTCTAGTATTGTTATAACTTTATATACACTGATATATTCTGATAATACTCTTAGATCGCTATGTGTTTAGGGGCAGTATTTATTGGTTCCCTAGTATAAAAAAAAATATATAGCAATGACAAAATAATCAAATTTTATCTCCTTCTCCCTCCCTTCTCTATCACCCAGTTTTAGTCAATATTAACTTCCTTAACAGTTATCTTTGTACCATTAAATGTGTTTATACTTCTATTATTTGATTTGCCAATTTAAAAAAAATCTATTAACTCTGTTTACTCTATAATATGGCAATCAGTGTCGTTATTCTACATCCCATCCTCTTTCCTACCTCTCCATCCAATTTTTATCAGTATTATCATTTCTACATTCTCAGTATATATGGCATATAAATTCTGCCCTGTTACTCTAAACCTTTTCATTCATTTTCATTTTAATTCTAAGGTAAAACACGATTACAACCAGTTCTGTGTGTGTGTGTGTGTGTGTGTGTGTGTGTGTGTGTGTGTGGTTTTTCTAGTTATCGCCTAGTTGGCTAAAGTTTATCCCCTAATAGTTCCCTCAAGAAGGGCTCAGAGGAACAATATTCTCTTAGTTTCTGAATGCTCAAAAGTATTTGTCTACAGTCTTTATGCTTGAAGGATAGCTTGGCTGAGTATAAAGCTATCAAGTCACCTTTTCTTTCTTTGAAGATTTTATACATAGTACTTTTCTGTCTTTGGGCACTGAATATTGTTACAGAGAAATTGAAGCCACCCTTATTTCTTATTTTAAATTACATAATTTTTTTGCAGGGAAAGAGATATGACTACCCAAGGAGTTCTTTCATTAGCTCTAAAGTCCAGTAACTATGCTAGGATATGCCTCAGGGTTGACCTACCTGGGTTAATTTTCCTGACACACGGTGAACCTTTTTCAAAATGTAGATTCAAGTATTCTTTCATTTCAGAAAAGTTTGATTAAACTATTATAAGCTTAAGTTTGGGTTTTGTTTTTCACTATTTTGTTTATCTTCCTCAGAGATTCCAATTATGCAAATGTTGTATCTCCTTTGCCTGTCTTCTATATCATTTTCTCTTTATTCTTTTATAAGTCTTTATTTCCATTTTATTTTGGTTATTTTTTATCATTTCTATCCTCTGTGCTCCTTACTGTGTTTTCTAATGTGGCCATTCTCCCCTATGCTCCTTCCAATTTCATCTTTCTTTCTAAGAAGGTTTTGATTTTCTTCATCTTTCCTGAGTCCTCCCATGAAATATGAATTTCATTTCCTCTCATATCACCATTCCTTGAGTTCTTTCATTCCTTTTGACTGTCTTATTTCTGAAAAGTTCAAAGCAACATATTTCATCTCATCTGCTCCATGGCAAAGTTTTCTGGTGGGTATTCCTCCTTTTGTTAATAAGTTTTGATGTATGTTTTCTCTTATTTTTTCACACTATATTTGAATTATTGCTGTGCCATTTTTCATATCATTAATTATCACTAAATGTGTTAGATTTTCCTAGACCAGCTATATCATTTGTTCCTGCCTCAGAGGTAGACTGCTTCCTGAAAATGTGGCTCATCTGTGTGACTCTTGTATAGCTCTACTTTCTCTGCTTCTCTGAACCAAACAAGGTCTAGGGGGGCTTCTGTCACCAGCCTGGGGCTGTTTCCAAAGCAGTTCAACTCATCCAGTGGCTCTGTGGGAGAAAGACCTGGTGATCTGCTTCTGTAAATGTTACAGCCAAGAAAACTCTATGAAGCAGTTCTACTCTGTCACATGAGGTCACTATGTGTTGAGACCAAATTGATGGCACCTAACAACAATTTTTAACTATTTATTATGGAAATTTTCAAGCATATACAAAAGTAAAGAGAATAGAAATAAATCACCATGTACTGTAACATGTCTTAAATAATTACCAACATTTTATCAGAAGGAAATATATTTTTGCTGGGGCTTTCTAAGATTTGCTACCACTAGGCCCTTTTATCATTCTTCATGTGTCTTCTCTTCACTTACGGCTGAGTGGCTTCTACCCAATCTCAGTTGCCTTTGGGCAGCCCTTACATATACTTTGGAGCCTGTGGGTTTCATTTGTCTCCAACTTTTATTGAAAATGGAGCTTGTGGGTATGATTTCCAGGAGAAAAGGGTGAAAATGCTGACTTATGCAGCCATATTCATACTGGAAGTCCCAGTAAAATATATTTTAAATTTCCAAGTGGTTGGGGTTTGTTTGTTTGTTCATTTGTTTGTATTGCTTGTTTGTTTGTTTGAATTTTTGTTATGAATTTCTCATTTTATTGCATTTTAATCTGTCTTATGTGTTTTCTACTTTTGGTAACTTATTTCTAAACTAAAATATGATCAGTTTTTTAAAGTGTTCTTTGGACATTAGAAAGAAGTGTATTCTCTATTTTTTATTATCCTTCAATTTCTATTTTAAAGCTAAAATGTTTGATATAACTTTAAAAACATTAATTTTGTTATTCAGATATTTTATTTACTTATTTATTCATTGTTTGCTTGATACGTCAAGGATAAAGGTGCATTAAAATCCTCACTACAACTTTAATTTCTGTCATTTTGTAATTTTAGTTCTGTGAGGTTTTAATTTATATATTCCAACTGATTTTTGCCTTACGTATTTCTAAGCTTTATTGTTGTATGCATAAGTATTTGAGAGCTTTTCCATTGAGATGTATACCTTTTACTTATATAAAACACTCCTTTCTATCTTGATTTTTTACTTTAAATTCTACCTGCTTTCTCTTTGTTTGCATTTACCTATTATATCTTTCCTAAAAATATTTATTTCTTAACTAGTCTGAGTTGTATTGTTTTAGGTTTGTCTTTTAAAGACAGTATAATAAATTTTGACCTTTGATGTAGTCTGAGAGTCTTTCTTACTTAGTAAGAGAGTTTAATCCATTTTTATTCATTAGGAAAACTAATATGTTTTGTTCTATTTCTATTGTTTTTTTCCATGATATCAGGTTTTTATGCTTTCTTGCTGTATCTTTGGTTATTTAGACTCTGAGTTGTTTTGTTTCCTTACACCAGAAATTTCCAAAACGTTTTTCCTCTACCCTTTGTATGCTTCATTCTATCCATAATGCTACAGGCTATTTTTCAAAGACCCAAGTTGTTGGTGATCGTTTTTCTTTTATTTATTTACCCCTTTTTTTTAAGGGACCAGAGTCCTGGTACTTCGCCCCAGAAACAGGTTGAACGCATTTTGTTCTGGACAGTGCATTTTCACTTGGATGCTATCAGAGACCTCTTTAGGAAGGTCAAGCTGGAAGGCTGGGTGCCAATTCAACAACCAGCCTCTAAGGGAGCGGAGAGGGGGCCAGGGCTATGGGCCATCTTGGCAGGAGTGTTCATTCTTGCTTAGTGTTTCTCATTTTTTGGCAAGACCACAGTACCACATGCCAGACCTAATGTGTCGGATCCTCTTCCTGGTACACAAATAGTTCTGTCTCTTTGCCCAACCTCAAACACTCAGCTACCAAGTCAATGAAGAACTTGCTGCCTTAGGAGGCCTATGCCTGAGGAGGCACTGTTGCTACCTGTGGTTTCATCTCCGAGCATCCAAATCTCCATGTACAATTCACCAGGAAGCCTCCACTGTGTCAAAGACAACTCTTGCCGCCTTGTGAAATCACCCTCCAGAGTGTCCACCAAAGCCAGCAGAATCACTTGAAAGCCCAAGCCACCCACTACCCCATCTAGCTTCATATCACTTGAAAGCTCAAGCCAGCCACTACCCCATCTAGCTTCAAATCTAATTTATCCAGTCCCTTTAGGGACTTACTTGGGCCTTTCTTATATGTCTAAAAACCTGTACCCACTTTTTGTCCTCATTTCTCCAAGCCTAGAAGGTCAAGGTCATCATGGGGTGCAGAATCTCCCCCATTTATGATCCAGGAGTAGGACTGCCAGATTTAATAAATGAAAATACAGGACACCCAGTTAAGCTTGAATTTCAGATAAAAATGAATTACACTTTAGGTAAGAATGTCCCATGCAATATTTGAAACAGACTTACACTAAACATTTATTCATTGTTTATCTGAAATTCAAATTTAACTGGGCATCCTGAATTTTATCTGGAAGCCCTACCCAGGAAGTTATACAATTCCCATGGGGAATAACTTTGAAGTTGGCTCTGGTTATCTTTTTTAAAAAGTAGCCCACTTTTAAAAAATGTAATGGTGTTTCCTCAAAATACCCGAATTTGGTTGGTTTTCTTCACAGAAACGGTGTTTGCCATATTTTTACATTTACTAGGTGATTTCTGCCCCCGTTGTAGGGGTGGGGAGAATCAAAGGTACAGTCTCAAACTGACTTCCTTTTTCATTTTAATACAAATTTTTTATTATAGAAAATTTCAAATAATGCTAAAAGAAACAGAATAGTATAACAAATTCCTTAAGTACACATCTCCAAGTTTTAACAATTTGCAATGTTTTGCAATTTTAATTCTAATATTTTGAAAATTCGTCAGAAGGCCACCCAGCACCATCTATCTAAACTTTTTTTTGGGGGGGGGGGCGGGGTGGTGGGGGTCAGCGGGAAGTCTTTTAAAGCAAATCCCAGGCATCATTTCACCCATAAATACTTCAGTATTTTTTCAGTATTCTCCCAGAAATACTTTCTTGGGTACCCCAGCCCACACTGACTTCTTGTTCTAAACCTGTGGGTGACTCTTTTCACCTCAATTAGTTCATCAGGATTCATCAGTCCTCACCAAATGAGGAGAAAAAAAAAAAGATACATTTTCTCTTTCTGTTGTATCTCCATTTGTCCATAGCATTTGCTCAGTGACTGGTAGGCTGAATGGAACCATTTTGGAGAGAGGCCTCACCTTAAGAGTGTCAAAATCCTTCTCCAGGTAGGAGCCACACTTTTCCCTCTCCCCTATCGAGGCATAGAACTTGCTCCACCAATCGATGAACTCCTCCTCCTGGATGGGTACAAATAAGAGATTGTTTAAGAAAGAGAACTTGCAAGCAAGGTCCTTCTGAACCAGATACTTGGCAAGACACTCCTTTGGAGTGAGTTTGGGGAGAAGAGAGCCAACCTCCCACCTTTCTAGGAGTAAAGGCTGCATAAAACAGAGGAAGTTGTGTTAACTCAGTACTTTGTATTGAGAGGCAGATACTCCAGCCATGAGTCTGCCCCCCATTCATGGGGTAATTCTGTTAAGCTCTTGGTACCTCCTTTTTCTTTTCTGTGAGTGGGCATAAGGATCACAGTACCCCTGTATCCCAGGGGCATACTGAGGCTAAAGTCAGAGGGTATATAAGGTAACTCTTTGGGGGAAAATGTCAGTAATATGTTATTTATGAACAGAACACAGTAGACCCAGGAAAACTCAGACTCAGGAGAGTTAGCCTGCCTCCCACCCACCTCAGCAACAAAGCAAACATCAGACATCAGAACTCAGCCTCCCCCAAGGTCAAATCAAGACAGGGTCCCCGAAAATCAACAAATACTTATTAATGCCCACTATTCATTTTTTTTTTTTTTTATTCATTAGACATGATGCTAAATGTGGGGATTTAGAGGAGAATGGGGAGGCTTGTGACAACACACTCTCTGCCCTTTCCTTCCTCCAGGTGCTCATTTTTGTAGGAAAAGGTAGACAGCCCTGTTGTAGCATGCTGCAGTGTGATGGCTTACTTTTATGTGGCCTTTCTGCCATGGTCATGTAACTCCAAATGATTGGGTGGGAGTATGCAAATAAGGTGCTTGTGGCCCACCAAAAGGATTGGTCAGTTTTGCCATCCCAATAGGCTTAAAATGAGCCATTCCAGAGGCAGAAAGGGGGAACAACACTATCACCAGAAAAAAAAAAAAAGCCAGGAGCAGAGCTTGTTCTTTGGACCCAGAATCCCTGTGCTGAGAACCTCCTACACCCAGGAAACAGAAAACTGTAACATCAGAGATGGCCCAAGATGGCAAGAAGCAGTGGCAAGCATAGTAGAGAACCATCAGCAGCAGAACCAGGAGACTGGCAGGAGACAGCAAGGTGGGCTATTCGGCCCATGGGTGAGAAAGCTGAGCACCATCAGTCAGGAGGCTTGCTCGTAGAGTGGGCAATTATTGGTGGAGCTAAAGAGCTTTGTAATACTTGCGCAGGAGGGTAAAGGCTGGACCAGCCCAAAAGGCCCAAGGGGCCAAGAGGTCAAGGGGCTGAGGGCCAAGAGGCCGAGGGCCAGAGAGAGGCCTGCCTGCAGGCATGGCTGAGCAGAGACTGTCCTGATCGAAGAACTGTATCCTGAGTCATTCCTGATCATGAATTGTACGTAATCTGTTACTTCCCTAATAAACCTCATAATAGTGAGTATTATCTGTGAGTTCTGTGCGGCCACTGCAAAGAACTATCTAACCCAGCAGAGAAGTAGAGAGTGCTGTAGAGGGGACGGCTGGTGTCAGAACTGGGTAAAAAGATTGGAGTGTGGAGGTATGTCTGACCTCTACCTCATAGAAATCAGCCTTGGGCTGTTGATGGTGATAAAGATTCTCCTCCCTTCCTGTGAAGTTAGATGAGGAGGTCTGAGCTGCCCTCACGTCATTTTTACATGCACATTGATCTCCGCACCGTCAACTGCCCCGCACATGGTGTGTCTGCAGGCAGCTGTGTGTCCACGTGTGTGTGCCTTGTTGAGTGGGGAGTTAGCAAGCTCTCTAAACATGAAGTTTCATTCCTCCCCAGGTCTCCCCCAAAACCCCACCCAGGCTGGGCACTTGGTCTGAGTCTGTCAGTGCCATTACAGCTCACCCAGTTTAGTGGAAAGGGTCAAAGACAAGGTGTGGGAAAGCCCACTCTGGGACTCACTCTCCTCCTCTGTATGACGGGATAGACTAGGAGATCTCCCAGAAACATCCTAGTATTGACACCGTCTGATTCTATAATATGAACTGAATGTCTGTCACAGGGTTTCTAAAAATGCCGGTGGCTTCCTTTAAACCAATGCCCAGGCCTTTGAGTTCCAGCTTATTAAGGATGGGTGTGAGCTAGAGTCAGTTCAGGGTAGGTGAACAGGCACACTGGGAGAGTGCAGGATGAGGTTTTCACCGTCTCCCCCAAAACCTGGAATTGTGGTCCTAACAACCTCTGTGTGGCCAAAATGTGGTCCCCCAACACCCAGCACAAAAAAAATAGGCATAGAGTGATCTGAGTCTGCAGCGAGCCCTGACTGACCGACTTACCAGGAGGACCCTCTGCAGCCAGGAGAGAGAAAAGAGATTCAGTTGGGTTAGGATACAGGGTAGCAGAGCTTTCTGACTTGTGACCACTCCAGAAAAAGCTAGCATTGAGCAAGGCAAAACCCAGCCCTGATGTTTTATTAAATTCAGTTTAAAGAAAAAGAAGCTATGGTTGAGCAAACATATGCAGACATACATATTAGACTCACACAATCACCAATACACAGAGGAACAGATTTACACGGACACATATATTGCACAACATACACAAAGACACACACTAACACACAGGCAACTACACACACATAGGTAGCAATGGTTAGAATGGAATTCAATTTAGCTGTTTGATTTCTCTAAGTCTTTTCTTTCCCATCACAGTTACTTAAAGATTTGAGTGTATAACTGAAGTGCAGACTCAGGCACAAATGGGCACCAACCAGTGTGTTTGGTACAAGGAAATGACCGGAACACAAGAGTTGAGGGAAAGTTACTATACTTCCCCCCATTTTGAGAAACTAAGTACAAAAAAAGAAAATGGAGTCAGGTAATCTTAATAATACTATTAACAGTGTCAATTAAATGGACAAATATTATGTAATCTAAAAACAGAAAATACGCCTTCTTTTCCAGCACCCCAGGAGCACTTAGAAAAAATTAAAAGCCTCAAAGCAAACCTCAATAAGGTCCAGGAAATAAAACTCATATCAGTCACACTCTCTGTCTGCAAGTAGTCAAACTAGAAATTAATGAAAAATTTTTCAACTTAAAATTTCAATCTTTTTTGGTAGTCATAGAACAATTTGGAAATGGAGTCTGGTGATGACTGCACAACATGATGGATGTAATCCATGTCACTGAATTGTACACATAAAAAAATGAAATGTATTGGCAAATGTATTGTTATATGTATTTTAACCACAAAAAAAAAAAAACACAATTTTTAAAAATCTCAACCTTTTAAAAATTAAAGGCATATCCCTAAGACCCACCTGAGCAAAGAGAAAACCAAAACTAAAATCACAGATACTTAGAAAATACCAACCACGAGAGGACCATGCCTCGCAAATTTGTGGGTTGAAGCCAACCCTGTACTCCAGGGAAAATTCAGTCTTAAGTGTTTTTGCTTTTATACAAAAAATAAAAATAAATAATCCAACAATTCAAGAAATTAGAAAGGGAAGAGCAAGAAGATCACATTTTGAAAATGATAAGCAGAAATGAATATATTAGAAAGTAGAATTAAATCCCAGAGCAAGCTTTCAAAAGACCAATAAAATGGATAAACTGTTGTCAAATCTAATTTTTTAAAGCAGGTATACCAATAACAAAGGAGGCACGGTGGCAAAAACTGTTAAGCACTCAGCTATTAACTGAAAGGTTGGTAGTCTGAACCCACCCACCCAGAAGGTCCACAGGAGAAAGGCTTGGTGATCTGCTCCCATAAGGAAGCCTAGAGAGCCCTATGGGATAGTTCTACCCTGTCACAGGGGGTCACTCTGTGTAGGCATCCACCCGACAACGTCTAACAACACCAACAGAAATGAGAAAGAACAAATGCAAAGATATTACGGGGAAAAATAAAAATATTAAGAGATTTACTAAATGCAAATCAATGACAAAAATCCTGGAAAATATAGATGATTTTCTAGAAAAATATAAATTGCCAAAATTGATTCAAAAGTAGTAGAAACCATGAAGAGATTGATAGCCATGAAAGAAAGGGGAAGTAACCTCTAAGAACTACCTCCAAAAAAGACATCAAGCCAAGACAGATTCTTTGAGAAAAGTCCTATCAGTCTTTCAAAGAATAAATTATTTTTGTTCCACAGCACAGAAAAAGATGAAAAGTTTCCCCATTCATTTCACGAAGCAAAGCCTGACAAAAATACACACACACAAAAGGTATTAATCTCATTCCTGAACATAGATGTAAATATCCTAAACAAAATATTAGCAAATGGAATGTAGCAATAGATACGGCATGGCATGGTTAGCCTGCATTATTCCAGAATGCAAGAGCAGCTCAGTATCATTGAGTCAAAACCAAACCCATCGTCATCAAGCCAGTTCAAACTCATGGCAATCCTATAGGACAGAGTAGAACTGCCCCACAGAGTTACCAAGGAGCTCCTGGTGGATTCGAACTGCCAACCTTTTGGTTAGCAGCCGTAGCTCTTAACCACTATGCCACCAGGGTTCTGACCATCTGCCATAGGGGTTGGCAAACTACAACCCACGGGCCAGCCATCTGGTTTTGTGATTTAAATATTGTCTGCAGCTGTGTTTCAGCTACAACAGCTGAGCTGAGTACTTGCGACAGAAATCTTATGGCCCCCAAGCCTAAAATATTTACTGTCTTGCCCTTTAAGGGAGTCCCGGGTGGTTTGAGGTTAGAGGTTCTAGTCCATCCAGAGTCACCTTGGAAGCAAGGCCTGCTGATCTACCTCTGAAAAATCACCCACTGAAAACTCTGTGGAGCATAGTTCTACTCGACACACAAGGGGTCATCAGGAGTCAGAGTCAACTCAATGGCAACTGGTTTGGTTTGGTTTGGCCCTTTAAGAAAAAGTTTGCCAATCTCTGATCTATAAGATGCATGAAAAAAAAGGGGGGTGGGGGTGGGGGAGAGACGATAACATTTATATGTATCATGTATTCCTAAATGAAATTTTCAGTGAATTAAAAATAAAAGGAAGCTTCCTTAGCATCACAAAGGATTATCTTAAAGCAACAGCTAGCATTGTGCTTAACATCACCGGGCTTTCTCCTTTCTGGGCTTTTGTACATGCAGCTGCCTCTGCCAATCACTTTCATGTAACATAGATATAAAGAAACAATAAATCTGGGTAGTTGGGAGCCAGGACTATGGAGCCAGACTGCCAGGGTTCAAATTCTGCCACTTTCTAGAAGTGTGTTGTGACCTTGGACCGCTTAACCTGGTGATCACTTAATCTCTCTGTGCCTTAATTATTTTATCTGTAAAATAGAAAGATAATAGCACCAATTCGACAGAGTTACTCTGAGGAATAAAGGAGTCCATATATATAAGGTGCTTAGGACAGGGCTTGGCACATAAGTACAATGAAGGGGTTAATTACTATTACCGATAATATCATTGTTGTTGTTTTTGCATGGGCCAGGTTAGATTCTTTGCCAAGGGCTGGCTCTCCCACAAACTGCCAGCAGAAGTGTGGCTGGCCACAATCTTTCCAGAAGGCAATTTGGCTTCATGTATCCACAGCCTGAAAAACATGCACACACTTTGGCCCAGCAATCTTGTTCTAGAAATTTACCCAAAGAAAGTAATCATGGATATGCATAAAGATGTAGCTTCATTTATACAGTAAAAATTGGAAACAACTTAATATCCAACAATACGGAACTATTTGGGTAAATTATGGCACATGCGTATGATAAAATATTATGTAAACATAAAAAATGACACTGTAGAAATATATTTATTGATATGGGAAGCCATTCACAAACAATGAGATTTTCAAAAGGTTAAGAAATAAATAATGTGGACTCATCTTAATAAAAAGATTAAGCCCCAATGTTCACAGTAATTACCTCTGAATGGTAAGATTATAAATGGTCTATTTATTCCTTTTGGAAACCCTGGTGGTGTCGTGGTTAAGAGGTATGGTTGCTAACCAAAAGGTCAGCAGTTTGAATCCACCAGGCACTCCTTGGAAACCCTATGGGGCAGTTCTACTCTGTCCTATAGGGTCACTATGAGTGGGAATTGACTTGCTGGCAACAGGTTTAGGTTTTGTTTGTTTTGTTTTTAGTTTTTTTATTCCTTTTATTTTTTTGTTTCACTCAAATTTTTCTAATTTATTGTGTACACATATTCTTTCCTAATTTTTTAAATTGTCATTTTTAAAATAAAGGACAAAAGCAGGATGCTTCAAAAACACCACCAAGAAAGTAAAAAGACAATCCATAGAATGGGAAAAAATATTTGCAAATTATATACCTGATAACGGACTTGTAGCCAGAATTTATAATGAACTCTTATAACTCAATAATAAAGACAAATAACTCAACTAAAATATGGCAAAAGGTTTAAATAGACATTTTCCAAATGGCCAATAAACGCATGAAAATATGTTCAACATCATTAGCCATTAAGGAAATGCAAATCAAAACCACAATTAGGTAACACTTCACACCCACTAGGATTGCTATGATGAAAAAATGAAAAATAAAAAATGTTGGTGAGGATGCGGAGAAACTGAACCCTCGTACACTGCTGGTGGGAATGTAAGACAGAACAGCACTGTGGAAACAACTTGGCAACTCCTCAAGAGGTTAAACACAGAACTGCCTTACAACCTAACAATCCTACTCCTAGGTATATACCCAAGAGAAACGAAAACTTACATCCACACAAAAACTTGTACACAAATGTTCATAGCAGCATTATTCATAATAGCCAAAAGGTGGAAACAACCCAAATGTCCATCAACTGATGAACAAATAAACAAAATGTCGTATAGCCAAACAATGGAATGTTATTAGGTTTTAAAATAGAATGAAGTACTGATACATGCTACAACATGGATGAACCTTAAAAACGTCATGCTAAGTCAAAGAAGTTGGTCATGGAAGACCACATATTGTATGATTCCATTTATGTGAGATGTCCAGAACAGGCAAATCTATAGAAACAGAAAGATTAGTTGTTGCCTAGCGGTGAGAAGTTGTTGGCGGCGGGGGAGCCATGGAGACCATGGTAGCCAGTTGTTTGGTCAAAAGTCCAGATTTGATGTGAAAGTATTCTGGAGATGTGATTAACATCTACAATCAGTTGACTTTAAAGGAGATTGCCCTTGATGATGTGGGTAGGCCTCATCCAATCAGTTGAAGGCTTTAAGAGCAAAAACTGGGATTTCTCAGCAAAGAAAGAATTATGTCTCAAGTCTAATATAGAAATCCTTCTTGAATTTCCAGCCTATGGTCAGCCCTACTTATTTTAGACTCAAAACTGCAACATCAACTCTTGCCTGAGTTTCCAGTCCGCAGGCCAGTCCTACAGATTTGAGACTTGCCAGTCGCTACAATCCTTTGAGTCAATTCTTAAACTGTATACATATCCTTTAAACAATATATATGTAGTGGTAGAGATAGAGACAGAGGTATCCTGTTGGTTATGGCTCTCTGGAAGACCCTGAATGATACAGCGGGGTGACTGCTCTTAAGTACGGGATTTCTTTTTGGGGTGATGAAAATCTAAAATTGTTTGTGGTAATGGTTGCATAAATCTGTTAATATACTGAAATCCACTGAATTGTACACTTTAAATAGGTGAATTGTATGGTATATGAATAGTCTTAATAAAACTGTTTTTTAAAAAAGAACAAATGTGAAATACAAGCATATAACCTCTAAAAAACAAAACAAAACAGAAAAAGCAAGAAATCTTGAGCATTGATTCTAAGAAAATCATTTTTTTAAAAAAGAACAAGCAATTGACAGCCAAAAACAATACCTAAATCTTAACACCCCCAGTTTTCCTTCAGAACCCTTCTCAGCTGCAACTTCCTCATCCCTCAAAGGCACGACCAGTGTCTGGCCAGCTGGTTCCCACAAGCAGACAAATGGCTGTTGACGACCTTCCCAGCTCCTGGTAACACCAGCTGACCTGCTGCTCAGTGACATTTGTCTCCATTTTCTTTCTGCATTCCACAAGTAAACCTTCTTCTAATCTTCCACCTCCCTGTCGCTCCTCCCACCTCCCTGCCAGTGCTCCCACCTCGCTGTCAGTCCTCAATCTTCCTTGAGGATTCCTCCTTGTCAACTTCCTTTTAATCACCTGAGTGCCCCAGGGTTTAGTGCTCCACCTTTCCTCCTCTCTATCTGTCCCACACCCTTGGGGTCCTCCTCGGCTCGTACAACTTTAAATAACACCCATCTTAATGAGTCCCTCATTGATTTAATTCCCGCCTAAGCGACTCCAGTGAACCCCAGACATGTTTATCCAGCCGCCTATTTGACATCTCCCACTGGACATCTAATAAGCATTTCCAATGTACCGTGTCCAGAATCCAATTCTTGATCATTCCCCCACCCAGCCTGCTCCTCCCACCCAAAACCAAAACCAAACCCAGTGCGGTCTATTCCGACTCATAGTGACCCTATAGGACAGAGAAGAACTGCCCCATAGAGTTTCCAAGGAGCACCTGGTGGATTTGAACTACCAACCTTTTGGTTAACAGCCGTAGCACTTAACCACTACGCCATCAGGGTTTCTGCTCCTCCCACAGTCTTCTGCGTATAAGTAAAAGGCAAACCTTTCCTTCCAGATGCTCAAGCCAAAAACCCTCAGAGTCATCTTTGACTCCTCTTCCTCTTGCCCACAACCAAACCGTCCGTAAATCCTGCTGGCGCCACCTTCGGTACATACTCAGAATCAGACATTTCTCCTCCCCTATCACTACCGCCCTGGCCCAGGTCCTCATCATCTCACCCCGGATTATTACAGCTGGCCTCCCTGCTTTCACCTTTGCCCCACACTCCCCTATCTACTCTCAATAGCCAGGTACCTGACATTCCATGTATTTTACTTAGTATTTGTTTATTGGGAGTTCCTGGATGGTACCAACAGGTAGCACACTCAGCTTCTAACCAAAAGGTTAGAGGTTCCAGTCTACCCAGAGGCACCTCAGAAGAAAGCCTTGGTGATCTACTTTCAAAAAGTCAGCCCTTGAAAACCCTATGGGGCATAGTTCTCCTCTGACACACATGGGGTTGCCATGAATGGACACAATGGCAACTGCTTCCCCAAGAGAGCAGAGATCTTTATCTCTTTTCACACTCGTATCCTCAGTCCTTAGAACATTGCCTGGCACATATTTGAAATTCAGATAATGTTTGATGGATACATGAATTCCTGAACATCAAAGAAAAGGCAAAAAAGTTGATTCTTGTCTTTTAAGCTTCCAAAGGCTGATAACATGTCAATAAAACAAAAAAGGTTTAAAAGAATGTTTTCCCCAGCCAGTTTTTCCTCACCAGAAAAAGGAGATAAAAATAAATAAATAAATGGAGGGGAGAGGAGGACGCAAGAATATTAGGGACTTGTAATGGATCCTTATATGGGGCCCTGCCCTTCAGGTTGGCTCCAAAGTGCATATGGAAAAAGACCCCCCACCCCCCACCCCATAACTTTGGTGATCTGGTAAGCCGCAGCCATCCAGAAGTTTCCAGAAGAGTTGGGCCATGGAGCACTTGACAAAAGATGGCTGCATGAGTCTCACGGAAGAGAGAGCCTAAGGGAGCACTCGGCATTTCCTGTGGGCCCCAGTGTGGCTGGGAGAATTGCCACGTTGTGACATGCTCCCAAGAAGGACTTGAAAGTTAGTTGAGAAAGACAGGGGACCTGAAAGGGTCTTATGATCAAGATGAGAAGATGCTGTCAGCAAATACAGTGTGGTCTGTGTGTCCAGTAATCGATGGGCCTATAGACACAGCATGGACACACACTGGTGACCAGGGGTCCCTCTGGGTAGGGGTCATGACATCACATAAGCCCAACCCAGAATTTAACAGCCTCCCAGAGGGGAAGGAAAAGCCCAAATCTGACTGAGTTTAATCCTAAAATGTTAAAGATTATCAGGACTTTTCTGCCTTCAGGAAAACTGGGCTCCAAAAAAGAATTACAGAAAAATAAAGTTATATTTTTAACACACTCGCAGATGTGACTTGAAAATATCATTCCTGCTATTTCACTAATCTGGCTTCTGATGGAGTTATTTCAAGCCTACTTCTTCCTTCTCTTTCCCAGGAAGTCCAAGAATAAGTTAGCACACCCGTAAGAACCAGCCCCACAAAAACAGGACAGCTCTTGCATGTCTTAACTCAGATGTGCCAAAGCCAACTAACCTTCTGATGTTATTGGAATCCCAGAATCCAAAGCTCCAAAAGGGAAATGGCTATGTGTTCTCTAATTCCAAGTGGGTTCCTGACCTCATTTTGCAATAGCTAAGCATTCAGTCTTGGATCATTGCAAGGAGAAGAAAGAACTGCAAAAAGCTTGATTTTTTGAAGTGTCATCTCAGATTTTAATAAGAAGTCTGGCTGTGAAAACTTTACTCCCCCATGCCCAAGGTTCAAGGCCCCACATCGTTCAGCCAACCAACCAAGTCTGACCAGGCATAGACTGGCTAGCCTCTCCAATTTCAGTTAATAGCCAATGTTTAACGTTTGAGCAACCAGAGCCACATAACAAAGACATGTTTCTCCAGGCTTGATCCAGTCTAATGGGCATCCTAATCCTTCAGAAGGCCCAAATCAGTGTGGTACGTTTCAAACATTTAATCTGCCATTATTGTTCAATGGGTCTTAAATATTTCATGAATATACAGAGCAAACCTGACAACAACAGTTTCAAGCCTTCCTTTCTGTGAAGTCTGAAAAGAGGGGATGGGAGAGGCAGATCACTTGGGTTCTCTCCCCAGGATGAACATGAATCAAAGAGAAAAGCTTCTGGTCAAATTCATTAATCACCAAGGCCGTAATGTGAAACCTTGGGTCAGTACATGGAAATCTACACCCATCTCTAGCCAAGAAATCTATTAGTATTTATGATTTTAAGCAAACCTTCATTGCCACAATCCAGAGGTGGACATACTAGATTGTGTTAAAAGTAACTTCTCTTTAAGCATAAGTCATCATAAAGATAGTAAAAATCTAACAACACAACACTGGGTTATTGTGAGGATCTAAGATGGTGTCTGTGAAGATTATTTTGTGACCTGTAGAGGTTGCCGTGATAAATGCTCTTGTTGATGTTGCCATCATCATCAGTTTGATCTCACTGATGTTGAGCCATAGCTCAACAACTGCATACCTGAAATAATGATATGATGATTCTTCTATTTCTCTAATGTCTGGAGGTTTAAAACACTGAGACTACTTGCTCATGCACACGCAAATACAAACACACGCGTAACATATAAATATTCATGGCTACATGTAGACAAGACAGACGCCCCCAGACATGCAAGCACACCAATTCCAAACCTACCCCACTCCACACATATTAAACCACTCAAACCCCCAAACCACATAAACACATGCACACAGCTAGCTACCACATTGATTCAGCAGAACTCTACATGCTCACAACAAAAAGCACTTAATTATTTCCACAAGTGGAAGACTGGGCTTTTGACCTCTTGTTGACACTCCCTGTCATCCTGCCTCCTTGTCTGTCTGTTGAAGTGATCATTACTCTGCTTGCTCTGACTTCAAGCTGGATCAGCAGAGGTAGGAAGAAAGGGAAGACCTTTAACAAAAACGTTGAATTGTTTCCAAAAGCCCCAGTGAATAAGTAAGCCTGAAATCCAGCAAAGTCAAGCAGATGGTGAGAAGAGAAAGGTCAGGACCTGATAATTTGATTATTGGCCTGTTCCAGATGGGGAACTCAAATTGGGTGGGAAAGTGATGGGGAATCCCAGCTTGCTGGTTTTTTCCCAGCTCAGGAGATATTTAGGCTATGACTTGGTCCTCTGAGTACAATATAACCACATATGTCCACGCAGAAAGCACATAAGGAATGGAATTTACCCAACAGGTTGAGTAAAAGAAGATTCCAACAGTCTTCAAACTTATGAAGAAAGCAATTAAACATCACTAACTCAGAATCTATTCTTGATAGATTCTAGATAGATCTATTCTTCTTCGCAAGACTAGATTTGACACATTGAATACTAATGACTGAAGACCAGATGAGTTGTGGAATGATATCAAGGACATCATACATGAAGA
Source organism: Elephas maximus indicus (assembly GCF_024166365.1). NCBI lineage: Eukaryota > Metazoa > Chordata > Mammalia > Proboscidea > Elephantidae > Elephas > Elephas maximus. The sequence continues at coordinate 64,477,695 of NC_064835.1, forward strand.
AAGCAAAAGGTCATTAAAAAGATAGGAAAGAAAGAAAAGACCAAAATGGATGTCAGAAGAGACTCTGAAACTTGCTCTTGAACATAGAGTAGCTAAAGCCAAAGGAAGAAATGATGAAGTAAAAGAGCTGAGCAGAAGATTTCAAAGGGCAGCTTGAGAAGACAAAGTATTATAATGAAATGTGCCAAGACCTGGAGTTAGAAAGCCAAAAGGGAAGAACATACTCAGCATTTCTCAAGCTGAAAGAATTGAAGAAAAAAATTCAAGCCTTCAGTTGCAATACTGAAGAGTTCTATAAGCAAAAAATTGAGCAACACAGGAAGCATCAAAAGAAGATGGAAGGAATACACAGAGTCACTGTACCGAAAAGAATTGGCCGACATTCAACCATTTCGAGGAGGTAGCATATGATCAGGAGCCAATGGTACTAAAGGAATAGGTCCAAGCTGCACTGAAGGCACTGGCAAAAAACAAGGCTCCAGGAATTGATGGAATACCAATTGAGATGTTTCAACAAAGAGATGCAACACTGGAAGCACTCCCTCATTTATGCCAAGAAATTTGGAAGACAGATACCTAGCCAACCTACCAGAAGAAATCCATATTTATGTTCATTCCAAAGAAAGGAAATCCAATAGAATGCAGAAATTATCCAACAATATCATTAATATCACACACAAGTAAAATTTTGCTGAAGATTATTCAAAAACGGTTACAGCAGTACATGGACAGGGAACTGCCAGAAATTCCAAGCTGGATTCAGGAGAGGATGTGGAATGAGAAATATCATTGATGATGTCAGATGGATCTCGGCTGAAAGCAGAGAATACCAGAAAGATATTTACCTGTGTTTTATTAACTCTGCAAAGACATTCGACTGTGTGGATCCTAACAAATTATGGATAACATTGTGAAGAATAGGAATTTCAGAATACTTAATTGTGCTCATGTAGAACCTGTACATAGACCAAAAGGTAATCATTCAAATGGAACAAGGGGATGCTTCATAGTCAAAAATCAGGAAAATTGTGCGTCAGGGTTGTATCCTTTCACTATACTTATTAAATTTGTATGCTGAGCAGATAAACCAAGAAAATGGACTATATGAAGAAGAATGTGCATCAGAATTGGAGGAAGACTCATTAACAGTTTGTGAGACGCACATGACACAACCTTGCTTGCTGAAAGTGAAGAGGACCTGAAGCACTTACTCATGAAGATCAAAGACCACAGCCTTCTGTATGGATTACACCTCAACATAAAAAAACAAAAATCCTCACAACCGGACCAATAAGCAACACCATCATAAATGGAGAAAATGCTGAAGTTACCAAGGATTTCATTTTACTTGGATCCTCAATCAATGCCCATGGAAGCAGCAGTTTAGAAATCAAACAACGTATTACACTGGGCAAATCTGCTGCAAAAGACCTCTTTAAAGTGTTGAGAAACAAAGACGTCATTTTGAGGACTAAGGTACACCTACCTGACCCAAGCCATGATATTTTCAATCACCCTATATGCATGTGAAAGCTGGACAATGAGTAAGAAAGCCCAAAGAAGAATTGATGCATTTGAATCACGGTGTTGGTGAAGAATACTGAATATAGCATGGACTGCCAAAAGAATGAACAAATCTATCTTTTTTTTTATCTTAGAAGTATAGCCAGGATGTTCCTTAGAAGCAAGGATGGCAAGACTTTGTCTCATGTGCTCTGACACATTATCAGGAGGGACCAGTCCTTGGAGGACATCATGCTTAGTAAAGTAGAGGGTCAGCAAAAAAGAGGAAGAAACTCAATGAGATGGATTGACACAGTGGCTGCAATGATGGGCTCAAACATAGCAATGATTGCAAGGATGGCACAGTACTGGGCAGTGTTTCATTCTGTTGTACATAGGGTCACTATAAGTCAGAACCAACTCAACGTCACCTAACAACAAAGCAATTTGGAAGCTGTGATGATTCCGGTAGGGCCTGGGCAAAAGCGTACCTTACCTTCATTCTGCTTATGTAGACAGTTTTTGCTTAACAAGAGTTCCAACAATCTCCTTAAGAGAAAAACTATTTTTGAAGGCCTTCCCAGGACTGCAGAAGCATTCATCAAACAACAGACACTAATCTTAGCTATCTTAAATTCAATTTTAAAAGTATTTTGGGGAGCGTACTATATGCCAAAGTCAACCTACTTTCTGGTTACTATGTGCATTTTCATACACCAAAATCACACTATGTCTTAAATATATTATATTTCAAACTTGTTTCTTATCCAGCCTGGTTTCCTCATGCCTCAGCTAATGTGAGAGAAGTGTTAAAGCCACTAGGTGATTAATAAGCTTTTCCAAGTGTCCTGAGAGGGGGCCTGTGCTCAGTAGTGAGCACTGCATCAAAGTTGCAAGCACTGTTTCAGCCCAGGCTGGGAGGAAAACTGTAGACAGGACCAATAGAGGTAGGAAAGCATTAAATTAGACCTCAGAGAGAGCTTCCTGTCCTGTATATTTCCAAGAAAAGCCAAGGATTTTCCTCTGAGATGAGTCTTTTTCCTCTGGGTGAGAAAACAGGTCCCTCAGGGATCTGGGAAAAGACCTCTTGGGGAGATAGGGTAGAGTAGGGTGGGGGTGGGGGCAAGGAGGGCTGGTTGGAGGGGGCCTCTCCTCCCTGATGGGGCCCTGGAGTTTGCCAGACAAGGTTCACCCCAGGCTGTCCCCCCTGCAGTGTGCATCGGGGAGAGGAGGGGTGCACCCCGAGGAGACCACAGGAATGCTAAGCAGGGGGAAGGCGCCCAGAGCCAAGGGCTCCGGCAACGAGGATCCAATATCGGCGGGTGACTCCAGCCCCCGTAACAGAAGAGACCGTAAAGTATGTGCTCTGCTTCCCAACCAGCAAACACAGCAAATAACCAATTACTCCAAATAGCTAACAGATTTCGGCTCTGATTTCCCTCCCCTCGCCTCCCCTGTGCCTTCACTTGTCATTTGATGGGCGATTTGTATGCGCTCTGAGAAAATGAGAGCAGGAATGACTCACAAAGGAAGGTCCAGATTACACACAGTGACAGGCATCAAACCTCCCTAATCAGAACTAATGGGAGCGGGGGGGAGGCTAGGCTGTGCTGGCAACACATCTGAAATGGAGGATATTTTTAAAGAAGTACAGTTTTGTGACTTTGCAAGCACATACAGGAATTCTTGTTAAACCAATATTGCCATATACATGTCCTTAGGAAATCTACTTTAAGAAGTGTCTTCCTAATTAGCACATCTGATATGTTCAAAAGTGCAGGCGAAACCATTAATGTTATTAAAGTTAAAATGCTCGCCTCCAACTCTCACGTTCAGAGGTGCAACCATAAAGTTCGGAGACAAACCGACTTCGATGCCTTATGGAAATATTTCCTCACTAGGGAGCCACACCCTGTAATTGATTCCTTTGCTCAGAAAACCTTCGCTTCAAAGTCTTTGAATAAATTGTTGTCAGTACTCACGGGCTGCAACGAGGCATCCCCCCAAAATGAGGAATTAAGGGAAATAGGGCTGCCCTCGGAGAATTAGACCGTGAAATCATAGTTGTTCTGAGCAAGGAGAGGCAAAATCACCTCAAAGGAGAAAGAATGGCTCCTGCACTAAGTCTTACCCATAAGTGGGTGGAATGTACTAATACATCTAGAGAAAGGATGCCGGTGATACAAAGGAACTGATCAGTCCTGGAAGAAGAGGAAAAAAAGGGTAAGAGTTGCATGTTAACAGTGCCCATGCCGGCACCAGCAGGAGAGAAGTTCCCTGACTTGGCGACTAAAGCTGTCCCAGCATTTAGAGACAGATGTATCAGTCCATCTTCGTCAGCTGCCACAGTTACCTCTCCCTGTTCTGTTCTTCACTCACCTCCAGTCACAATCTGGTTTCCCAATTAGTAAGCCTATAGAGAGACCATGGGCTAGACCACACAACCAAGGTCACATCCTCCAGCGAGGTATATTTCTGACTGTAAACTCATCAGCTAGCAAACTCAGTTTAGAAGCTTGAAGAGTATGCATCCAGCCCTGAGACAGTTGATCCATCAGGTGTCTGAGCCCACAAGGTTGAGGATCTACCCAGCCAAGGCTGTAGAAACTTCTCTAAAGTAAAATCCCTGCCCGATGGACCTGTTAGGAGTGGCTCAACTATCCTTCACTTAAGAAATCCTTGTGTAGGAGTCCACAGGCAAGAACTGCAGCTGGGACCTGGCTAGCTAATACCTGCATGTCACAACAAACATAGAAAGCAAACTCTTCAGCCCAGAAGAAAAGCCCAGGTCACTGTCTCTGGCCCCGGTTTCCCTCCTACTTTTCCCACCCTGCTGGATTTCTAACTTGCAAGGTAAAACCTAGCAAATTTCAACTGTTTCCTTCTTCCCTTTATCTTGAGATTATAAGCAGACCTACACAGATGTGGATAAAATCCACCTGAGCTTCTAATACTTAACAAGCAAGGACTTCCCTCTCTAAAAATAAACAAAGGAGAGAAATAAGGGGGATACAATGAGGACTGAGACAAATGTCTCCCTATGCTTAAGAGTTGAGTAAGAAACAGAAGAAAAAAATTACTAATTTACGCTTATAGGAAGTCTCAAGAGGTGACCACAAATAAGAAATCAGAGTATACAGTCCAGGAGAAGAAATAACCTGCATGACAAAAAACAAGATTGCCAAAATTAAAATTATAACAAAGACTTTGATTTCCAGCAAAATGGCAAACTAGAGAAACCCCCAAGTACAGAACACCTAAATTAACAGGTAAGATATTTTTTTTATAAGTCCCTTTTAAATACATGGCTGAGCTGACGGAAATGTAAAGAAAATCTTTGGGGGGGAATGAGAAAACAAAAATCCAGGATTATAAGAAGTCAAAATGCACACTGACGATGGAATCCAAAAAGACGCAAGTTGAACATCTAGTTTAAAGCGAGTCTGGGTTTGCAGTATCTCCAGGCATCCGGCAAAAGTAAACACAAATCCTCTCTGGAAGAATGTGACTTCCATCCAGGACTCAAAGAAATCTCATATAAAGTTCCCAGGAATATGAATTTGCAATAAAAAATAGTGAAACACGTAAGGAATAAGACACCATAAGCAGAAGCCAGCTAGAAACAACCAACTGTAGCATCAGACCTTTAAGGACAATAGAAATTAGAATTGTCAGAAATAGGACTTAAGACAACTGTTTTAAAGAAAGTATCAAAAATATGGCAAAGAAAAAAGAGACTTTCAAAAATAAATAAGCAAATGTGAGAAGAAAAAAAAACAGAACTTCTAGAAATGGAAGTAGAACAATTTAGATTAGAAACTCAATGATGTTGCTGAGTGCTGTCAAGTTGGTTCTGACTCAAAGCAACCCTATGTACAAAAGAACGAAACACTGCTTGGTCCTGCACCACCCTCACTGTAGTTATCATGTTTGAGCCCATTGTTGCAGCCAACTGTGTCAGTCCATCTCGTTGAGGGTCTTCCTCTTTTTCGCTGACCCTCGACTTTACCAAGCATGATGCTTTTCTCCAGGGACTGGTCCCTCCTGATAACATGTCCAAAGTACTTGAGACAAAGTCTCATCATTCTCACTTCTAAGGAGCATTCTTTGCTTTTAGATGGGGTTCAATAGCAGATTGGAAAAAGCTAAAGGCCTAATTAGTGAACTAGAAGAAATATCTTCAGAAACTGAGTGCAGCACAGAAAAACAAATAATATGAAAGAAAGTTTAACTGATACAGAGAATACAGTATGAAGGTCCAACATAAATCTAATCAGAGTTCCAGAAGGAAATGCTAGAGAGACTAGGGAACATGCAGTTCCTTTTTTTTAATTTTTTTTATTGTACTTTAGATGAAGGTTTACAGAGCAAATTAGTTTCTCAGTAAGCAATTAATACACACATTATTCTGTGACACTGGCTGCCAATCCCATGACATGTCAACACTCTCCCCTTCTCGACCATGGGTTCCCCATTACCAGCTTTCATGTCCCCTCCTGCCTTCTTGTCCTTGCCCCTGGGCTGGTGTGCCCATTTAGTCTTGTTTTGTTTTATGGGCCTGTCAAATCTGTGGCTGAGGGATGGACCTCAGAAGTAACTTCATTACTGAGTTAAAAAGGTGTCCAGGGGCCATACTCTCTGGGTTTCTCCAGTCTCTGTCAGACCAGTAAGGGGAACATGAAATTCTTGATGAGATAATAGTTGAGAGGTATCCAGAACTAATACAGAAATAAAAATTAAAAAAAAAAAAAAAACAGATCTCAGATTTAGGAAGACAACAGCACAAATGAAAGCTAGAGATAGTGAATCAATATCATTAAAGTTCTGTGAGAAATAACTGTCAACAAAGCTAATATTTCCACAATAAGAGTAAAGTAAGAATATTTTCAGGCAATTAAAAAGTGAGAGAGTTTACAAGGAACAGATTCTAATATAGGGATTTCAATACATCTACTTCACGAAGAAAGAAAATACACTCATGAGGAAAAAGACTGAAATACATCAAAAAAAAAAAAGTAAACACAGGTATAACTATAAAAAATTGCTTAAAAAATAATTATTCAATAATGCTTTTTAAATGTAGTTATTAAAGATAGCACTAAAATATTCAACAACAAAAGTATGTAAATTGGCAGGTGATTGGAGTTAAAGCATTCTAAGTCCCTTGTAATATTCTGGAAGAAGCTATAACAAAAAAAATAAGTATCAGTTAAATTTAGATATCGCCATGCTAAACATTCTTGTTAAAATGTCTGCAGTAATCACTAAAAGAAGGGAAACAGTGCATGGTTCCTAACCTAGAAAAAGGGAGGAAGGATGGAAACATGTAAGGGTGGGAAATCTTTCAATTCAAAAAGAAAACAAACGAGGAAAAAAAAAAGGCAAGACTAATAGAAAACAAAATACAAAATAAAATCCAAATATATCAGCAAACTCAATATATTGGATACTCCCACTCTCCAATTAAGAGGAAAAGGTTACCAGAATACATTAAAAAAAAAAAAAAAAAAAGAATCCATCTATTTGCTGTTCATCAGAGAGACACCTAACACATAAAGCCACAGAAAAACTGAAAGGTAGAAAAAAGATATACAGCAACACCAGCGAGAGCCAGAATTCATCAGGACTGCCTTGTTTTTCTGGGTCTCTCAGGTTTTTCACATTTGACCAGGTGCAGTCCTACCACTTTTCTAATGCTCATTTTGGTGGAAAATATTTTAGTTTTCCTCCTCTGACAGGTTTCTGCCTTACACAGGTTCCAACTTTCACAGGTTTTACTATACTAGGAAAATGCTAAACAAAAGAAAGCTATTATAGTTATATCAACATCAGACAAAATAGATTTTAAAGCAAAACTCATTAGTAGATATTTAAAAAGGCAAGAGCAAAAGTTCACTACATATTGTGAAAAGGCTCAGTTCTCCAGAAAGATGTAACAGCTCTAAACTTATTTGTGCCTAATAACATAGCATCAAAATATGTGAAAGAAAGTAGCCAGAATTACAAGGAGAAACTGGCAAATACAATATCAAACAAGGTGTTATAATAAACCTCTCTCAGAAATTGATAAACCACACATAAAAAATCAGAAAGAAAACCAATTTGAAAAACACAATTAACAAATTCAATGTAAATGGACATGTTATATATAACACATATTTGGAGAATACACACTGTCTTCAAGCACACACAAGGCAGTTACAAAAATTGATTATATACTAGGCCACAAAGCAAGTTTCATCTCATTTCTAAGAATCACTTCACAGACCACATTCTCCAGACAAGAATACAGTTTGGCTAGAAATCAATAACAAAAAGGTAACCAAAAACATAAGTTAGAAACTTCCAAAATATATTTTTAAACAAGCCAGTTGTCAGAAAGGAATACAACGGAAATTTTAGAAATACGTAAAACCAAAAAATAACAAAATCTCTTCTTATCAAAAACATGCGAGATGCATAAAGCAGTATTTAGGGGGGATTTTACAGCCTTTAAAGTTTACATTAGAAAAGAGAGAAGTTTGAAACTGATAAACTAGACATCCAATTTTCTTGGTTAAAAAATAAACTCCTCAAAAATAGAAAGAAAGTATAAAGAACAGAAGTTAATAAAGTAGAAAATACTAGCGATCAATAGACCTTCAAGTTGGTTCTTTGAAAAGACTAAAAAAACTTAATATATTCTGGGAAGAATAATATAATTTTAGGAATGAAAAGCAGGGACCACAACTGGACGGAGAAGTTCTTTGGAAAAATTAGGAGGTTATTATGAAAAATGTTATGCCAATAAATTTTTAGGAGGAAATGGATAAATTCCTATAAAACATAAATTACCACAAGTGACCCACATAGAAATAGAAAATTTCAATGCTCCTATAAACATCAAATAAATTAAATCAGCAAGTTTAAAATATTCCCAAGGAGAATACTAAGTCTAAACAGATTTAAAGTGGATCTACCAAATACTTAGGTAACAGACAATGTCAATGTTAAATGCTTTCAGAGAGGAGAAACATCATATATTCCCCAAGGCATTTTACAAGATTAAAAAAAAAAATTACCTAAATACCAAAGCTGAAAAGGACAATATGAAAAAGGGAAACTTCAGGCACTGTCACTCGTAAAAATTGATGCAAAAAATAAAAATAAAAAAATCCTAGACGAAATTATTTGCAAACTGAATCCAGCAAGGCAGAAAACAGATACCATGACTTGGTTAGGTTGTTTCAGAAATGCAGTTGTCTCAGCTTTTAGAAATCTATTAATGTAAGTCACCACATTAACAGATTAAAGGAAGAAAATCATATGACCACCTCAACAAATGTATAAAATGCATTCAATAAAATTTAAGAATATCTATGATTTAAAAAAATGCTCAACAACTAGCAATCATTCATCTGCATACTCGCTGGTGAAACATAAAACTATTCCCTTACAAATGAGAAGCAGATAAGAATTCTCCCTATTACTAGTTACACAAAACATTAAACTGAAGGTCCCAGCCAGTGCAATAAGACAAGACAAGGAAAAGGAAGGAATGAAAGGAGGGAGGCAGAGAGGCAGGGAGGGTGAGTATGAAGACAGGGAAGAATCAAAACTATCATTAATCACAAATTATATAATTTACTACACAGAAAACCCAGAAGAATCCTCAAATCAGTAGAATTAATTGGAGAGTTTAGCAAAATTTCTGGACATAAGATCAGTATGTAAGAATAGATTTCATTTATATACCAGCAACAACTAGTTAGCAAATGTACCTTTAAAATTCCAATTGGAATAAAACAGCTAGAACTAAATCAAATAAAAGTCGTGCCAGACTTTTTACAGAAAATATTATAAAAGTTTATTGAAAGACATTGAAGAAGACCTAAATAAATGGAAAGACGTATCGCGTTCCTAAAGACAAAATTATAAAGATGTCCATTCTCACCAAGTTGATCCCGATTCACTGTAATTCAATCACAAACCTCAACAGCTTTAAGAAATTGACAGCTGATCCTAAAATTAATGTGGAAGAGCAAAGGGCAAGATAGCAATGGCACTCCAGAAAATAAACAAGGTGGAGTGCTTCCTTTGCCAGATATCGAGACTTATTACAAACCTGGAAATGCTGGTGGCGTAGTGGTTAAGTGCTATGGCTGCTAACCAAAAGGTCAGCAGTTCGAATCCACCAGACGCTCCCTGGAAACTCTGTGGGGCAGTTCTACTCTGTCCTATAGGGTCGCTATGAGTCAGAATCGACTCAACGTCCCTGGGTTTGGTTTTTTTTTTTTATTTTTTATTATAAACCTGTATTAATAAGACAGCAGAGCAATGGTACAGGGAAAGACAAATAGGACGATGGAACAGAATAGGGAGCCCAAAGGCCGACTCACACTTACATGGAAAACTGATATAGGGCAGAGTGGTTGCTGGAGATGAATGAGAAAGGACAGGTCAGTCTGTGATGAGGTGAAACAATTAGTTTTCTATATGGGGGAAATCTAAAAAGAAATCTTATTTCTACCTCACAGTTACACACACACACACAAATCAATTCCAGATGGAATAAGGACTTAAATATAAAAAGCAAAACTTTAGAATTTTTACAACAGAATGTAAACAAACGTCTCCTTAAAAAGGATTTCTTAAACAACAAAGGGAGGGGGAGGGGTGATAATCCAAGAGAGCCAATAAATAATATGAATTTCAGAGGCGGAGAGCTTAAAAATGACTTGAGTCTAAAAATTAAAAGAGTTCACTTAACATTAGCAGAATTTTCAAGAGCTAGTTCTTTGGATGAAAAATAACTATGAAATGTTGTTTTGCCTACATTTTGAAAACAGTAGTAATACGTACAAACCCATGCCAATCCAATAGGCAATATCTGGGGAAATATAAGCTACTAAATTGAATCAACAAGGAGAAAGTGGCTCAGTGAATCCCCTCCCAAAAATAAGGATGCTGGACCCAGTTTTACAAATGAGTACTGAGTGGCTCCGTATTATAAAAAATATGCATTCCTGAAAATCATCTATAGTTCAAAACACACAAAATTCAATGCCCTTCCCTAGAAAAGAGAGGTATTTCTGTTCACCATCTAGAATTGGCAGTTCCCTTTTTTTGGCCTACCAGCTTTTAAATTATGTGACTGTTCCTCATTTTTTTTAATTTGGAGGGATTCGTACTATTTCACATTTCATACATAAAGCAAGACCATTAAAATGTTTATATGATGCAATTTCCAACTTTTAGAATTCAAATTCACCAAGTGTGACTCTAGTGTATTTTCAAACCTTTAAGAAACAATAATTCTCAGGCCATAGAGGCTGTTTAAGAGCACAGGAAATACGTTACGCCTCACAAAATAATTTTCAAAACTAGTATAACCCTGATATCAAAAGCCAGCCTAAAAAGTAGTACTTCTTGATAGAGATGCAAAAATCCTCAATAAGGAACAGCAAATCAACTCAAAAATATATCATAGAAGTTCTTGGAAACTCCTGCCTTAAGCAGGATTTACACAGCTGGGCATTTGGTCTTCTGAGGTGCAAAGCCAGCAGAATCCCTGAGCTATTCTAGAATGTGCCCTGCAGCTCCCAGGAGATGAGCTGTGTGTTTACCAAGTCAAGAGTCAATTGTGTTTGTCCCCAAACCTCCAAACCTGTTTATGCCAGTTGTACTAATGTGGTAATTATGTAAACAAATAAATTAGATATTATAAAAACCTATAAAAATTGAATGCAAAAAAGAAAGGACTTTGTTTCTATGCAAGCTAATGGAATCCTTTTGCTATTTTTTTACGCTGAAAATTAAGTCTGAGTGAGACAACATAAGAGGTAGTTGGGGAATCTTAAACTTTAAAAGACCTCCACACTCAGACTTTTTGGCACGTATCGTTAAGTTCTCATTCAATTTTAATAAGCCTAAGGCTAAAAATCATAGCTAACTCATTTGGGGCATGGTTTATACCATAGGGATGACATGACACTGGGATCAGTAGATTCAAATTCAAAGAGACCCTGGCATCATGTCAAATGACTGATGGATGAAGGCTACATGGATATGGTTAAAAATAAAATGTTTGTTATGTACGTACACCTTTTAATAAGTTCCTACTTAACCAACTTTTTCAATTAGCTCCCCCCGCCCCCGCTATTTGTCTTGATTGCATCAGACAAGAGGCCTTCTATTGTAATAAATTACAATATCATGACCAATTGACCTATTCTGTTTTCCCTTAGAAATGCAGGTCAGTTAATTATACATTATATTAACCAGATAAAAGACAATATGATTATCTTGATATATGCCAAATGGAATTTGATCATTTAAATTCACATATTAAACTAATTTTAAGCCATAAACTATGACTAGAAAGATACAACCTTAACAAAATCAAGAATACCTATTTGAAACTAACAATTGTTATCATAATTGATGGGATAATGGTGGGGGCATCCTCCTTAGAATCTGCGACTAAGTAAGTGCCTGCTAGCACCTCAATGATCAAATGTTATCCTGGAAAAGGAATAAGGTACAACTACTAGAAAGAAAGTCACAGGTTAACTATTACTTGCGAAAAAACAACCTTACCTACCTGGAAAATCCAACAGAATCAATTAACAACAGTTAGAACTAATAAAAGAGCTTAATAAAGAGTGTTTTAAAGTAAACGTACAAAAATATTGTTTTCCTATACACTAGCAATAGTTTAGACAATGTCATAAGGAAAAAAAAATTCCATTTAGAAGAGCAACCAGTGATATAAAATACCTAGGAATAAACTTAACAAGAAATGGGTTAGACCTATATAAAGTAAGCTAAACAACAACCAAAAAAAACTACTTTAAGGAACACAAAAGAAGACAATATTGGAAATTAACAAATTAAACGTCCAATGACAGAAGAGTAGTTAAAACGGTGGATATACATATAATGGAATAACATGCAGCCATATCTTTAAAGAATATAAAGATACAGAAAAACATTCGCAATACACTTTTAAGTTAAAAAAAAGAGAACAGATTATGAAAAAGTACAATATGATTCCAATTTTGTAAAATATATATATGTATGTATGCACACATGCTTTACAAACATCTAAAAATGTAGATGCTCCAAAATCTTAATACAATAGTGTTTTTCTCCAGCTGGTAACAATAGGGTTGGTTTTCACTTTCTGCCTTACATTTTTCTGTGTTTTCCATATTTTCTACAATGGATAAATCAGAAAAGATAAAAAACTATATATTGCCGCCTCCTAGAAGCCCTATTGTCTTTATTCAGCCTGTAAGACACTCAATACAAGAGTATCCCCCCTTGGCACCATGAATAGAATTTAACTCACTGCCTTTTGCCCAGTCCTATCTATTATGCCTTCCCCCAGCAGATGGGGGGCTCCCCTGGGCCCTCATCATGGGGCTTCATGAATGCATGTTAAAGGCTAGACACGAAAGTCATCTACCAAGAAGGGCCCATGACACATAAAGATGACACCTAGAAAATCAGCCCAGCAGCCAGGCAGTAGCCCTGTTGGGAACTACAGGCCCACCAGTTGGCCCAGGGAGACCTCTCAGAATCTACCCGGACAGCCACTGTTCCTCACTCACACACACGCTCTCCATGCATCTGGAAGAACAGAGAAAGGCCACCTGCCATGGTCCCATGTCCCAGTAGCCAGGGTCTACTCTAGAGACTTCCCAGCTCCCACTGGCCCATATGACCCCACCCAACCCCCTAACCCTCACATGAGTAAACAGGATTCAGATAAACCCTAGAAGCATCTGGTACACAAGGATGTCTGTTTCTGAGAACCTACCCCACGGCTTTCTCCCGGTCCTTCCCTTACTGCACAGGGGAATGAGAGGTGACTGTTTTCTGCAGAGGCTCAGGAAACACCTCCTGCCTTCCCCTCCCATTCTCCCCTCCCCTGCACCCCTCCTACTCCCTACCCCCACCCCTAAGGGAAATCAAGGAGCCCACAAGCAGGTAAACAATACATACATGAGGACTGGATGGAGAAGATGCCAGGTTAATGGGGGCCGAGCCCGACAGACCATCTGCAAGCTACAAATTAAACATGCTGGTTAGCAACAGGATTAGAGAAAGCACTTCTGGGAAGACTGCACAGCCCCAAGGATGTGGAGTTCCTACGGCCAGGTACCCTCTGCTCCCCCTCCAGGGAGGCCTCAAGGGTTGGGGAAAGAACATGTGGTTTGGAGTTCACCAAGTCTGGCTCCGTTGCTTTACCAGCTGCGTGACCTTGGTCAAGTCCTCTGACCTCTTTGAGTCAGCATCTCCACCTGGAGGAGAGGCCCAGTGTGCACCTCACAGGGCAACAGTGAATACGGATGAGACAAAGGACGTGAGCACGCAGCACAGGATAAGACACATGGGAGGTGCTCACCGGTACCTGGCTCTTGCCCACTTTCTCACCGCCCTTGGGACTCATCAACTCACTGTCATGCTCTCAGATGTTCTCCCTGCCTTTCCAAAATCTCAGGGACAGTCCAAGCTCACCATCCCTGGTGGTTTCTTCTAGCAGCTAGATCACCCCACCCAGCACTGGGTGAGTCCCTGCTGGGCATGGTTCCTAAGCCAGCGTGGGTTTCAAAGTCTCTCCTCAAGAACAAAAACCAGGGCATCCTAGAAGTCATCCCACACCCTGGATCAGAGGGGACTTTGAGAGTCTTATAGTCCAACCTGCCACCCCTATACTACAGAAAACTTCCTGCTTTCTTTTCTGGGCATCAAATACTTGCTTGCCATCTCCCAGTACTAAGAATCAATACCTCACAGGGTGAATCCCTGGACTGCAGGGTTGAGGAGGGACTGGGCATCAGGACTAGAGGCAGGGAGACTTGTTCAGAGGCCACTGCAATTGTCCAGGGAAGGTCGTGGAGCTCTGGGTGAATAAGTACCAGTCTATGGGTGGACAAGGAGATACGTCCTGTACAGAGGGAATAGCAGGTGCAAAAGGTGCCAGGGAATAAAGAAGACAACACATTCAGGAAGAAGCAAAGGGCTCAGGAATGCAGGGGCTGGGGAAGGGGACAAAAGGAGGCAAGGCTGGAGAGGTTAGGAGACCAGCTGGGACCCAGAGCGTCCAGGGTTAGAACCTCCCTTCCTTTGAGCCTCGAGTCGGGAGCTCTGGGAGTAACCCCAGCTGTCCTCCCCTTCCTCGGCAGGATAGACCTGGGAGATGCATTCCCTGGAGGGACCAGAAGAGCTCGGATGAAGCCCTACTGAGACCTCTGGGGAGTGCGGAACTCACAGGGCCACCCCTGCTCTGTAAAGAGAACGGCATTGACGGGGACCCTCCCCTGTACCAGCCCTCAGAGGTGTTCAGAGCCAGAATCACAGGCAGGAGGGCAGATGGCCAATGGGCACCCAGTCGGGCCGCTAGATGGCTCAGGGGCACTGGCCACATGTTGGTGGGCATGGTGTGACCCTGGAAGGGACCGGATGAACTCCAGGCAAAGTCCCTAAACAGCCAGAGGCTGGCCAGCCAGGCAGCAGCTCTGCCCTCCTGTTCTCGTTCTGAACCCCACAGAAGCCTTATTTTTATTTTTGATACAGCTCTTTTTTAAGAAAGGTGTGAGGGAAACCAGTAGTTCACCAGAGTAAAATGGACAAAAATAAAGCTAAACATAGTGCTCCAAAGATCTGGTCCAGGTTCAGAAATTATATGTTCTCCTTTGGACTTGGCATAATTTGCCACTCAGGTTCAAGGAGCACGTTCCCACCTTCACGGCAACCTGGAGACTATAACCAGAGCAGCAGGCTCGAAATTAGCCCACGGCCTCGGAGCCCAGGAGCAGGTCAGCCCTACCCACCCCTAGCCACGGGTGTGAAGAACAGGACTGCTGACCTTTCTCCAGGAGAGCCTGCCAGGCCTGACTCCTTGATAACCCCCACCCCTACCACACAGAGACACACCTCACCACCACCACACACTCATACACATACCACCACCACACACTCATACACACACCACCACCACACACTCAGACACACACCACCACCACACACTCAGACACAAACCACCACCACACACTCAGACACACACCACAACCACACACTCATACACACATACCCCACCGCCACCACACACAGTTCCACTTCTAAGCCTTTACCTAAGCTCATTTACCTTCCAGGAAAGTACCAGGATCTTGGACTGTCTTGGTACTTTCCTGGTGGCCAAGAGCATATTTGAAAGCCCTTCTCTCTCCTCCTCTATTCAAACCCCACACAGACTTTGAGGTCTTTCTCTAACCCCTCCTCCTCAGAGAAGCTTCTCCTGCTTATTTAGCCCATGCTGACTCCCAGGGCCAAAAGAGTTCAAGATTTTGGTATCCTTGTTAATAAAACATCTCATCACCTGATATCACTCTGAGTATCCACATTTGAGATCTGCCAGGCACTTCTCATCTCTCTCTCAGCTAGAATGGAAACTTCCCAAGGGTTCATTTCTCTTTATCCTTCCTCAGCACACACCTATCCCCATCTCCAGAAATTTTCCTTCTCCAGAGACTTACAGAAAAAACTCCCACCTTAGGGTGGCCTCTCAGAATGATAGGCAAGAGTCACCCTTGACACACCAGGGGCTTCTCAGTGCCTAGAAGGTGGGGAAGGTATGAGGTGGGAGGAGATCCACCTCTACTTTAAGGGCACCTTTGGGCCTCAAGACCTCTGCAGGAAACTGGGAGAGCCAACATGGTCTGTGTATGTTTGTTCCTACACACTGTTTCTGTTCTTATTTTCAAAATCAGCACACCAAAAACTAGTTTATGAAAAAGCAGATGAGTAAACAAAGACCCCAATTTTGTTTTAAAGATAGAACTGGAGTCAGATTTAGAGTCAGAGACAGAACAAGCAGTGCAGGAAGAAAAGCAAAGCAAGAGAATAAAATGTTAGTACCATACTTTTACATAAATAATGTGCACGTTATACTTTTTTTGCAAACCACGCAACCTCCCCACGCATTATTTTCATAAGCATACTATACCAACATTTTTCACATGTTGCTGACTTTAATTTCAATTTTCTTTTCTGTCCAACAGATTTAATGTTACCAGGATAAAACAGATCTCATGGGAACTTCATTTAAGGTAGGTATTTTCCTCAACCGAGTGCAGCCAATGGTGAACTGAACACTCTCGGACACCATGTTGAAACCAAAGAGTATGACTGCACAAAGAGCTAGAAATTAGTAAGTAAGAAATGATCCTAGGCCTAAAACTACAAGAACAAGATGTTGTTTATATCTTATTGCTTTCATAAATCTTAAATTGAAACATAATTATTGATAATCAATTTCTTTGACATCAACAAAAGTCACCAGAAGAAATTGTGTTTTCATCTTAAAATAGGCTGCTATGGATTGAATTTTGTCCCCCCCAAAAAATTTATGTCAACTTGGCTAGTCGATGATTCCTAGTATTGTGTGATTGTTCACCATTTTGCCATCTGATGTGATTTTCCTATGTGTTGTAAATCCTACCTCTATGATGTAAAATGAGGTAGGATTAGCAGCAGTTATGTTAATGAGGCAAGACTCAATCTACAAGATTAGATTGTGTCTTAAATCAATCCTTTTGAGATATAAAAGAGAGAATTGAGCAGAAAGACAGGGTGATCTCATACCATCAAGAAAGCAGCGCCGGGAACAGAGTGTGTCCCTTGGACCCATGGTTCCTGTGTGGAGAAGCTCCTAGACCAGGGGAAGATGATGACAAAGACTTTCCTCCAACAGAGATAGAAAGCCTTCCCCTGGAGCAGACACCCTGAATTCAGACTTCTAGCTTACTACACTGTGAGAGAATAAATTTCTCTTTGTTAAAGCCATCCACTTGTTGTATTTCTGTTATAGCAACACTAGATAACTAAGATATAGGCCATTTTAGTTTATTCATTCATTATCATCAGTGGTTCTCATTCTCACAGAAAGGCCATTCCTTTTCCTGAATTTAAAAATCTAGATGAAACCCACCTTGAAACCTGGGATTCCTTTCAAGAAATAATCCACTCTTTCAAATTGTTCTCCGACTCAGGTCATTTCGCTTTGGGCCCACAGTGTGCGCGTTTTGGAGGACTCATTTTTTCCAGCTCCTTTTTCTGCTTTATCCATTTGAGAAAGGACAACTCTCCAGCCTTGAACTCTCTTGATGCCGCTCTGGGGCTTGTTTCTTCTGCCCTCACAACAACTTTCAGTTTGAAGCCAGCAGTATAGGACTTGTATTTAGTTCCTGCCATGATCCTAAAGCGTTCTAGCATTTAGATTTATAAACCGAAAAAATGTGCACAATATAATTGATAACTGGCTGGTTCTAGTAAAGGGATCACAAAATTCAAATGTGAGGTGTACAAGAAGCAAGCAAGGTATTTTTATATGCTCGAAAGCATGTGACTAAGGTGGCTTATGATCTTTGATCAAAGACATTGTCGCTAAGAAGACATAATTGAACTATGAAATAAGGAGACCTAACATAGCTTAACGGTTTCACTTAAGATGATCTGATAAGGTTTTCAAATTCAACTGTTGAGCCAAGAGCGATGGTGTTATCAATTTTGCTTTGTTTACTCCTCCAGTTAAAAGCCAGAGTTGGAAGGCGACTGTGATAATTACATCAATGCAGATTGAATCGAGATTCCTATTGATCGCTATTCGATGTCTTTTATGCCAGTGGAGGCTTCACTTTGTTTATGCTTCCAACTGATAGCACGTGGTGTATGGACAGGCCTCAGTAGGTTCAAGGTTCTGACTGATGACTCAAAAGCAAAGGGGTTATAATCATCAACTTAAATTAACAGAAACAAACCCACGGTTTCAATTGTTTGTTTTCCAAATACCGGGGTACTACCAAACTCAATCCACGATTTTTTGACCATGGCTTATACCTTTATTTTACAAACATGATCAAAAGTAACATTTTCAGACTAATGCATGAGGGTAAATGAGGACAGAATTCACTTCTGGAAATGTCACAAAACATGCATAGTATATGCATGCGTGCACTATGCCAGAACTTTTTTCCCATAATTTCCTCATATCTGAGCATTACATGGCTATACACTATTTACATGGGCATGTTATTTGCAAAAAATACGGTAGTATGTTCAGACTGTGTTTGGAGGTGATCTCTAACTATTCATTGCTTTTCAATATTTTCCAAATTTTATATAATAAACATGTATTTTTTTTGTTGTTAGGTGCCATCAGATTGGTTCCAACTCATAGCTACCCTATGTATAACAGAACAAAACACTGCCCAATCCTGTACCATCCTCACAATCACTGTTATGTTTGAGCCCATTGTTGCAGTCACTGTGTCAATCCATCGCACTGAGGGTCTTCCTCTTTTTCACTGGCCCTCCACTCTACCAATCGTGATGTCCTTTTACAGGGACTGGTCCCTCCTGATAACCTGTGCGAAGTATGTGAGATGAAGTCTCCCCATCCTCGCTTCTAGTGAGCATCCTGGCTATACTTCTTCCAAGACAGATTTATACGTTCTTCTGGCAGCCCACAGTATATTCAATATTCTTTGCCAGCATCATAATGCAAAGGCATCAGTTCTTCTTCAGTCTTCCTTATTCATTGTCCAGCATACAAGGCAACTGAAAATACCATGGCTTGGATCAGGTGCACTTTAGTCCTTAAAGTGACATCTTTGCTTTTCAACACGTTAAAGAGATCTTTTGCAGCAGATTTGTCTAATACAATGCATAGTTTGATTTCTTGACTGCTGCTTCCATGGGTGTTGATTGTGGATCAAAGTAAAATGAAGTCCTTGACAACTTCAACCTTTTCTCCATTTATCATGATGTCACTTCTTGGTCCAGTTGTGAGGATTTTTGTTTCCCTTATGTTGAAGCGTAATCCATACTGAAGGTTGCAGTCTTTGATCTTCATCAGTAAGTGCGTCAAGTCCTCTTCATTTTCAGCAAGCAAGATTATGTCATCTGGACATCACAGGTTGTTAATGAGACTTCCTCCAATCCAGATGCCACGTTCTCCTCTGTATAGTCCAGCTTCTCGGATTATTTGCTCGACATATAGAGTGAATAAGTATGGTGAAAGGATACAACACTGATGCCTCTTGGTGTAAGTACAGGTTCCTCACGACCACAATTAAGTGTTCTGGAATTCCCATTCTTCACAATGTTATCCATAATTTGTTATGATCCAGTCGAATGCCTTTGCATAGTCGGTATAACACAGGTAAACATCTTTCTGGTATTCTCTGCTTTCAGCCAGGATCCATCTGACATCAGTAATGATCCCTGGTTCCACGTTCTCTTCTGACTCTGGCTTGACTTTCTGGCAGTTCCCTGTCCAGGTACTACAGCAGCCACTTTTGAACGATCTTCAGCAAAATTTTACTTGTGTGTGATGTTAATGATATTGTTCGATAATTTCCACATTCTGTTGGATCACTTTTCTTTGGAATGGGTACAAATATGGATCTCTTCTAGTCGGTTGGCCAGATAGCTTTCTTCCAAATTTCCTGGCATAGACAATTGAGCATTTCCAGTGCTGAATCCATTTGCTGAAACATCTCAATTGGTATTCTGTCAATTTCTGGAGTCTCGTTTTTTGCCAGGGCCTTCAGTGCAGCTTGGACCTCTTCCTTCAGTACCATTGATTCTTGATCATATGCTACCTCCTGAAATGGTTGAATGTGGACCAGTTCTTTTTGGTACAGTAATTGTGTATTCCTTCCATTTTCTTTTGATGCTTCCTGCGTCATGTAGTATTTTCTCCATAGAATCCTTCAATATTGCAACTCAAGGCTTGAATTTTTTTTTTTTTTTTCAGTTCTTCCAGCTTGAGAAATGCTGAGTGTGTTCTTCCCCTTTTGGTTTTCTAACTCCACATCTTTGCACATTTTGTTTTAATATTTTACTTTGTCTTCTCCAGCTGCCCTTTGAAATCCTCTATTCAGCTCTTTTACTTCATCATTTCTTCCTTTTGCTTTAGCTACTCTATGTTCAAGAGCAAGTTTCAAAGTCTCTTCTGACATCCATTTTGGTCTTTTCTTTCATTCCTGTCTTTTTAATGACCTCTTGCTTTTTTCATGGATGATGTCCTTCACGTCATTCCACAACTCGTCTGGTCTTCAGTCATTAGTGTTCAATGCATCAAATCTATTCTTAAGATGGTCTCTAAATTCAGGTGGGATATACTCAAGGTCATATTTTGGCTCTCGTGGACTTGCTCTGATTTTCTTTCAGTTTCAGCTTGAACTTGCATATGACTAATTGATGGCCTGTTCCATAGTCGGCCCCTGGTCTTGTTCTGACTGATGATATTGAGCTTTTCCATCGATTCTTTCCACAGATGTAGTCTATTTGATTCCTGTATATTCCATCTGGTGAGGTCCAGGTGTAGAGTCACTGTTTATGTTGTCGAAAAAAAGGTATTTGCAATGAAGAAGTCACTGGTCTTGCAAAATTCTATCATGTGACCTCCAGCATTGTTTCTATTACTAAGGCTGTTATTTTCCAACTACCAATCCTTTATTTCCAACTTTCGCGTTCCAATCACCAGTAATTATCAATGCATCTCGACTAAATGTTTGATCAATTTCAGACTGCAGAAGTTGGTAAAAATCTTCAGTTTCTCCATCTTTGGCCTTAGTGGTTGGTGCGTAAATTTGAATAATAATAATTTACGGGTCTTCCTCATAGGTGACAGCATTTACTTCAGGATAGATCTTGAAATGTTCTTTTTGACAATGAGGGTGACGCCATTCGTCTTCAATTTGTCATTCCGAACATAGTAGGCCATATGGTTTTCTGATTCAAAATGGCCAATACCAGTCCATTCAGCTCACTAATGCCTAAGATATCAATGTTTATGCATTCCACTTCATTTTTGACAATTCCCAATTTTCGTAGATTCATACTTTGTACATTCCATGTTTATTATTAATGGATGTTTGCAGCTGTTTCTTTTCATTTTGAGTTGTGCCACATTAGTAAATGAAGGTCCCAAAAACTTGACTCCCTCCATGTCATTAAGGTTGACTCTACTTTGAGGAAGCAGCTCTTCCCCAGTCGTCTTTTGAGTCCCTTCCAACCTGAAGGGCTCATCTTTCAGCACAATATCAGACTGTGTTCCACTGCTATTCGTAAGGTTTTCACTAGCTAATTTTTTTGAGAAGTAGACCGCCAGGTCCTTCTTCCTAGTCTGTCTTAGTCTGGAAGCTCAGCTGAAACCTGTCTACCATCGACGACCCTGCTGGTGTCTGAATACCGGTGGCATAGCTTCCAGCATCGCAGCAACATGCAAGCCCCCACAGTACCACAAACTGACAGACATGTATTATATTTATAATCAGGGAAAAATGAATTCATCCTTCTTCAAAAGCAGAGAAATAATGGAATGAAGTACTACTGTGCTCCCTCAGAGGATCTAACTTCAGGCCTGCCCTGAGAAAGTTCAAAGTTAAAGGCAAAATTCTTCCATGCCACTACCGGGCCTAGACACACCTTCAGCCCAGTCCCCTTGAGAGTTCAAGAGGTTGCACACACACTTGCTTCCATTCTCTCTCTCTCGCTCTCTCTCTCTCATGCACACTGACCTACAAGCCCTGGAAGGCTGAGCGTCCAGATCTGCCTTACGCATATGTATTGAGTCATCTCCAGAACTGGCCACTCACCACTCAAACTGAAGCAGTTCTAGAAACCTGAAAAACGCTCCATCATAAGTGTCAGCTGATGACCTCAACATAGGAAAGCATCTGAGATGATTTTTTCTAAATGTGTGACAGTTTTCATCCCAAGAGCTGGGCCGGTGATGGCGAGAAGGCTTCACAAGCAGAGTCGGTGTAACTGAGGAACGAGACAAGAGGGGACCAATACAGGGGGCTAAACGTGGCAAGAGCGTATCTGAAGCTAGAGAAGAGCCCTAAACTGGGTCCACAGCCAGAGTGTGGTAAGCACAGCAGTGGGGGCTGTACCAGCCATGAGAAGAAACCAGGCTGTGGAGAAACACAGGATGGGCAGACAGCAGCTAGGCAAGCCTCAAATTCTGCCAGATTTTTTTGTCACCCTCCAGTTCCCAAGGACCAGGGCCCTCCATTCTATCTCCATAGGGAGGGCTGGGATGTAAGCTCAGCCAGAATTATCTGGCAAACCATTTGGAACTAGAACCCACTGCCTCCTGGATCAGTCTGGTTTCTCCAAAGTGCCAGGGCTCTAGATGAGATGAGAGAGCAAAAAATTTCCTGGATCAGCCAAACGGGATCAGTGGGTGCCAGAGAAAAACAATACAAAATCAGATACCAGACCGGGGGCTTCCTCAGAGCCCTCAATGAGACTCATCAGGCCAGGGCTCCCTGGAGACAAGGAATGATCTTCTTGCCAGACATGGGGCTCCTTGAGAATAGGGCTTTGTCTCCTCCATCAGATGAGAAGCTCAGTGAGGGCAGGGTCCAAGCCTCCTCCACCAGAGCAGGCTGATCATGTTTCCTTCTTCTCTCTGCCAACCTCTATGGCCATAGAGGCTCAGCCCCTCCCTCTGTGGGCACACCTCCAGGAGCCCACATCCCAGCTCCCCACCCTCTGCCTGGCCAGCAACGCTAGCCAGAGAGGCCCTGTGTTCCCACAAGGTACACAGACCCCACTCTGGCTCAGACCCTGGCCCCAGTTCACTCATATCAACACCAGGAGGGAAGCCAGACTGGGCCTCCTCTCCATTTTCCTCTATGCTGTCCATAGCCAGCAGTACCCAAAATAGCCCTTTCCCATCTGAGTCTGTAGACATTTTGAGGGCAGTACACACAGAATGGAAATTCTGCTGGGCAGGCCCCCACTTCTCTACACAGTCTCAGACAGGCTCAGTGAGGGGACAGAAAACAGAAGCCAGGACTAAGCAGCCTGGAGCTTGGGGAAAATCATCTGCTTAATTCAGCTACAAACACCCACACAGGCCAGAAGGCACTAGCACTGAGTTTAGCTGAATTCCTCGTAAGGCTATCTGAAATTTCTACTTGGGTTTGCCCAGCCAAGACAGATTCCTTCTCAGACCCAGAGAGAGAGTGGGTAGGTCATCCATCCATCCATCCATCCATCCATCCATCCATCCATCCATCCATCCATCCATCCATCCATCCATCCATCCACCAATCCATCCATCATCCACCCATCCATCCATCCATCTATCCATCATCCATCCATCCATCCACCAATCCATCCATCATCCACCCATCCATCCATCTATCCATCATCCATCCACCCACCCATCCATCCATCCATCCACCCACCCATCCATCCATCCAGGCAGACGCTTATGGAATGCCACCTCCAAACCAGGTCCTGTGCTAAGCACTGAGGATACAAAGAGGAATGAGCTCCAGTCTCTGCTCTGAGCTGAGTCTGGAAATATTCTGACATTCACAGACAGATAAGTAGAATGTAAGGCAAGTGCAGTGACCAAGATACAGACAAGGACTAGCAGGAAAAGGGGAGGAATCAGAGAAAATCACACCAAGTTGAGTCTTAAAGAATGGTCAGAAGCTGGCCAAGAGGACAGGGGCAGAAGGTCTCCCCAACAGAAAGGGTGGTGAGTGGGAGTTATGGGGAGCCATGGAGGCTGGAGAAATGTGAAGGGGAGAGCCCAGGACTGTTGACTTCACAGCAGTGAAACTATAGAGCAAGACCTCCTGTCTTAGCATCAGCATGGCCACAGGCCTGAACACCAGAGATGTCCGTGGAAGTGGCAGAAAGATGAGATGATGAGATGATAGAAACAGAGAGAAAGAAGGAAAAAAATCCCTAAATAAAGAGTGAAGCCCTTGTAAACACATCTCCAGAGAGGCTTCAAAGCTGAGCTTCAAGGATCCTGTGCCCCGCCCAGGACCCAAGTGTGCTTTCTTGTTCTTAAGCCTAAAATGATTGGTGATTCAAAGAAAACAGAACCCTCTAAAGTGCCATTCCCATCCCTGGGTGAATACATATGCCATTGGCCTGAATACACGGTGCTGTCTACCTAGGCCTGGAAGGGTGCCAGGGGTGTGGCCAGCATCTTGCAAAGCGCAGCGAGTAGGGTGACAACCCAGAACAGACAATGACAATGTGGAACAGGTGGAGTGTTCAAGGTTGGTACTCATGATGAGGCCTTTCTCCATCTTCACTGTGGGAAGGGCTGGACGGTCTCCATCCTACAGGATCTGGAGCTACCCCAGGGTCCAAGGTGAAGAGAGTGCTCCCCCCTCTGTAAAAGATACCCAGACCTCCTGCCATGCCATTTGGAATTGGCGCCTGGGTCACCAAATGGCCCCAGGGTGCTGAGTATATAGCAAAAGGGTGACTCTTACATGCCCGTAGAATTGGATACCCTTGAAGTAAGGTCCCTCTCCTGCTCCTCTCCCCTTCTTTTCCTGGAGGGTGGGCAGAATGGAAGGAAAGGGGCTATTGGCCTAGACACAAGCCCCTCTTTCTGAGCTGCCTCAAAGGTGCCACCAAGCACAAGTCCATAGATGAATCTGCCCTCCAGGAAGGATACTGGCTGGGATAGAGTGATAGAGGCTGTAGTGCCCCAGAGACAGCCCAGTTACTTCCTCCCCATATTCCTTCTCTCATACTTCCTCCTCCCACCCTGACTTACTTACTTTCTCCAAGGGAAAGCTCTCAACATGACCCAAGGTAGAGGGGTCATATTTCCTCCATGCTCCTGGGGAAAAGGATAGAGTCTTGCCCAGAAGACCACAGCTTCCCCACTAGACTAAAAGATCCCCCTCACAGAGGGAGACATTTTATAGAGGCTGTGGGATAAGGAGGGGTAGGAGAGAAGGAGTACGAAGAAATAAGGAACGAAGTGTAGAAGGAGGCACTCAAGACCAGCTTTTGGTGGGAGTTGGTGTCTCCCTTGGGGACCAGTGCCCATCCTACCTGGATGGGGATGAGGGGCTGCTTGTCATCAATGTCGATGAGCACATCTTCCCCAGGGCTGAGTAAGCTCACGTCATCTGTGGGGGAGAGCAATACCAGGCCTAAGAAGGGGTTTCCTCTAGATGCAGCCTCTTACCAGTCACAAGACTCAGCCACAGACCAAGGCCCCCACTGGGCACCAGGGAATTGCAGGATGAGACACCTCTGTCTCTCCACACTTCCCAATCTCTGTTTCTCCCACCCTCTTCTTCTTTTTCCCATTTTGTCTTCCCCATCTTTCTTCCCATTCTCTGTCTCCCCAATTCTCTCTCTCTCCCTGCTCACCTCCTGCTGTGTCCCTGAATCTCTCTTCCTCAACTTTCCTCCACCACAACCACTACCCCTCACTGGAGCACTCGCCTCTCAGCTCCCACAGGACTGGTCATCTGTTCCTGGTGTGCCCAGCTCCGAGCTAGGCTAAGCCCTGAGGAAGGTGAGGTTTCTGCTTTCTGGTCTAGCTGAGCCTTAACTTCTCATTCAGGTCCCAGTAGGACACATCTCAATTGAGAAATCATGCCTGCTCCTGGGGCCTCCTCCACCCTGGCCCTCCCTACCAACAGCCCCTCTCCCTACCTGGGCCACCCTGTGGGGGTGGACTCTCTGCTGAGTAGGGGTCACACAGGAAGCTCTCCAGTGAGCGGATGGTGCACTGGCCCACCACAGGCCGGCGGCCAAACTGGCGGTTATCGATGACCTTGACCACGATGGGAGGACAGTACAGCTCCTCCCTGGGCAGCATCTGGGCAGAGGGGGAGGGGCACTCTGGGCATGGGCCTGGACTCCCTCTCTGGGAAATCTGGCTGGGGGGAGGCCCTTCTTCACAGGGCAAGGATCAGATAATGCTATAAACCCCCCGATAATTCCCAACGGCCATAAATCCAAAATGGTAGTTAACCAAGCCCAGGAACTGGCCAATGGTGCAGAGAAGCCACACACCTTTTCTGTCTGCCTGACTGCCGTGTGGGGTGGTTGACTTTCCCCCTCAGCTTTACCTTCCAAATACATCCAGCTCAGCCTGGAGTTAAAGCAAGCCTACATTCCCTGAACCCTCACTAGCCGGGGAGGGAGGACAGGGGAGAAGTTGGCCCAGGATTCAACATTTCTTGCAGGCAGTCCCCCCCAAGTGGATACTCAAGAGTTGGCTTACAGACTGAGATTTTTTTCTCCGCCCCCCCCCCCGCCCCCGCCCAGCACTTTGAACACAACTTGAAATAATTTATATGCTCTCCTTCGGTGGCGGCTTTGGCTCAGCCAAGAGGAGGCTCCTGTTGACAGCCACTGGGCCTGGAATTTCTATAGTGCTTTCATCTTGCAACCATTTTCCTTTCCTCAGACTTGCTTTTCTCTGGCCACTAGGCCCAGGCAGCCAAGGGAGCTGTAGAGGGCTGGGGGACCCAACCCAGGCAAGAAGCACTGGGGGGCATGCTCCTCGGAAGGGCAAGGCAGTGGCAGAACCCAGTCATGGAAGGTTTGGAGAAATTACTGAAGGTCAGGGCCCTGGCAGGCCCCTGAAGGGAGCTCCAGAGTCTGAGGCTTCCCTGGAAGGGAAACCAGCCAAAGAACAGCTCTCGAGGCTTCCGTTGATTTGGAATCTGGGTAGGAGGGAGCAGGCTGGCCCCATTCATACTATTAACAAGCTCAGATGCTTCCAGTGAGGAGACTGTGAACATTTCCTCCCATTTTACAGAACAGGAATAGTGAGGGGAGAAATGTATCATGACCTACTCAGGGCCTGCTGGTGAGTCAGGGCAGGACCCCCAAGCTGCCATAAGGAAATGCTAGCCACCAGGACTCTGGAAGTGGACAGCAGGCAGATTGGGGCTCACCACTTCCATGAAGAGGGTGCAGATGTCGAAGTTGGGGTTCTTCCGGAGGTTTCTGATGACACAGGACTGCACCGTCTGGCCCCCACACTCCACCACAAGGCTGGGGGACGAGATACCAGCCAGCTGGTAACTCTTCATGTTCCGCAGGCCCCATGCCAGGATCTGGGACATAGAATGAGGAAAGCACTAGCAAGGGCCCAGGACCAGGACCCACTGGGCTGGGCCAGGAAAGGAAGCGCCAGGCTACTCCACAGCCCCAGTACTGCCCAGGCCAGGCTCACCTCAATGGCGGTCCGCTGGAGAACTGGCTTGATGTTCTGGGGGACCATGTAGATGTTGGCCTCCCTTTGGGGTGGTGGGTAGGGCAGGTCGGTGTCCTCTGACTGCAGGGTACAGCAGGTGGATCAGAGACAAATGTGGGAGGAAGACCAAGGCAGAGAGGCAAGGAAAGAGAAAGACGGGACAGCAAGAATGACATGCATGGAGAGACACAGAAACAGAGAGCAAAGATGCAGAAGTGGGCAAAAAGGTAGTCAGAAATGAGAGAGCTAAGTCAGTTTTTGCCAGGCACCGTCTTCTTCAGGGCGACAATTCAAGTACCTTGGCCCACAGTTTAGGTGGCCCCGTTTCAAATGTAACCCAACTTGCCCCTCCCTCCTTAATGCAGGCTCTGATGCACCAATGAGCTGCTCAGGATCTCCCTCTTCCCAACACCCATGCACGCATGCACATATGCACACATGCACGCACGCACACCCTGGTACTTCCATACCATCCTTCTCCTTCTAGCCCCTTCTTGGCACACAGCACTCTCAGTCCCGAAAGGGACACGTCCCTTCCCTCGAGGCCAGTGATTTTTTCTCTGGCTCAGACCTTCTTGACTTACCGCCTGCTCTGGTGTTCCACCTCCACCCCACCCCATACCCAGCACACCCTTCAGCCCCAAGCCCCCTCTGTCACACCTGTCCAGTGGAAGGATGGAGAGAGAACCTGCACTGTGAGCCAGAAAGAGCAGAGCAATTTACAAGTGGGAGGAGGGCATATAAACACTCCCCATCCACAAAGCACCAAAGAGCATGGCTGGAGGGCTTCTCTCACCACCACAGATCAGGAAGGAAGGAGCACGGCATGTGTCCTGTCAGTCCTACCAAGAGTTGGCCAAAAAGGCTTGGAGAAGAATGCCCAGTGATCATGAAGAACTATATGGCGGAGCATGCTGGGGGCAAGGGAGACAGGTACTGTCATGCGTTAGGAGTAGCCAACTACCAAGTCCCGGGAAGGATGCACAGCGGGTAGGAACACCTTCTCGGGGTATGAATCCTGACTCCTTGAGTTAAATAACTTATTTTGCTCTCTATGGCTCAATTTTTCATCTATAAAATAGTTATTAAAATTACATCAACCTCAAAAGTTATTGCAAGGGTTGAAGAAGTTAATACCTGTACCACATCTAGAAGAGTGTCTGGTTCATGTAAACTCTCAATAAGACAACCACTGCTAGCCCACGTGGCGCCTTTGCGACAATTAGAGAAAGATGTCCCCTTCTTAAGACTCTTTACTTCCATGTTCGAAAATTATCATATTTTGCTAGTTTATTAGAGAGACACTTTACTGCCATCTACTGGAAAATGGTTATAATAAATATAAATCCAAGCCCCAGCCCATTGCCGTCGAGTCAATTCCGACTCATATCAACCCTATAGGACAGACTAGAACTGCTCCAAAAAGGTTTCCAAGACTGTAAATCCAAATGGAAGCAGATTGCCATGGTGGGTTCAAATCACTGACCTTTAGGTTAGTAGCCCATTGCTTAACTACTGTACCACCAGGAAAAAAAAAAAAAAAGAGCTCCTATTAAATGCAAATAGAATTTCCAGGATAGATATCATCTAATAAATATAAGTAGATGATATCTATCCTAGAAATTGCACCCCCTTAGCCACAGTGCCTTGTGCAGTGCACAACCTGCATGTCCATGCACAGAGACCCTGACACTCAGTAAATGTGAACTTTAATTTAAAAGGCTATACCGGACACTTTACAGAGCTTGCCTTGTGCAAACTCAACCAACGATGGGAGCTTTGCATTTTCCAAGTGACTTGCTTGGGTCTCCTTCTCAAAGGGTGCTGCATCCATTCACATACGCCCTGAGGTAGATGGTGGGAACGGAGAAATACACCAGCTTCCTCCCACCTCCATGAACCACTTCGCAGCCAACGCCAGCTGTCACTTCTGTCCAGTGACTCAGAGATGACACTGCACTTCCCTGACTGGTAATGGTTAGCTGATCAGTTCTAGAATCAGACAGGCCTCCATTCAAGTTTCAGCCCTGCTACTTCCTAGCTGTTTGACCCTGGACAAATTACTAAGCCACTGTGAGTCAGTATCCTCATACGAAGATTGGGGACAACAATGCCTATACGAAGTGCCTCTGAGAATTAAATGAGAACAAATGTAATGAGGTCTAGCACATAAAAAAAAATTTTTTTTTTTTTTCATAGAAAGTACTTGATAATCAGTAATGACTAATTATTACTGTAACTGCCGTCGTGGTTGATCTTCCCAGGAGGACTTGAGGAGAGCTGATCCATCAGGGACATCTCTCAGACAGCACTGGCTTTATAGCCATCCCTAAGTCACCCAGGCAGAGTGAAGGAATCTGTGGAACTTTCCTCCCGGTGCACAATGTAGGGGTGTGATGTAGGAAGCACTGGCGTGTTTAGGCCGCCTGAGAGATGAGGTGTCATCAAGACAAGGGTGACACGCAAACCGCCTCGGCGTGTGACTCCCAGGGTGCTTGCACATCTCAGTCTATGTGACACCTCCTGGAGCAACGGAGGCAGGGCTTGTATGATAGGGAGACCCCTGGCTTGCCGCCCACCCTTGGCACTCGAAGTCACCAGCTGCAGTGGCTGTGCAGACAGGGGTCGCCTCTTTAAATGAAGGGTTGTGCCTGCTGGCCAGCTCATGGCCCGCTCATGCCTGCCTGGGGCTGATGCCCAACTTGATGTAGGCCTAGAGCCAAAAGCCCTAGGGGAAAAGGGGCCAAAAAAAAAAGGATCAGGGAAGGAACTCAAGTTCCCCAGGGTCGAGAGGCAGAAAGACCAAACCTTTCTCACAGGACTGCAACATTCCCCTGAAATCGCCAAGGAAAACTCATTAATACATTTCCCTCTGGAACTGTCCTTTCTGGGCCCCCACACTCTGAGCAGCATCCCTTTGACTCCTTTTATCCCTTATATCCACATCTCATCTTTCTTCCAGCCTCCCTTGAGCTCTGTGGTGGCAACATTCCTATCTATACACTGAGGACCCGTGTGTAGACGTTTGGGTCACCCATTTTCAAGAGCCTGTTCGTTAAGCAGAAACCCTGGTGGCAGAGTGGTTAAGGGCTACGCTGCTAACCAAACAGTTCGAAGTTCAAATCCACCAGGTGCTCCTTGGAAACTCTATCGGACAGTTCTACTCTGTCCTACCAGGTCGCTGAGTCAGAATCAACTCGACAGTAACGGGTTTGGTTTTTTTTTACCGGTTCATTAAGAAAGAGAAGGAAGCAAGAATCTGGAGGAGGTTAAGCTCTAGTACCGTGTGGAGGAGGCCCTGGAGGAAGAAGGCAGGTGCACACAGCTGTAGAGTGCCAGGCCAGCGGAGGCAGGAAAGAGAGACAAGCAGAAACACGTTAGAGATGTGTCACGGGGCAGCTCCCTCAGCGTCAGGCCACCACCTCTGTCCACCTTGTCTTCAGGCGTCCTGGGACCCTCTTGCTCCCTGCCACATGCTGCACCTCCCTGGGATCCCTGCCTCCAGGTCCCCCCTCCACCCTGCCTGCAAGCTGCCACCACAGCATTCACCCCTACTGCTGAGCACGCCTCGCGGCCCTTCTGGGAGCCTGTTGAGTTACTACTGTGCTTTGATGTCTAAACCCTGTAGCTCTCTGAACCTCTACCTACTCCTCCCCAGCCTCTCACACTACCTACTGGATCTTTCTCTTCTTTGGTAAAAGACACAGACATCTCTCAGATCCACCTGCACCTGCGCCCTCCTCTCTGTGCCCCCCCACCCCCCCACCCCCAGCAGCCTCCGGAACTCTCTTCCCTCCTTCACAGTGAAGTTTCCGGAAAAGAACTGTCTACATTCACAGCCTCTCCTCCCTCGCTTCTACTCCTTTCTCTGCCCCCACACACTCTGCTTCTGCTGTCCTCCTCCCACCCTACCCCCACTCCCCTGAAACTTTTCTCTCCAAAGTCAACAATGACTTGCTTGTAGCTCAACCCAGAAGACACCCTTCAGCTCATACCTCTCTCACCCGCTCAGCAGCTGACCTTGGCCTCCTTCCTAAAATGGTCTCTCTGATTCCACACTGCTAACCCCCCCACCCCCAGCCTCTCTGGCTGCTCCTACCATCTGTTTGCTGAGTCTCCTTAGCAGCCCCCCTCCTCCACCCACCCTGAAACACCAGGGCTCCTTAGCCCTCTCTTGGCCCACATTCCCAACCTCTTACTGCTCATTACATTCATGTGCCCAAGGTTCCCATGCAGAATTGTCCAGAATTGGACTCTTTCTCTTCCCTTCAAAATCTGTTCTCTTCAAATGTTCCTGTCTCAGAAACTGGCTCCACTATCCACCTAGATAATCAAGCCAAAAATCCCTATGCCACCCTCCCCCTCATCACCACGTCAAACTGATCACCGAGCCTTGGCATTTCTGTCTCCTAGTATCTCTCATGTCCATCCACTTGTCTTCTCTCCTTGGTTCGGGTCATTATGCTCGCTCACCTGGATTCACCAATATCCTCCTAGGTGGTCTTCTCACATCTGATTTTGCACACCTCCTCCCAACAACCAATGCATGTTAGACTCTGCAGCTAAGGTAATCTTTCTAATAAGGTCACTCCCTTCTTAAAACCCTTCAAAGGTCCTTACTCGCTCAGGATGAGGTCAAACTCCTTGACCTGGCCTCCAAGACCCCTCATCTTCTAGCTCCTACTGACTTCTCTGGTCTCGTCTCTCACCAGGCACCTTTCCTCTCCAGGCCCCAAATAGTGAGGAGCCACCATTCCTCCCTCAGACGTGCTCAACACTAGCAGGTTGCAGGAGGCACCACGCTCTTTTTAGCCTTTGAGGCTTGGAACTCACTGGTCCCTCTGCCTGGAATGTTCTTCCACCCCACTTCATCCAGCTACCTCCTACTGAGACTTCAGACCTCCGTTTAAGTCTCCCCTGGTGCTCTGAGCTTCAGTTAAGTACCCTCATGGTTCCCATATCTCTCTGGACTTACTCCCATTCTGATACACATCACCTTGTGCCATCTCTATGTGCTTATTTATCTGTGTCCTTGGTTAAACCAGCAACTCTGTAAGGCAGAGACCACAGCTGAATCCCCTGTCCAATAAATAAATTATTTTAAATGAATAACTGAAGAGAAGGAGAGCAGGGTAGCATAGCAGACAGATGGGTGGCTGGGTCGGCAGGTAGATGGATGGATAAAGAAATCCTTCCCAACACTCTGGTCTGCTCCAGCCTGATTCTCAGGTCCTCCCTACCACCAGCTGGCTCTTTGCTCCCTCTGTTTGAATGGACTTCCCGCACAACCTTCTGAACCTGACACATCTTTCAGGGCCTAGTTCAAGCTCTCCATCCTCAAAAAAACCTTGCCAACCACACCAGAAACTTTTTATAACCCTATTTTCTGATTCTTAAAACTTTGATTGTCTAAGCAACCCTACGCAGCCCCCAGGCTCCCGAGGTCCAAACTGGTCCCAGATCATCTCACATGGGGAGTCCTATGGCCCCAGGCAGACTGCTAGCTCCTGCTCCCAAGTTTCTCAGCCTTCTCTGGCCCAGCCTACCTGAGAGGTATGACACTGTCCCTCCAGGTCAGTGACTCTCAGTAGGGGTGGGCTGTGGAACTGTGGGACCAGTTATACCTTGCCGCACAGGCGGTTGGCTGTAGATTGATTTGTAGTGACTGTAGTGGGCTTGGGGGTATAAGAGTGCATCTCAGACTGAAGGCCACCAGGACAATTTGATTTTGCTCTTCTCCATGTGGTAGGGGTCTTGAGGACTGCAGACCTCAAAAACCAAACCCATTGTCATGGAGTCGATT
Organism: Elephas maximus indicus; assembly: GCF_024166365.1. NCBI lineage: Eukaryota > Metazoa > Chordata > Mammalia > Proboscidea > Elephantidae > Elephas > Elephas maximus. The sequence continues at coordinate 64,511,051 of NC_064835.1, forward strand.
CTGACTCATGGTGACTCCATGTATTACAGATGTATTACATGTATTCTTAGGGTTTTCTTGGCTGTAATCTTCATGGAAGCTTTTCTTCCACTGGGTGGGTTCAAACCGCCAACCTCTTGGTTAGTAGTCAAGTACAAACCATTGGCACCATCCAGGGACCTCAAGGGCAGCCACATAATATAGGCCTAATTAGATGAAGTCCCCTTTGACCAGACCCTTCCCACTATGAACACTGGGAAGGCCTGGGGTTCCCACACTGAGGGGTGATCTACAGGCACGCAGGGTATTCATCAACCCACCTCAGACCACGGAGCGCCTGAGGACAAGTGAGGTGCTTTTGTGCCCATCAGAGCAGAGTCTACCTTTCCACCCCTTCAGTCTACCTATCCCTCTGGTCTCAGTCTATCCGCCCCTCTGGTCAGTTCAGTAAGGTTGCTGAGGGCCCTGAGAGATGAGGAGGGCTGCCTCTCCAGCCCTGGGGCCATCATATAGACAGACACTTATTTCCAGGAGCCAGAAGAAGTATTGGCAAGGCCCTCCAGCCACCTAGGTCAGCCCTGTCACCACTAGCCCATACAGGCCCAACTTACCCAGCGAGGGACAGTCAGGGGACCCTTTGGACATTCACATCCCAGCTCCTGGGGGGAGCTCCAGGCGGGGGCAGCCAGGCCGGCTGGGAGGGCTCCATTGTCTGCCAGCCCCACCCAGCTCGTTAGGAAAAACATGTTGCTCTAATTACACTTCCCAGGAAAAACAGTGTTTTAAATTAAGGCCTTGAGGGAGGGATTGGGGGGATGGGGGACCACTGGGTTTATTTTTCTGATTGCAAAACACGAAACTTTTCCTTCTAGTGGATCTGGGGGTGCAAGAGTACATCTCAGACTAAAAGTTGTACCCTGTTGCCTGGATCTGAACGAGGGAATTGAGCGACATCTGGTCGACCCCTTGAGCCCACAGTGAGACCAGCTCGGAGCACTGGGTCCCTTCTACCAGAGCAGAGAAGCAGCAGAACCAAGGGGTAATACTCCTAACCATGTCTGCCCTTAAGATGCTCAGGACAGCAAGCCCCTGCTCCCCACTAAATGGTCCCAGGTGGGGTCCTCCTCCACACATGCTCTGTTACCCCAGGGCACCCTGGTTATTAAGTGACTCGCCATCACCTCTTCGATGCATGTGCGGGTGTGTGCGTGTGTGCATGTGCATTCTCTCAAGTGTACATACTCGCACACACTCACACATGCGTGCACACGCTCTCCAGTTCTCAGGAAATCTAAAATTGCAGTTTCTTTGAACTCATTCCTTTTGGCAGCTCGGACCGCCTTTGTTCTCCAGACAAAAGAGGAAAAGAAACGAGACAGAGGGCTAAGAAGAGGCGGGGAGAAGGAGGGAGAGTGGGAGCCTGGGCCAGGAAGCAAACAGAGGAAGAGCGAAACACAAATCGAGAGCAGGGAGAGGGGAAGGCCCTTGGAAAGAGAGGGAACAGGAGACAGCATGCGGCACAGACAAAAAGACAGGGCTAGGGAGCAGGAAGGAAGCCCTGCGCTCCATGGCTCTCTCCACCAGGGTCCAGGGCTCCTTCCATAGTACCAAAGCCTCAACAAAGCACAACGGCTCTCGTTCCACCAGCAGTTCCCAGATAGGGCAGTTCTAACAAAAACAAAACCAAACCCACTGCCATCAAGTCGATTCCGACTCATTAGCGACCCTATAGGACAGAGTAGAACTGCCCCACAGAGTTTCCAAGGAGCACCTGGTGGATTTGAACTGCTGACCTCTTGGTTAGCAGCTGTAGTACTTAAATTAACCACTACACCACCAGGAGTTCTAGATGAGCATAAACTAGCCCCCAGCAGTGACGTGACCCAGCCCCAGGGACTGCTGCCTGGGCCCCTTGCCTGCACCCGGTGGCCATCCTGTAGACCTCCCCCAGCCCCTTTCCCAATCCCTGCTTTCAAAGCCAGCTCAGAGTCATACCTCCCAGGAAGCCACCCCCCACGTCCTCCATCTGCTCCGAGAACCTCAGCACCGCAGACAGCACTTCAGCTCACTTATCTGCACTCTGGTCTTCCAGAAGGTTTTCAATCTACTTTGCACAGGTGTGTGAACCTCTGCATGTGGCTGCCACTCTAGCTGAAAGGAACTCCCGCTAGAGGGGTTCCGGAAACCATCCCGCAGACCCACCTGCTGCCATATGCCCCCCACCCCATCCCTCTCCAGTCCAGGTCCCGTCCCCATTACTGCAATTATTTCAAAAGCCTCCTTCCTGGCCTTCTTTGCTCCCCCCGCTCCCCAACCCATCCAGACAGACAGCTTCCTAATGCACCGCTCCAGCCCTCTCCACGCCCAGCCGTGCAGGGCTCCCCATGGCCAGTGGCCCAGAATCTAAGCTCCCAGAGGCTGGAGCATTCTTCACAGTGATGGAGGCTGGAAGGCTGGGAGCCTGGTGGACTGGTGGAGGGTTATACAAGGCAGTGGCTTGGCCACAGCAAAGACAGAAATACAGCTAGAGGAGGCTGGCTTGTTGCAGGGCCAGCACGTGGCTCCACATACCTGCCTCCACCTAGGCTCCCCCAACCCCAGGATTCTTTTTCTTCTTCTTTTTTTAATTAAGGTGAAATTCAGACAACATACAATTAACCATTTTAAAGTGAACAATTCAGTGGTATTCAGTACATCCACAACGCTGTGCAACCACCACCTCTCTAGTTCCCATATGTCCTCATTGTCCCAAAAGGAAACCCCATAGCCATCAACAGTCGCTCCCCAGTCCCGCTCCCCCACCTCTGGCAACCATCAATCTAGTTTCTGTCTCTACGGATTTACCTATCCCAGATGTTTGCATCTTAACGGCATCATACCCCCCTGGATTTCTTAACACCAAATGGGCCCCAAGATCTTGCCATGAAGCTTGGTCTTCAAGCCATAGGGAGCCAGCTATGAGCTCCGGGTCACGTGAGTGGCAGCGGGCTACTGGGGATGAGAGGCCCACAAGGTCATCTCTGGGGTTATTCCCTGGACCAGCTAGTAGCCCATTCCCTACCTCCATTCACGCCACGGGGCCTCAGACCCTCTGAACCTGCCAGCTTAGCTGGCCCCATGCCCAGCAGACACCCAGAAATTGTCCTCCCTGAACCCCGTCTCAGCCTGTGGCCTGCAGCAGGACACTTGGCCTCTTCAAGGTCTGGTTGCCAAGCTTCAACTTTGATTTGCTTCCTGAAAACGAGCCCACAGCAAGATCCCTGCTCTCGGAATCCGAGTCTTCATTGCTATATATTACAAATCCAGTTGTTAAGTATTGTAACTTTTTTAATAACTTGTCCCTGGGCTGGGTTTTCTTTAGAGCAGGCTGTGGGTTTTGGCCCCAGAGTGCTCTTAATCAAGAGCGAGGGCTCCGTACTGCTTCCCTGGACAGAGCTCCGCTCCCCTTTCCAAATCGGCAGTCTTTCGTAACTGCAGCCAGAAGCAGGAGGCTGCCTGTCAGGCACAATTACTGCCAGCTCACTTGGCGGACCCCACCTCGGTCTGGGAGCGAAGAGGAAGTGAGGTAAGGGGCGCGGGGCCTGTGGATCCCACATCCTGACCCTGCACTCTCAAGTCCAAATTGCACTTTTCTGAAAATGTCAAATGGTGTCCGCTCCCAGCCTGGGGATTCCCTGATGGCAGGAAGTGGCTGCCCTTTTCCCAACTCCCCATCTGAACAGGGCTCTCGGTCCAGTCTTTCTGCCCAGGACTGTGTCCGGGCTTGCTCGTGAGGCTCTGCTCACAGATGAACTGGAGGCATAGGAAATGTGCTCCTCATCCCCCATGGCAAAGGACGTGACCTTGCTTTGCCCGGATGCAAACCCCAAACTTCTTCCCAGTCCTCAGGAATCCCAATCACCTCAGCCCCCAAACCAACCAGGCCTCAATCTGGACCCTGGCCACCCAGACCAAAGGTACATTCCCCCACCTCTTCCTAGGCATTGCGGCAATGTCTGGCTGATACCGCCTCTACCAGAAAGTGTTCCCTGACTGCTCTGGCCCCTTCTGAACATTTTATTCTTGAAAACATGCTACCTGGTCTTCGACCTGATGAGACTGCATTGCTCTGTTTACTGTCTGGGTAAGTCTGGCCTCCCAGTAGAACAAGGCTTCTGAAGCCAGAATCATCCAGAACACAGCCAGGTAGCCCTGGACCCATGCAGAGTATCAGAATGGGCTGGAGAGGGGCCTCCATATGACAGATGCCCACTGGGGCACCAGAACCTGGAGGGGTGTCCTATACCTTCCCTCTGTCTCTTCTCCCCTACCCCCAGCCTTAAGCCACACCTGTGAGGGCCCAGCTCACCTCTTCCAGGATCCTTGATGTATCCTGTACCTGGACCATGAGTATGGTACATTCCGCATCCAGGAGATGGTGGAGGGAGGAAAGAGAGGAGGGTAAAAGTTCATTTTAGTGACAAGGAGCACTCCCCTAGGCCAGTCTGCCCTGGGCTGGGGCAAAGATCAGCCCACCAGGTATCACTGCTGAGAGCAGCCAACAGAAACCAGCTCCCATCAAGGGTGTGGGGGTGTGTTTCCCCTCATGCCCCCCGCGTGACCCATGAGAAGACGGGGTGACAGACACCAATGCGGAGGGACTGGTGGCAAAGCTGAAGCACAGGCCTACGGCCTGGGGTCTCTGGGAGTGACAGACAGGTGATGGGAGGGTCCAGGACCCGGGGGCAGCAGGCCCAGGCAGAAGACAAGTCTGAGGCACTGGAGCTGCTGCCCCTGCCGGGGCCTCTGGACTTGGGGAGCCAAGGAGAAAAAACCTAGGATCCTCAGAGGTTAGCAGGGCTGAGAGAGGGAGCGTGTATTGGGCGGAGCAGGGATGGGGGAGGGGAGCAGAGTGTGGGGTGGGAGGGGAGCAGAGGGTGTGGCAGGAGGGCTTGTTTGGTAAGAATTGCCTTGTGAGGGGTGGGGCATCCAGAAAGCTCCCAAATGCTCACATCTCAGAGCTGCAGCAGAGCTTGGTCTAGAATAGTGTGTCCTGAATTAAATACCCTGGGGACCAGTGAGAGGTCTACATTTGCCACCATGACCCCCAGGAAGGAGGGCAGCCGAGAAGGGAATGAAGTCCTATAGTAGCAGTAGAAGGAAAAAACGGGGTCACAGCGGGAACAATTAGTTGGGAAACTGGGGTCTCAATCAGAGCGTCTAAAACTCGAGCATGCATCAGAGTCCCTAGAGGGCTTAAGACCCAGGCTGTAGACGGCACCCTCAGAGTTTGTTTCAGTGCTTTAGAAGTGAGACCCAGAATCTGTGTTTCTCACAATATCCCAGGTGATGCTGCTGCTGGTCAGACTACACTTTGAGGACACCAGGCTACATCTGTAGTTCTCAGCCCTGGCTGCACATCAAACTCCTCTAGGCAGCTCTGAGAGGTCTCAGTGCCTCTGGCCCCACACCCGGAGAGGGTTTCATTTGGTCTGGGGTGGGCCTGAGCACTGTAATTACTAAGCTGCCCAGGGGATTCTCGTGAGCTGAGAGCCACCGGCATGGATGTCCACAGGGCCCTGCAGTTTGAGAGCTCGTGATTCTCGGAGAAGGCCCGAGCTGGGCAGCGAGACTTGAAGGGAGATGAGAACCCTGCCCCTGTGACCCAACCCGGGTCCTCCACTGCTTAAGGCACTATCCAGGCCTCCAGGCAGGATGGTACAGGTGTACACCTGATCATCCCTCCCACCTGGGAGGGTGCTGCTAACACAAGGAAAAAGAAAGGTAAGAGCAAGACTTACCTCAAAACCAGGAATATGGTGGATGGCCGGCTAGGGCGGAAGAAAAAGAGAGCTTTAGTCACATGTTTGTCACCCAGGATAACACATCTTCAATGACACTCTTGGAATATCTCCAGGGGTCTGCAGACTCTGTTCCTTGGAGGCCTGGGGCTTCCTCAGAGATACCTGGGGGCCCAGGAGTTGGGGGGTGTGCAAGGGGAAGCCAGGTTGGCAGTATGCTGGGTGCCCCCAAACACTTCCCCCAGAACAGCCTTGTTTATATCTGAATTACACACTGGGGTTCATGCCATACAAACAGCAAGTCTGAAGACAGAGCGCTAACCCAAAACCCCTGTTTTGTAGCAGGGATGTCACTGGCCCAGGGTCCTGCAGCCAGGCCATGACAGAGCCAGCACTAGGTGGGAGGTCCTGCCCCTACCTGTCACTGCAGTTCAAACTGCCACCCCCTCTCCCTGCCAGACCACAGAGGTCCTCCCCACAGGAACCATGTTAGTGTGTAATCCAGTGAAGAATAAATCCAATGGCCAGAGTACTCAGACATTCTCGTTTGGTCCAGATTTCCAATAGTTTACCCCAATGTTAGATCATGCCATGATTTGGGGTTCAGAAAAGATGAGCAGAACCAATCTGAGCAGGAGACCTGACTCCCGGAGCACTCCCCAAGTGCAGGCCCCCGGTAGGGGGAACAGAACGTACTGGCAGTTCCCTCCCATCATGGAGGCCTGCCTCCCCCCACCCTCTGTACCTTACCATGTGCTTCTCACCTTCTCTCTCTGGATGAGCTCAAAGGAGGCCAGCAGCTCGCCTGCCGCCTGGCTGCCTCTGGTCAGCGGGAACCAGGCCAGTCGGGGCATCCGTTCCAGACTTGGTTGGCAGATGCAGCGTCCCAGAAACTCATCTGCACCCTAGACCAGCATGGAGAAAGAACAATCAGAGCTGTGGGCAGCCTCAGAGAGGTCAGCAGGCCTGCATCCAGCCCGCTGAACTAGAAAGGAGCCTGGAAGTCCAGGCAGTCCCGTCTTGTAGAACAGTGAGCTGTGCCCTCCTAGGGGAAGGCGAGGACCATACCCCACCCAGGCTGCTGGCCACTGATGCTGGACTTGAATTCCTACCACATCAGGAAGTCCCCCTGCACGTCAAGCTAGCACACCCTGCTTTCATTTAATCAAGCTCCAAGCATTCCTCTAACACCTCAGCGGTGAAGGGGTTTTGACATTTCCTAGGACTTCCATATCCCATTTCATTTATTTAAATCCCCCATTTTCCAGATGGGGAGACTGAGATCACGCTCATCAAATGAAATGAGTGGTGCTAAAATGGAGTTTTCACCTTCTCATTCTTTTGATCGAGTACCTTCTGTGGCTCCCTGCTGCCTGGAAGGTAGAGTCCAAACTCCTCCTCCAGGTCCGAAGGCCTCTGGCTGCAGCCTGCTCTACCCCTCTTAGTCTGCCTTGTTCCCTCCCTACATATCCTCTGCTCCAGCAGGCTGGCCTCTGCTGGCTCTCGGCCCCCCACTTGGCATGAGCCATGCCCCACCCCTAGACTGCCCTTCACCCTTCTCAGCCATCGTTCACAGCCCTGCTCAAGCTCCCCCCTTAGATATGGGTGTCTGTGATCTGGCTGGCCTGTGGACTCCCGTCTTGTGGTTAGCTTCCTCAAGGATGGGGCAGTGGGCAGTGCCCGCCAGATGGTTCCATGGCCTTCACAACTCGTTGTCCCTTGCCCTGCCTGCAGTCAGCCTACAACTGGAGGCATCAATAGCCCCATCCTGGAATGGGCACTCAGCTCCTGCATAAATGCCACACCAGCAGGTGACAGTCCAGCATGGACACCAACCACTCAGAGTAGAAGCTAGACCTAACACTAGGAGAGGATCTGGAAGCCCCTCCTGGGCCAGGTGCTGCCCTTTAGTTGCTGGGTCCTGGAAAGGTCTGGGGATCCTGGAGAGGTCTGGAGGTCCCGGTAGAGGCCTGAGCAGCCAGGACAGCAAGAAAACACTCATGGAACTCAGGACAATGGTTCTTTGCCAACAGGAACCACCTTGTTTTAAAATATTTACAATAGGCATGCCCCTAGCTCTCCCCCAGGACCCTGGAGCCCACCCGCCCAGAAGAAGCCATAGCTCTTCTTCCTCTGGGGTCCTGCAGGTACTTGGGCCAGGCCCACACAGAGCTCTGGTTCAGCCAGACCCGGGGCCCTGTCCTGTCTGCATCCCGGCCCACCCTGCACCTTGTACCAGATTCTTCTGCTTAGCTTCCCTAACCCTGTACTCGCCACTTCTCCCACCTTTCTGCCTGCCTCTTCCTCCCACAAAGAAGCCAGGCTGGCCCTCTGCTCTTCTCCAAACAGACCCAAAGAGACGCTTCCTCAAGGTGCTCGTTCTTCGCAGCACTGGCTTCCCCTTTCAGGGGAACAGCTCCCAGGTTGACCTCCCCACCCCAGGCCTTCTCCTGCATTCCAGGCCTTCTCTCACATTCCAGTCCCGTGTTCCCCACCTGGAACACCTGGGCAGTCAGGGCAGCAGAGCAGCACTCATGGAGCTCAGGACAATGGTTCTTTGCCAACAGCCATCAGCTTCCCACCAGCCTACCCATTTCCTGGTCACCACTCCCCCCAGGACATCTGCTATCCAGTCATGGCAACTCTTTCTGGAAAACATTTTCCAAATCCCGCCTCCCCACTGCCACCCTCAGCCCCGGCCAGGCCCTCTTTGCCACATGCCCACTGGGCTGCCACAGTTGCTCCCTTCCAATGGCAACCCATCTCCTATTTTTAAAATGTTGCTCTGCTCCCATCAGTCCCCGGCTCCCTCAGCATCGTCCTCCCTTCTCCTCCTTCCCAGCCTGCCCTCTCCTCTCCTCAGTGTCTCCCATCACCTGCCCCCATGCCGTACTAGAATTTGCCTCACCCTACACCGCAAGCCACATTTTCTTCCAGGCCTGGGTCTTTCCCACAGCCTTCCCTGACATTCCAGTCCACGGTAATCGTTCCCTTCTGGGAAACTTCTAGAGCTGTGCTGTCCAATACGGGAGCCACCTACCACCTATGGCTATGTTTAAACTTAAATTCATTAAAATTAAATTTAAAATTCTGTTTTTTGGTTATACTAGCCACATTTCAGGTGCTCCATAGCCCCAGGTGGCTCGAGGCTCCCATTCTGGACAGCACAAGTATAGAATGTTCCCACCGCTGTGGGCCACTGGACAAGTAGCACCTGGCTCTCAGGAACCCTGTCTCCATAGTAGATTCTCTGCTTGCATGATTCTCCGCCTCCCACCTAGCCTGGGACCCCCAGGTGAGGGGTCACTCAGCCCAGTAAGGCAAGCGCTGGATGAATGTTTGTGGATTCAACGCAGCTCTCTGATAGGGAGAGGGACGGGCCCGGGATCATATAAGCAAGCAAGAGGCAGGGAAAACCCAGGCCTCTGACACCCAGCCAAGGGCCCTCTCCAGATCTGTCCCTTGTCTCTGCTGCGCTTGATTAGTACTGTCTGCCAGGGGCATGGCACATGTGCTAGCAATCCATTTTTAATTACTCTAAATGAGTTTTTAATTACTCTGTAGCCTGTGGGGGTCAGAGGAGAGGCCATCAGTCCCAGCCTCGGGACGCCCATCTGGTTGGGCAACAGAAGTCCACAAAGGCCCATTCCTCGCAGCCTCTCCCTGAGCCCCAGGAGGAGGAGGACAGCCAGGGGACGGGGCGGGGGCGGCAGGCTCACGTAGGTGTCGTGGTCGTACAGCTCCACCACGATGCTGGGCGGCTGCTCAGCAACACTGTCAGGCTCGCCAAAGATCTCCACCTCGTAGAAGATGAGTGTCTGGTCCCAGGTAGGGTTCAGGGTGTTCTTTACCACCACTGTCTTCTGGCTCTGGTGCAGGAAGGAGACGATCGCATAGGGATCTGTGGGAGCCGGGCAACAGGGAAGGAGAAAGGACACAGCAGAGACCTTGAGTGTCACCTGCTCAGAAGCAGGGAAGCTCTCCTGGCCAATCCACGAGGCTGCTGGCAGGCCACCAGGGGCAAGTGGAGCCTGGGTCCCAGCAGGTGGGCATGAGACCCAGAGACTTTCCCCCTTGTGTCTCCTTTCTGGGCTGGCCACCTGGGGCAAGGTCCACCTAGAGGAAGTGAGTGCCTGTATAGTCCACTCATTCATTAATTCATTTGCCCAACAAGCATTGATTGTGTACTTTATGCATGCCAGGCTAGGGGCTGAGAAAACCATAATCCACACCAAAAAAACCAAACCAAATCCAGTGCCGTCAAGTCAATTCCGACTCACAGCGACCCCGTAGGACAGAATAGAGCCGCCCCATAGAGTTTCCAAGGAGCACCTGGCGGATTCAAACTGCCTACCCTTTGTCTCGCAGCTGTAGCACTTAACCACTATGCAACCAGGGTTTCCATAATCCACACAAGCAAATATAAAATGACAATTGTGATCAGTGCTTTGAAGACTAGATTAAAAGGTGCTGGCTTCCTTGAGGAACAAGATTAGAGCAGAGCTCTGAGATGCCATCTGACTGGCATAATTAGATCTGCATGTCCACAAACTCTCTGGTTGCTATGTGGAGAACAGACTGGAGGGGTCAGAAGAGGGTGCAGGGAGACCAGTTAGGAGGCTACTGCCAAAGTCCAGGCGGAGATGGTGGTGGCTTAGATGGGCAAGTGGCGCTGCAGAGAAGCAGATGGACTCAAGAGATGTTTAGTGGTGGGTAGTGTGAAAGAAAACCAGAGGCCTCTGCAGCTTCCTGCTGCCCCCCAGTCTCCTTCCCAGCCTGCTAGCCCCAGCCACGAGGGCTTGAGACCCACTCACTAATAGCCCCCAAGGCACACTGGTATCACTAGAACAGATTCTAGGGCCATGGTTCTCAAATGTGAGCTCCAACGGAATCACCTGGATGGCTTACACAGAAAGCTGGACCCAGCCCAGAGTTTCTGCTTCAGCAGGTCTGAGATGGGACCCAAGAATGTGCTTTCTAACAGGTTCCCAGGTGATGCTGATGCTGCCAGTCCTATGGCACTGAGTGCACGTGATTTGGAAGAGGTGCAGAGGGCTTGGAAGAAGGGGCTCCTCCAACTTCCCCCATTAGGACATCGGCTTGGAGTCAGGGCTCAGTGTGTTGCTATTTTTAAAGATTCCAAGTGCCAGATGCTAAGGGCACCAGGGACAGAAAAGTCTGGGAAGGCAGGAGGCTGACAGCTGGATGCTGGATGTCTTTGAGGGCTGAGCCCAAATGCCCTAAAACACGCCCTATGTCCTTGGCACCTGCTCCAGCCTGCAGTGCCCTGTGCCCTCTGAGATCCACAGTCCGGCCCCAGCACTGCCACTAATTCCCCATGTAGCCTCAAGTGGGGCTCAGTGGCCTTGGAGGTAATGGCCTCAGAAGGGTGTTGGGATGTCCAGCTGCAATCCTGGGACTGGCATGAGGAGACAGCTCTTTCACACAAAGGGAAGGGTGCAGGACAGGCTGCCTGGCCACATGGAGTGGCATGGCATGGTCATTGTCCAGGAGATGGCAAAGAGAAGGGGCTGGCAAAGAGTGACCATAGCAGAGATGAGAAGGTTGGGATGGCCAATGGGGAGGACTCCCATCAGGGGATGGAAGGAGCAGGGTCCATGATTGTGGCTGTCACCCAAGGGGTGGGTTTTAAGGATGAGGAGGACTTAAGTTAGGAGAAGGAGACAGGAGCACCCACTGGTTTGACAATGCTGGCTTTGGCCAACAGGAGGCAGCCACCAGCCTGGCACCTGCCCGTCAGCCTGTAGGCACCAAAAAAGAGTACCACGGGGTCAAGCAAGGAGGCTTCCTGCAAGAAATTGGTTTTGAACCTGATGAGGGCAAAGGAGGCCCTTGGCAGGAAAAAGAGCAAGGAAGAAGTGCCCAGCACTTTCCCCAGCCCCCACATGGTAGAACCTCCTGGCATGCCCCCCCCCCTTCCATGCACCAGCCCTGGCAGGCCTGGCCCCAAGCTCTTTCCCTCCCCTGGCAGAGCCCAGCGGCGTCTGTGCATTTAATGAAACTGTCTGGCTGTGATACCATCAGCTCCAAGCTCGGCAGAGAACCTCTCCCTAGTTCCAGCAAGGGAAAGAGGGCGCGTTCTGATAAATAAAACCATATTAGAGACCCGGCAAAAAAGCCCCTTTTGTTCCTGCCCCCCGTGCTTCCCAACGCTTTATTTTTATAAGCGTGCGGGCCCCAGACCGACAGCGTTTACACAAAGATCACAATTGCACATTGTAGCGGCTGTGCACGCTGTATTGGTGTTGGCAGCACCCCCCACGCTGGCCCTGAGAAGCCCCATTCCTTCCAGCAGCCCCATCAGCTAAGGCAATGAGCTCAGCATTGGGGTGGGGGGAGCTTTCAAACAAAATCACCCAGTCACACCCCGCCGCCCAGGGGAGGAAAAAACACACAACAAAGGCATTGTAAAGAGCAGGCCTGGAGGCCTGGGGCTGCAGACACTGGGCTACTGTGTGCAGGGCTGGGCCTCTCCCCCACCGGGCCCAGCCCCTCCAAAAAAAAAAGAAACAAGGGTGGGGGGAGTCGGTGTTGCTGCAACAAGGTGGGCAGATGAAGGGAAGTTAGACAGACTCACAGACACATCCCTCTTCCGGGAAAACAAAGGTAGAGTAGGCAGATTCCCCAGGAGAGGTGGAGGGGAAGGTGGGGGGCTAGGTTTCCATATCCATCCCAGCCTAGCTGCACCCCACCCTGGAGAGGGCCGGCACCTGCCCTTGTGCTCATGCACCAAGACACAGAAAGTACCCACCCTCTCTTGGATCACCCCAAGCTGAGGCAGAAGCAGGTTTGGATTGGAGAGTCCTTTGAGGCCGCAGGCCACACTGGGGACACGCCAGCCATGAGTGCACAGAATTCTACTAGACTCCACTGCCACAAGAGCAAGGTCCAGTTGCCAGGCCCCAGGCAGGTGATTCCTTTGCTGGACCCGGAGCCCTATAACCAGGTGTTTGTGCTGAGCCCTGCTCCCCAGACCACACCCTTCCCACAGAGCCAGGAGGAACCAGCTACAGTCACAGTACACTCCACCTCCCTGATGGGCCTTCCCACCAACCAGCCCAGACCACTCGGACAGAGGCAGGGCAGCGGTGTCATTCCCATTTGTCAGAAGAGAGAGCTTTGCCCCAGAAAGACCAAGTCACTAGCCCAAGCTCACATGTGGCCAGGACTAGACCCTAGGCTCTTAGTCCAGTGCTCCTTCGACCATGCCATACTCCTTGGAAAGGAGCCCTCAAAAGCGGGTGGAATAGATCACTAGTAATCAAGGCAATGTAACAGAACTACAACGCAACAACATTCTTTCTGCAATATTAAGAAAAATTGTTTAAAATTATAAAACCCAATGTTGGCGAATATTTGATGAAATAGATACTGCTCTCTATTTCTGGAAGCGATTCAGCAACGCTTCAGGAAAGCAATTGGGCGGTATGCCCTGAAAACATAGAACTGTTGATACCCTTTTCCCCATATTTCTTGGAATCATCCTAATTAACCAAAAAGGCATATGTACAAAGATGTTCACTAATGCATTATTTATAATGCATCATTCATTCAATATACAGCTACTAACTGACTAGCATGTAGCAGGTGAGCACAATGCAAGGAATATGATGATGAATGAGACACAATCCAAGTTCTTAAGGTGGTGACTATTGGTTGGAAATGATAGCCAAACCACAATTACAATTCAGGGCAATTCACAGATTAATAGTGGTGTGTACAAGGTGCTGGGGGTGGCAGCTCCCAACTGAAACTTCCCAAAGGAGGTCTCTTAACCTGAATCTTAAGAATGAGGCGGCAGGCAGCCAACATGGACCAAGGAAAAGGGTGCTCCAGGCACTCAGCACAGCACAGGCTAAGGCGCCAAAGAGCAGGGACACTTGGGATAGAGCAAGCAGTTGTTCTAGTGAGAGAAAGGGAGCACCCAGGGCAGCAGGAATAGAGGAGGTAGGAGGGGAAGGTGAGGCAGATCACAAAGGCTCCTAGACTCATGCTGAGCAATTAGGACTGAATTCTGTAGATCAGTGTTTCTCGGAATGTGTTCTGAGACATGAGTTCTCTGGGGAGCTAATGAGCATTTGAACAGGTTAATCAGGCTTCTTTACTGCCGCCGTGTGGAGCCTCTCCTACGCCATAAAAAAAAAAAAGCCATGGAGCACTGTAAATCTCCCAGTGCACAGGGGTTCCCAGTCTCTCATACTCAGGAACCCTCTGTAAGTAAAGCATTTCACAAGCCTCCGATACACTTAAGCTTGTCAGGTAGATGACCTAACCAGAGTCAACCTTAACAAAAGGCTGTGTTACAAACATTGGGGAGGGCCATGAACACAGTCCAGACACTGGAAGACCAACAAGCAAGAATTTTCCAGCAACACCAAAGACAGAGTCTGGATCTGGAGGGAAACGGAAGCACTTGTTATCACAGATATGGCCCCAGCTGTGGGGCCACCATGAGTCCTCAGACCTCACTGTGGCCTGGCCTGACAAGAGCCCTCAGGATCACCCAGCTGGCACACACCTTTGCCTTCCCAGGAGCCATGAGACCAGCAAAGAGGGCACAAGACCTTTTGCTCTCTTTCAAGATGTCCTTCCCCGGCTCCCAGTAAAGTCATAGCTTGGCATCTGGTCTACTAGCCATCTTTCATTTGCTCGGTCAGCCAAGTCAAGACCACTGAGCCCACTGACCTATGAGACCCTCAAAGAGGAGTTTTTGGGCACCCCCAAGCTGAGGGCCACCCCTATAATGTGATCTCACACCAGTGCTGTCCATTTGGGTGGCAGCTCTGTAAGCAGCTTTACCTTATGGCTCCTTCAAGCCACAATACCAGTTCTCAGCCTGGGGAGGGAGCAAAGCAGAACAATTTGGCAAAGCAGACAGCCCCTTCCCAAGTTCCCTTTGAGAAATATTGTGCAAAGCAAAGGGCAACTCAGCTCAGGCTGCTGCTCAGGAAGCAATGCACCACAGTCCAGACTGAAGTGGTGGGCAGGAAGGAGCTAAGTGTGGTTTTGAGGACACATGACTTCTAAGTCCTCTAGAGTCATATCCATTCAGTTCAAAGTAAGCACTCGCTCAGAAAGCAACCCCCTCTCAATAGCAAACAGAAGTCATTTGAATTAAGCACCATTTTATATTTTTTAGTTGTCACACACTGATAAACACAAAAGCACATGTCTACACACACCTTTTCCCTGGTGCAGAGACATGAAGCTGGCCATATGCCCAAATCCCACCCAAGGTGCAACCCTGAGGCCACCTGGATGCCAATATCTCCACCAAGGGCCTGTGTGCATCCCCTCTACAGAGTTGGATATGATTCAACAAGTATTTCTGGGGAACTCCCGAATGTCACCCCAAACCCCCAGCCAGGGCTGCTCTCAGACAAATGGGAAAAGTAACAGAGAAGGTCCAACTCCTAGGGCAGCCCCAAGACCATATGAGAGACCAGCAGAGAGCACACGCAGGGCCCTGAAGGACTGAGGCCAGCAAGGAGAGCACTTCGGGGCTTGGGAGCTCAGTAAGCCTCAGAGTAGTGCAGATCGGAGTCACAAGAGCACTTCCCAAGGAGAGCCCTCTCTGTCCCAGACACCCTGGTGGGCAGGCTGAAAGGCCTACCAGAGACAGACGCTGGGCTAGACCCTCCCCTGGCCCCAGACATTCCGATTCACACTTGAGTTTCCTCAGAGAAATGCCATCCGGTGGCCATGCACAGCCTTCGGCCGCCAGTCGCCCCAAGGTCAGTTCCAGGGGAGGAATTGCTTTGGTTTAAGGTTTGGGAGTGAAAATAAACACTCTGGGTTTTATAGGTTCACCCGTGTTGGCTGCTGTTTTCTTTTCCAGCAGCTGCTCAATCGGGCCTTTCATTCAGAAACCAGTGGCCTCTGAGGAAGCCCTGGGCAGTGCCCTCAAAGCTCAAGGGATGTTTATTTGAGGGAGGGAGTAGGGCCAGGATGGAAAGTGTGACGTCTCCCCAGGCCAGTGCCAGGCTGACCCTGCCACTGCAGTCCCCAGAGGTGAGCGCTGGCTCCTCGAGCTGAGTCCTTGGAGGAGCTCCCTCCTGCGGGGTCCTGGGACAGCCCAGCCCATAGAGGATAAGGGGCTTCCCACCTGGGCCCCTGCCTCACCACCCACCCTACAGAAACCTGTGCCTGCCCCCTCACCCCTCACATCCTCCCTGGAACGGAGAGGACGGGAGACTGTGAATTGGTTATTTCTTTTTTCTCAGGGTAAGTTCTAATTGTCAGAAAGCATCCTGGCAATGTTTCCCAGCAAATTGCAGATGCAGATATCTGCCCCTGGCCCGCCAGTTCCTGTGCGCTGGTTTTGCATGTGCTTTACAGAGGACACTCTCAGGACCCCGGCTCCAAAGCTCAGAAATTATCCCATTCACCCTGCACCTGGCTGCACATGTCCCTGAGACAGAGGCAGAGAGGAATGCGGGGGGAGCCCTAGCTGCTGGGGAGCAGGAAACAGTGCTCGCCCACGTGGGGATGGGGAGCTGGCTAGGAAGGAGGCCGGGCAGATGGCTGTCAGCAGTACCAGCCATTCTGTGAACAGAAGGCCACTCTCATGGAATAACTGATTCTACTCAATCGAAGAGCAAGCATTGGAAGAGTGATAGCCTTGGTTTCAGTTACCAGCTATATCACTTATCAGCTATTTTAACTCATGCAATTTAGTTTACCTGAGTCCCAGTTTCTTCATTCTGAACAATGGGGATGTTGAATACCTACTTTACAGTGTAGTTGTAAAGGTTGTATGAAATAATGTTGGTAAAGTGCCTGGCCCAATAAATGCTAGTTCTCTGGAGACCAAGAGCTGCAGGTTCAAAGGTAAGACAAGGCCCCTTCCTGGAGGAGGTCACATTCAGAGTGGGAGGGATGAGTCAGAGACAGATTGAAATTGACCCTATGCAGTGGATAAGGGGAAGGCCAGGAGAGGGACAGGCCAGGCAGGAGACAGGGGCAGGCCAGGAGCTGAGGAAGGCCTGAGGACGGAGTAACCGGTTCAGCTCAAGGAAGGGTTAGTAGGCATCTGGGCTGGGTCTTGAAGGATGAATAGGAGTTGGCTGGATTAAAAATCAGGAGGAAATGCATTCTAGGCAAAGGGAACACTGAGTGCAAAAGCCAGGCATATGGAAGAGCTTGGCAAGTGTGGATAGGTGGTGGGGCCAGAGGTGCAGATAGAGAAGAATGGGCAGAAAGATGAAGCAGGCAGGTTCCTCAGGGGTTAGATCACAAAGAACCTTGGCTGTCATGCTAAAGAGTCAGGGATTTATCTGTCAGCACCTATGTTTGAATAAGGGGAGCGTCACGTGACCAGATATGTCAGGGGCCGTGTGGAACGTGGCAGGGAGGCCAGGAGATGACCAGAGTAGCCCAGATAAGAAGGGGCGAGGTCAGTGTGAGGTGGCAGCCATGGCATTGAAGAGGGGGAAACACAATCTGAGACAGCTTTGGGAGCCAGAACCGGCAGAACTGAGTGAGTGACGACTTCCAGGCTGGGTAATGGATGGACACTGATGCCAGGACCAAGGCCAGAAAAGCAGAGGAGGTGGGGTCTGGGTGGTGGGGTCTCAAGGAGCTTGGCTTGGACAAGATGAACTAAGATGCCTCTGAGGAAGATCCCGAGGGGGAGGAAGAGATATCTAGCTGTGGTTGGACAAGGTTGGGAGGGGCTGAAGGCCTGGAAGGTTCCCATACATGAGTGGTCACTAGATCTGGGGAGGGGAGGGACCCCAACACCCAGAAGAGAGGACACAGGCAGGACTCCCAGGAACATCAGGCTTAGGGAGCAACAAGGCAGCTGAGTAAGAGCAGAGGAAGTAGGAGGCTAGATCCTGGGGGCCAAGGCCAGAGGTACTTTCAGGAAGGAGGGACAGTCAGCAAGGCCAAACCCCGCAGAACAGTCAAGCAGACCACAGACAAGAGGCTGCTACACTTGACAGTCAGGAGGCCACAGGGATCCTGGTGACAGCAGCCCCTTCTACGCTGCCAGCCAGCACAGCATCCCACCCACAAAGGAGACGTCTCAGACCATGGTCCCTGCCATCTGAAGGCCTGGCTTCTTAGTCCCCAGCTCTCAGTCCACAGCCCTCCTTCCTCACCTACCAGAAAAAGAGTCCTTGTCCATCGCAGGCAGGTCCCGGGCCTGGTACATGTAGCAGCGTAGATGGTAACGGTTCCCATCTTCACAAAGGAAGAAACAGAGATCCAGTGTGAGGGCCAGAGGGGAGGATGGAGTCTGTCCCTAGTTTAAGGACAGGAGTGATCCTCTCACAGGATCAGGAGAACACACCACAGCTCAAAGGTGGACACCTCAGTGATGTGTCCTTGGGTGAGAGGGCACAGAGAAGCAGGAAGAGAAGAGGAGGAGAGGCCAAACAGATGACGGCACAGCCAGAAGGCACAGGGCGCTGAGTGCCTGATTTCAAGTTTAGAGTTAATACACGCACACAAAAACGCACACCACACACACAGAAACACACACCATACACCCAGATACACAGAGAGACGCACACACGGAAGTGCACGCCACACACACAGATGCACACACACAGAAGCATACACCATACATGCAGATGCACACATAGACACACACGGAAGTGCACACACATGCACAGATACACCAGACATACACACAGAAGTGCACATATCCACATATACACAGACACACATGTAGACACACACACCACATACACTGACATACACAGACACACACAGATGCGCATGCGTATACACACATGCACAGAGGGACATGCACATGTACACACACACACACACACACGCTGCAAAAGCCACTGACCCACCCAAAAGAGGCACAGACTCAGCTATCCACAGCCCCCCACATATACACCTGACCGTATAACCCCCACACCAACAGAAATGTAAGGTCACACACCCTCCTCACCGCCAAGCATCACTTACAGTCAAAGATGCA
The DNA here is from genome assembly GCF_024166365.1 of Elephas maximus indicus. Lineage (NCBI taxonomy): Eukaryota > Metazoa > Chordata > Mammalia > Proboscidea > Elephantidae > Elephas > Elephas maximus. Next base: position 64,529,768 of record NC_064835.1, read on the forward strand.
GGAAATTGTGGGCCTGTTCACACCAAAGCTCAAGGTAGAGACAGATGCAGAATCTTCACTCCTGTCGTCCACCACACCGCCCTGTAGACAGAAAGCTGGTCATAGCAGACTCTGACCCTGGAGACTGGGGGTGGCAGGAAGACTGGTCCAGAGAGTTAGGGCCCTGGGGCCAGGAAACCTCTAGACAACGTTCCCCAGCTGCGGGAAGTGGGGTTGTCAGGACCCCGATTTCACTCTGTGGGCGCTCATCCTCTCCTAAAGCATCCCCAATCTCCAATCACAAAGGACAGTGGTAAATTCTTCTCCCTCTCTTATGAACGGAATTTTGAATTGCTCCAGCCAAAGAGGTCAAAGTTTGACAGAAGGAAGGACTCTAAGGGCCTCTCAAGGGAGAATCAAATGAGGATCTTCCCACTAGGGATGAGTTAAGTGGAGGTCCTAGCCTATCACTCTCTGGGGACCCCTCGGCCTCCACCCCCACATATCTGGAACAGTGCTGGCACTGTTGTGGGGCGGGGTCTGCCCTGTATCATTCACTACCTCTCACTGGTTCCCACCGCAGAGAGGGTAAGGAGGGCTCAGGCTGAGGGACAGGGCTAGGGATGATCTGGGGCCAGGGACAGGAGCAGGAGTCTGTCCACTCACTGTGCCTAAAGCTGAAGTGAACTCTATCACCTTGACCTCATAAGCACTGGGTTCTAAGCACTGAGCCACGAACCACACTTGGTGACACCAAGACTAGACAACTTCCCTGGTCCAGACGCCCACCTCCTTGATGCTCTCCTTGCCCCACCACCACCCCTGCCCTACTGCAGCCCCTCATGTGTACTGTCTGGGGGCTTAGGGACCCCGCAACAACCAAGGCCCCACCAAGGGCAGGAAATGTGCTGTCACACCTTAGCCTAGCCTCCCAGACTTGGCTTTCGACACCCTGCCCACTCCCCTCCCCAGCCAGGAGCCCAAGCCAGGTCCAAAAGTGTGACCCAGAGACCCATGCTATCTGCTCTCTCTGCAGCCCCTCACTCCTCTCCCTCCTCGCCCTCTCCCCAGACTATCACCTGCTCCATTTCAGAGGCAGCAGGCTTAAGCCACAAGGTGGTCTGCACCCCATTTCCTCGCCCAGTCCCTCTCCCCAACACAGTAACACGCACACATCCTTGAAAGAATACCCTGGCCTCGCCGTCAGATGGCCCATTCATCCCACTCAGGCCCACCGAGAGTGACCAGTTCTGCTGGGGACATTCTGCTGGGCTGCCCTGACTCCTCTCTGGCTCCAGCCATTTCTCCAGGAATCTTGATATCTCCCCAGAGCCCCCAGCTATCAACTACAAAGTCCCCCAGTGCCTCCAAGTGCAAGACTCCACGACACTTCAGTGCCCCTCCTCTCCAAACCATGCCCACTCACAAGGCCAAGCTCTACACCCCCTTGTCCGAGAAGCCTCTCAGGACACTTGTTCTCCCACTCCTGATCCAGCCCACATCCCAAAGCCAGACCATCTTCACTCCCCACAGTCACCTCTTCACTTCTGTCCCTGAATCTTCCAGTGACTCTCAATAGCTGAAGGGTCCAGTCCAGCCTCCTGGTCAGACCCCCAGTGGTCTGGCCCCATCTTCCCAATCCAACATCAGGGATTACTTCCCACAAACCCAGCCCTCAGCTTCAGACAGGCCTAGCTCCTCAGAGCTGCCTTAACTCACGCTCATTCCCATTGCAATCTTGTACTATTCCCTGGTCAAGTGTTGTCAACCACCCAGTCCTTCAGGCCATCTTAGGACACTGAGGTGAAGCCTGCCCCGGTCACTCTGGGGTCAGCAAAGAAATGCATCCTAAAGGTCGTTATTGTTGTTCGGTGTCATTGAGTTGACTTTCAACTCATAGTAACCCCATGTGACAGAGTAGAACTGCCCCATAGGGTTTTTTAGGCTGTAATCTTTATGGGAGCTGGCTGCCAGGTCTTTCGCTTACAGAACTGCTGGGTGGGTTCGAGCTGCCAACCTTTCCGCTAGCAGCTGAGTTTTTAACCGTTGTGCCACCAGGGCTCCTGCTCCATTCTTGCTAAGCACACACTCAGGACAGACAGCCTCCCTTCTGACAGGAAGGACAGTGACCCCACCCCTTGACACAGAGATCAAACATGGGCTTTAAAGCCAGATTGCTTGTTTTCCAACACTGACCCCACCATTTACTGGCTATGTGACTTTGGGCAGGTTTCTTCTCTGAATCTATCTCTTTGTCCGTAATTTTGGGGTAATTATACAGTACCTATCTCAGAGAGTTGCTGTGATTGTTAACAGAAATTAAGTACACATAGTTCTTAGCACACTGCCTGGCACACAGTAAAGGCTCAATAAATGTTAGTTATTGATCTTCCATCGCTTGTCTGTCAGTCATACTGTAGTGGCTTCTGTGCTACTATGATGCTGAAAGTTATGTCACTGGTATTTCAAAGATCACAACAGTCACCCTTGGCGGACAGGTTTCAGTTGAGCTTCTAGCAAAGACACACTAGGAAGAAAGGCTTGGTGAGCTACTTTTGAAAACCTGCTTATGAAAACCTTATGAATTGCAACCGAACACTGTCTGACTCTCTTGCATTGGACACATCACCAGGAGGGATCAATTACTGGAGGAAGACATGTTTGGTGAAGAAGGGGGCCAGCATGGGAGAGACCCTCAATGAGATGGACTGGCATGGTAGCAGCAATGATGGACTCAAGCATGCTGGTGATCCCATGGATGACGCAGGAGCGGGCAACATTCTGTTCTGTTGTATATAAGGTCTCCATGAGTCAAAGCTGACTTGTTGGTGGCTCCCTGTTCATTAATAATCTCATGACAGAAATAACGGGGGGAGTGGGGCCCATAAACTATGAAGTTTACAACTGCACTGGAGGGTGGAGCTCATATCCCATATTTGTTCAAAATTATTCCAGGAAGCTGGAAAAGTGCACATTTCAGTCCCGGGCCACAGGCCTGGGCAGAAATCAATCTCTTACATACACCACATCGGGAGGGGGGTCACAATGCAGCCAGGGAAGGGAAGGCCGCGATGCTCCAAAGCCTCCCTCCTGGGCAGGTGTGGACCCAGGCAACACGGTTTCCTGCCAGGTGAGGCACCCAGCTTGTCGTCGGGCCACAGTGTGGTTACGCACCCCTCTGGCCGCAGCGTCTCCGGTCGCTGCACCTGGAATTGGCAGCGGAGCGCCTGGAGGGAGCGCCAGCAGGGACGCCAAGGAAAGCAGATCTCAGGTCGCCACTGAAAACAGGGCTTGGTCGGCATCCGAGCGCAACAACGCGTGGTGAGGCTACTCGGGGCACCTCACTGTTGAATGGTGGGGGAGGGGAGCTTCAGCTGGGGGCAGGGCGCAGGGGCGCCCCGAACTCTGCGGCCCTTCCCCTCAGCCCTGTCACACACGTGCCCCACCTGCGGGCAGGCGCTGGCTGAGCGAAGGGGAAGGTCGCATCACTCGCTCTCCCTCCCGGGCGCCTGCAGGGACCTCCCTGCTTGAGGCTGGCTGCCAGGGCACATCCCCACTCACCTCGCACCTCCTCTAGAGGGCCTCTCCCGGCCGCCGCCCTCCCTCAGCACCACTCCCACCTAACCGCCTCTGTCTGGGGCTTTGGCAGCACTTTCTGGGGCTCTGTCCAAGGGCAGGGCCTCCCGCCTGAGATCAGAAAAGGTGTCGCCCTCCTTGGGATTTCCATGAAGGCCAGGGCCAGATATCTCCAGAATACAGCAGACTCAGGCACTGAGGATGTCATCCCTCCCAAGAAGAGCCCAGCGTCCCCTCCTGGGACTGCCCCTGGCACTGCCCAGGCCCTTCCACCTGCCCTGCCTGAGAAGTCACAGCCACCCCACACAGCTGGTCTTCAGGGCCCTCTTCGCCTCAGCTCAAGAAGATGGAGGGGGATGGCTGGGGAGAAGCATTACTTAGGGAACCAGGGGAAACACACACACCTCAACAGGGCTGACGGACACCCACAAAGTTCAGTCTCTCCCAGCCGGAGCCCCAGCCTCACGGCCACCCTGCTTCACACCACAGGCAGAATTCCACCTGCCCAGCTGGCCAACGTCTTCACCTCCTTTGCCCCACTGACCTTCCCAGAGAGAGCTGGGCTCTCCACACATCCCCATCGGACCCTGGGAACACAGGGGAGGTCAACTCTCCCTCCTGGGCCAGCTGTGACTTCTGAATTGGGCTTTCCAAACACCCACACTCTGTGCTGGCCTCCACACTCAAACCAGCTGGAATGCTGGGGGGGGGGGTCCTTTCTTGCCCCCAGGCCTCTTGCACATAGTCCCCTCTGGCCCATTCTTTCCCTGGCTAATGTGTCCTCAGCTGTACCATCTCATCTTACTCAGTCACCCTGCAAAGATAGGCATCCCTTCTATGTGCGCCCATAGCACCTCAAATGACCCCATTACTGCACCTGACACCTGACACTGTAGATATCTGTTTACTTGTCTGTCTCTTCCCACTGAGAGCTCTATGAGGTTCCCAGTGTACACCCAGCATGCAGCAGAACACCTCACACGCCCCCAAAAAAACCAAACCCACTGCCATCACGTCAATTCCAACTCACAGCGACCCTGTAGGACAGGGTTGAACTCCCCCATAGGGTTTCCAAGGAGCGGCTGGTGGATTTAACTGCTGACCTTTTGGTTAGCGGCCGTAGCACTTAACCACTGCACCACCAGGGCTCCCCCTCATAGTCAGCAGATGCTCAATAAATAATTGGTGAATGAATCAATGAACACTTCTGGTGAGAACACAGCATAAGCTTCCAGGAGGCTGGTGACCAAGGCCAGCCCAGGTCAGGGGATCAGTCTGTGAGTTAACACAGATAATCCAAGGTCACACTTTCTCCACTTTGAAGTCTGTTTTGTTTTCACATCTGGTCACTGGCATGGCCCACACTCAGAAATTTGTCTCAGATGCAACAACGAAGCCTCGTGAAAACCTGATTTCAGAGCTTCTGGAAAGCATCTCCCTTCCGCCAGTCCTTCCCTCCAGCATTCCATGTGCCAGGCCTTTCCCACATTCAAGTCAGAAAATGGACATTACTTTTCATACAGACATAAAATGTCACCTCCTCAGAGAGGCCTTCCCCAATCATCCCATCAAAAATCCCACTCTAGCATACACACCTTACACACACCCTCATACACACCACCACATACACTCTCATACCCCACCCCACACCTAATCACACACACCCACACCCACACATCATATTCACACACAACCACTCCTACATCCTACCCTGTACACATGCAAACACACATACCACACACTCACACCCCCCACATCACACACATCCACCCCAACATACTCACACACACACCCCATCTCCCCCCCACACTCACACACTCAACACCCCACACAGACACCCCACACCGCACACAGACACACACACACCCCACAAGGGCACTCTCTACCCCCTTACTTAGCTTAATTTTTCCTCATAGCACTTGTTACCACCAGCTGTTTGATATATTAACCTCTTTGCTTATTGTCACCTCATCCCTGACTAGAACGTGGGCTCCACAAGAGAACTGTTATGGCCCAGCACCTCGTACAGTGCCTGGCACACAGAGCCCTCAGTAAATAGTCTACTGAGTCACTGACTGAAATCCAAGGGGAGTTCCCCCCCACCCCAAGTGCCTCTCTCATACAGAATCACCCCTTTTCTGGAGGGAATTGTTTGGAGTTAAAGGAAGTTTCTTGGGAGCTGAGCCTGACACTGTCAACAGAGGTGAAAAGAAAGCGTAAGAGGAGGCACAGCAGTGAGGTGTTGCCTGGTTTGCTACCTTGTAACAAACACTACCCTGGTACTAATACAGGTCAGGGACTACTCTTAAGAGTTTAAAACTTACGGATTCATCTAACCCTCACAACAACTTTTATGTTGCTGTTAGGTGCCATCAAGTTGGCTTCGAGTCACAGCAGCCCCAAGCATAACTAACAAACACTGCCTGGTCCCGCACCATCCTCACCATAGTAGGTATGTTTGAGCCACTGTTGCAGCCACTGTGGCAATCTATCTCGTTGAGGGTTTTCTTCTTTTTCACTGACCCTCTACTTTACCAAGCATGATGTCCTTCTCCAGGGTCTAGTTGCTCCTGATAACATGTCCAAAGTAAGTGAGACAAAGTCTCACCATTCTCGCTTCTAAGGAGCATTCTGGTTGTACTTCTTCCAAGACAGATTTGTTCGTTCTTCTGGGAGTCCATGGTATAGTCAATATTCTTCATCAACACCACAATTCAAAGGCATCAGTTCTTCAGTCTACCTTATTCATTGTCCAGCTTTCACATGCGTATGAGGTGGTTGAAAATACCATGGCTTGGGTCAGGTGCACCCAGGTACAATTACTGTCTTCATTTTACAGGTAGGGAAGCTACCACACAGAGAAACAAAGTAACTTAAGCCAAACAATGGGTGGCCAACAATGGGTAGCTGCATGTCATGTGCATAGAATTGAAAATCTAGGTGACTGGTTCCTTTTACAGACCCCAAAGCTCCAACAGAGAGAATGCTCCCCAAGCATCTGACTCCAGGTCAGGCACCAGGAAGGGGAGAAGGAGCAGAATGTTCCTGGGGTTGCCAGTGTGGGTTGGGGTAAGGGCAGCTGGGATGGAGAAGAGGGAAAGCCCAATTCCTGAGACTCCATTTCCTCATTGTAAAATGGCAACCAGAGTAACACCCGCTGCATTGGACCAGGAATATAGAAAATACAGGGTTTTTCAACCTCAGCACTACTGCCGTTTGGGGCCAGATAATTCTTTGTTGTTAGCGGGCTTGTCTTGTGCGTTATAGGGTGTTTAGCAGCATCCATAGTCTCTACCCACTAGATGCCAGTAGCACCCCTCAAGTTGCCTCCAGATACTGCCAAATATGCCCTGAGGGGAAAATTGCCCCAGTTGAGAACCACTGGTGAAAATAAGATGAAATGATGCACACACGCTCTTGGCAGGTACCTGGCACATAATCAAAAACCCATTGCCATTGTATCGATGCCAACTCATGATGACCCATGTTATATGGAATAGAACTTCTCCATAGGGTTTTCTTGGCTATAATCTTAACGGAAGCAGACCACCAGGCCTTTCTTCCACAGCACCACGGGGTGAGTTCAAATCACCAACCTTTAGGTTAGTAAGCGAGAACAAACCATTTTCACCACCCAGGGACCTGGCACATAACCAGCCCTCAGTAATGGTACTAGCGGCATCAGTCTAGCTCTTCCATCTCCTGTCTCATGTTAAACAACACCCTCCCCCCGTTTAAATGTCTTAAATCCTTCATCTTCCCTTCTGCCACAGGGCCTTTGCACAGGCTGCTTTTGCCACCTATAATGCCCTCCCAGTTGAGCTAACTTGAGCTCTTCCTTCAGCCCAGTCATCACCGAGGCATGGAGACTGCCTTACCTGCCCTGCCTTGATGAGCAGCCCCTACCGAGCCTGTTCTAGCAACGTGAACTATCTGTTCTTCCAAGCGGGCTTCATTTCACATCTGTTTACATCACACACGTCTCTAGCTAACACCGATCTCCTTGCAACTAGGCAAGGTATACATGTTCCTTTATCCCCAGCACCCAGTCCAGCATCTGGCACGTGATAGGTTCCCAGTGAGGATTTAGTCCATGAAATGAATCTCTTGCATTCCCTCATCCAAAGCCACATATGCAGCCTCTGTGCTCCTAGGAAAGGGACAGTGAGGTGTGCCTCAGACAGCCCTTCAGTCCCACTCTCAGGGTCTGACACTGTTACAGAAAGAGCAATTGACGCAGACTCACTCCCCAGGCTGAGGCCATCTGTGGGATGGACTGGAATGGGGCAGCCCCTTGGTCTCATTCAGGAAGGCTTCCTGGAGGAGGAGCAGGAGGGAGGGTGAGGGCTGAGTGAAGGAGCAGCCTGCCTTGAGCTTAGGGGAAAGGCTTGGCTAGAGGGGCAAAGCTGGGATGTGGAACCAGGGCAGGGCAAATGCGGTGATGGGGAGGGCTGCTCTCCTTCTGCTCTCAGTCTGGGGCCCTGGGCAAAGCCAGGCTGCGGGGGCGGGCGGGGGGGTGGCTGATGCTCTGGTTTCTGCCCACCCGCGACACCTACCCACTCCCCCCGCCCCAGCCCAGGGCCAGGCCAAGGGCATTGGGTTTCCCACAGTCACATTCCTGCCTCAATAGCTCATGTGGACGCGACTCCCAGGCTGGGGCTGGCAGCCCGCGGTCTGTGGCCACACACTCTATCTTGGGGCTAGCTATGCAGCTATGTAAGGGATCCTGCTGCTTGCTTGCCTGGGGGACTGGGCCACCTCCAGCCCACTGCTGCTGCCCAGCTGGAGGCCACGACTCTGCAGGAGCCTGGGCTTAAGAGTGTGGGAAGCCCCTACCTCCCAGATGCCACGGGGCTCCCCTCAGAGCCCCCAGAGCAGTAGCCCAGCCCTCTTGAGCCAGCAAGAGCTGATGTTTGTCCGGAGACCCCAGTGTGACCACACCTGGAGGAGGTATACAGGCTCTGGGGAAACAGCATCCTACAGAGGGAACTTCTTGGCCCCCCTAAACCTGACCCAAGACCAAGAGCAAGACCACAAGCACGTGAGATTTCTCCTGTTCCCACAACTTCCCTACACTGGTTTTTCCCTCACTCACCCTCCGCCCTTGAGCAATGGCGAGCTGGTGAAACAGGCCTCGAGATCTCATTCTGGAACTATCAGAGGGAGGCCGGAGGGAGACATGGAGGCATCAAAAAGGCACAGGCCAAGCAGCGGGGCTCCCAGGGCTGAGCAGCCAGGTGGCAGCTCCACGGCAGCCCCACCTACAGTGGCCGGCGAGAGAGCTGGGCCTTTCCTGCCCAGTAGAGTCAAGCGAGTGTGTGTGAACAACCGTGAGGCCTGCTGCCCTACCTCACTTTACCTGTGAGGACTCAATTCCTACACCTGATAGGCCAAAGATCACAGGTAACAGAGCTGTCAGGAAGGGCACTACTGTCACGGTCATGCCTGTCAGGCGACCCTGAGAGCAGCTGTGTGCTGGAGCCCTCTCACTCTGGCTTTTGAGAGCAGATGATGAAATTTTCAGGAATTTTGTAAGCTGGCTGTTAAACACAGACATTAATAAAATTAAAATCATGTAAATTTATAATTAAAGAAATATTTTTTTTTAAAAAGGGATAAACACTCAAAATTCATCACTTCCTAGCTATTTTACTACCTCTTACTATTATCTATGGAAACCCTGGTGGTGTAGTGGTTAAGTCCTACAGCTGCTAACCATAAGAGTTGGCCATTCGAATCCGCCAGGTGCTCCATGGAAACTCTATGGGGCAGTTCTACTCTGTCCTATAGGGTCGCTATGAGTTGGAATCAACTTGACGGCACTGGGTTTGGTTTTTGGTTTACTCTTACCTGTGGAGTCCCTGAGTGATAGAAATGGTTAACGTGCTCGGCTGCTGAACAAAAGGTTGGAGGCTCAAGTCTACCCAGTGGCACCTTGGAAGAAAGGCCTGGCGATCTATTTACAAAAAAAACAGCCACTAAAAGCCCTAGGGAGCACAGTTCTACTCTGACACACAAGAGGTCACCATGAGTTAGGGTCAACTCGATGGCAACTGGTTTGGTTTGGCTTTGGTTTTATGCTCTTGGGGTTATTTCTGCTTAATGCATCAGTCCATCTCTTCCCAACTCCACGTTCAGTGATGTCGTGCTGGTAGCTTCAAAATGACCGTGGCAGGGATATTTACACCGTGGACATCAGCAAATGCAACAAGTGAGGGCTGTTTTTGTTTCTGGGGAGCAGGTTGTTAAACCCTTACCAGCACATCGCTGCCCTAAGGTGGCCTTCACAATCAGTGTTGCTGGAACACACAAACAGCAACACAACAAGGAGGGGAAAGTACTATGAACCTCGTACAACCTGGCCATTCATTATCTGTATGACCATCAAGGTACGCCTGTGAGGAAACACAGCTAGAATAATTACTCCTTGTCTTCTCTGTGCCTCAGTGTACTTATCTGTAAAATGGGCATACAAAAAGAATCTATCTGCTAGGACAGCTGGGAGGATTAAATGAGATAATATGTGAACAGGGCAGAGGGCAGTGCCTGGCACATGGTATGTGCTAGAACAAGGCTCCTCTGACTTTTTCTGTAAAAGGCCAGATAGTAAGTATTTTCACCTTTGCAGGCCACAGTCTCTGTTGCAACTGCTCAGCTCTGCCATTTAAGTGCAAAAGCAGCCATAGACAAGACATCAACAATGAGCATTGGCCATGGTCCAGTAAAACCTTATTTAAAGAAAAACAAGCTGCAGACCGAATTTGGCCTGTGGGCTGTCATTTGCCAACCCCTGCTCTATAATAGTAGGTTATTATTTTAGCTGTGTTTTATCCCCGTCTGAAAAGTGAGAAAACTGGGAGCCAGAGAGGTTAATAGCTTCCGTAGGGTACACAGCAAATGACCTGGCAGAGCCCAGGTCTCGCAGCCCACACTTAGGGCTCTTCCCAGACTCCTTCTTCCCCATCAGAACTCAGAGCACCTGAGCAGGGTGGCTCTGGGGCAGGACAAGACTGAATGCCAAGTCAGGGCTGTGGGCCACCTAGGACCCACTTCACTGCCCCAGCTGCTCCACCCTCAGGATTGCCTCAGCTTGCACCAGGAAAACCCCACACAGGCCAGCAGGCCAGGCCAAAGAAGAACCCTCTAGAAGAGGGAATGAGGTTAACACACAGGCCTCCCTTCCTAATCAGGGCTGATTGCAGCCGTAAGTGGAATAGCAGGCAAGGGTGCAACCCCATTTAATTTACAGCTGTAGCCAGGGCTTGGAAGCAGCTGCTGAACTCTGTGAAAAGACCGGCTGGCCCCTGGGGAGCTGGGAGTGGAATCAGGAAACCTGAAGAATCCAGGAATGCCACGTGTGGGCTGGCGTGAGCATGCATGTACGCGTGTGTGCATGGGGGGGTGTGTGTGTGTGTAGGGATTCCATGTCTCCACATATGGAGGCTGCAGAGCACTCTCAAGCAGGTTTCATCCCATGCCAGAGCACCTCAGTAATTAGGACAACTTATGCCCCATTTTGCCCAGAATGAGCCTCGCACACACCTGTTGTTCCAGCATAATTACTGATAGTGTCCCAGACCAGACAAGAAAGTACACAGTCACCCTATGGTGACCCTATAGTGGTCACGGACCCTCATGCATGTGCACACAATGACGCACATGGAGGACATCCAACAGGCCTACCCAACTGGGACACCCATGACTCCTCAGCACCCAAGCGTCCATGGGCTTGCATTCTGTCTAAGGTACACACATAGACACACAAACTGATCCTCCAGACTCCAGCATCCAGATCCTGAGTGGGCCAACAAGGGGATCAGACCATGCTCTCAGACAGATCCAGGTCCAGGCATTTAGAGGAATTGCCCAAATTGTCCTCTCTCTGGGGGAGCAGAAGGGACAGGGAGGCCATGCCTGAGAGGGGCCAGCCCTCAGGTGCTCCTGCTAGCACATGGCAGGTGGGGAACAGTAATTAGCTCAATTAGTAATATTCAAGAATCAGGGTCCAGTGACACACACAGCCATCTTCCAATGGCCCGGTCACAGGCCAGCCGTGGACTCGGTTACTTACTGAGGCAAACCTCTCCCACCTTCCAGATGCTGTTCTGCTTAAAGTACCTGCCCAGGAACCCTGCCTGGGTGCCCTGTGTACAGCATGGCTTCACCCAGGTCCAGAGCTTTCCCCTCTTCCCCCCATCCAAGTCTGACCCCCTTTTTAAGAGAGCTTGAAAGTCATCGCCTCTGGGAAGACATCCTAAGTTATTCCTATCCAGCACCAGCTTCTCCCTGACCCTCGTCCCAGCACTTCTGACTCCCAGCTGCTCTTCCCTGCCCTCCTGGAGGCTAGGGTTTGGGAGGCCTGTTTCTGCAGGTCCTCTCTACTTAAGGTCAGAATTCAGACTTCTGCCAGCCAATTGGAGGCTTCCTGGGGTGGGCCCAAGGATGCCAACTCCTGTCTAGCTTCCCAGCTAAACCCAGGGAGGTGAGGCTGCTTGGCTACAAGGCAGGAAGGGTGATGCCCAGGGCCGACGGCTCCAGCCAGCTGCCTAGCAGTCTGCCAATCAAACCTTCCATCCTTAGGACCCTACCCCAAAGGGCCCTCTGCAGGGGGGCAGCCACTGAGCCCTAATAGGAGTGGGGAAATGAAAGCATCAGTTGGGTGGCTTAGCCACTGGTCAGGAGACACCTGGGAAACTGGGGCAGAAAAGCCTGCTGTCTTGGTCTTGGTTGTAATACTGACTCATGCTGTATAGTGGGCAAAGCCCTTTAGGGCCTGAGTTCCTCCTGGGGTAACATTAGGGGCTCAGAGTTGTTCTAGAGCAGCGCTGCCCAGCATAACTGTTTGCAGGGATGGAACTGTTCTATCGCAGCTCTGTCCTACAGGCCAGCCAATGGCCAGGTGCGGCTCTCGAGCATTTGAAATGTGGCTAGTGTGGTTGAGAAACTGAATTACTTATTTTAATTGCTTTAAGTGTAAATTTAAACAGCCGCACAGTTCTAGAGCTTCAGTATCCTCAACTGTAAGATGGAAATGATAACAGAATCCAGCCTCATGGGGTCATTGTGAGGATAAAATGAGACAGTGCATACGTAAAGCTCTCAGCCTTGTTTTCACCACATGGTAAAATCGACTTTAGTAATTTGTCATTCTTATGCCCTTTTGAGGAGCCCTGGTGCCACAGTGGTTACAGAGTTCAGCTGCTAACAGAAAGGTCTGTGGTTCAAACCCATCGGCCACTCTGAGGGAGAAAGATGTGGCAGTCTGCTTCCATAACGATTTACAACTTCAGAAACCCTATGGGGCAATTCTATTCTGTCCCATAGGGTCAATATGAGTCAGAATTAACTTGATGGCAGTAGGTTTGGGTTTGGGGTTTATGCTCTTTTGAATCCTGGATCTCCCTGAGAGTCAGATGAAACCATGGACGTTATGCCAGAATATGGCCATCGTGCACATCACACACACATATCACACATGCATAGCTTTGCATCCAACTTCAAGAGCCCCACAGCTCTGCAGTCAGGTCAAGAGCACCTTCCGAACATGACAGAGTCCCTTCCAGCTCAAAAAATCTCCCAGACTATGAGCCCAGGCTGTGGACGTCCCCTCCTCTCCCTGCCCGGGCTCAGGCATCTCAGAAAACCCTTCCCAACACAGGGCCAAGCACAGAAGCAGGGCTCTGGAAAAATCCTCGGGCATGGAGGGCAGGCCCAGGACAAGGGCGACAGGATGGATTCTGTGAGCTCATCCCCGGCAGCCGTCACCAGAGTTCCCAGAGAGGCCGGTGGGGTGGTGTCGGGAGGGGGTGACTGGGTGGGAGCCGGCGGTGGTGGTGATGGTGGCGTCGGCAGCAAGGGGTGTGGGGCGAGGAGAGGGAGGCTGGATGGAACTCGCTATAATAGAGGCTTTGTGCTCCGCTTCCCAGCTCCCTGGGAACGCCAGGAAGATTATGAAACCCGGTGTCTTTGGGAATGCCAGGATATTAGCTGGAAAAAGAATAATACGAAAATAAAATAATGCTCGGGATGGAGACAGCAGACGATTAGCAGACGGAGCCAGGGCCTCCCGCTCCGCAGAGGGAGCCAGGCTTGGCCCCTGCAGTAAGTTTCAGGGAAAGGCTGCCCGTGCTAATGAGCAGACAGGGCCTGCCTTCCAGAGACGTCTTCGAGAAGGGAGCTGGCTAGCACAGCCCAGCCTGCCGGTGGATGTGTGGGCCAGAGAAGGGGTGGTAGGAGGTCAGGGGAAACCACAGGCCTGGTCCTGGGGCACAGACATCCCAAAATGATCAATTCCTGGGAAGGCCACCTGGCCCCCACCTACAGTCCTTCCCTGGACTCCTTCAAGATCTGCCCCACAATGCCCTCCTCTGAGAAGCTGTCTTCCACCAGGTACCCTCACTCTGGAATGACTTGTTCCAGCCTCCAGCACTTCAAAGATGCAGATTCCATTGGGTTTCTCTGCACTCACATGTAAACTCTCTCCCTCATCAGACAGGAGTTCCCCATGGGCCAGGCCTCCACCACCAGATCTGAGAAATCGTTAGAAATAAAGATGGGTTTTTTTTTTCTCCCCCAACGGAGCATGGAGAATATGCCATCTCCCTCTGCCTCCCTCGCCAGGACACTGGCCACACACCTTTGGCCACATCAGGTATAGACACACCTGCATCTCTCAGAAAGGCATCCAAGGGGGGCTGATATGACCACCACCCTCATCTTCATGAGGCACTCTGTATTCCACACCCTTGCTACCCAAAGACGGCCCTTGGACCAGTGGCATCAGCATCACCCCCAGGGCTTGTTAGAAACGGAAACTCTTGGGCCCCACCCAGACCTCTGGAAGAAGAGTCTACATTTTAACAAGCTCCCCAAATGGTTCCTATGCTCATTAAGCCTGAGGAACGCTACTCCGCATGCATCATGTCATTTAATCTTTACAGTCGCCCTGGGACGCGGTTAACTTTCAGGATGCTGTAACAGAGTCACTACAGGGTAAGTGACCTCTCCATAGCTAGTAAGCAGAGGAAGCCATAATCAAATCAAATCTGCCTGACTCAGAAGCCTTGCCCATTCCACAATGCTTTTGCCATATGAATAAACAGGCAGCAGTGACCAGTGGGCAAAGACCAGCACTCGGGACAGGAGCTGGGACCTAGGTGCCCAGAAAACCCAACCATCTACCTGTGATGGAGGGGCACTTTAGCCCCAGTGCCTTGCTGGGGCATCAGTATATGTCAGGACTAAGACAATGGAGGCTGGGCACTTGATGGGGACCCCAGGCTGTCCTGGGTCCTGGCAGGAAGCATGTAAATGTGACTTGTGCATGCATGTGTAAGCGTGTGTGTGTGCGCGCGCGCGTGTGTGTATGCTGGGGTTGACAGGAGCTAAGTTCACTCAGTTGCAGCATGGTCCAAACGATTATTGTCAAATGGGCCTGTGATCCTGTCCAAATACTTGACACCCTTAAAGGCTTTCCAAAACTTTGTGACCCTCCAACTCAAGGTTTGGGGGATCTAACCTCTCCAGCCAGTGGTCCCCCTCTGGTTCTCTGTGTCAGCCAAGTTCCCAAAGAAGTCAGAGGGGTTCACGTTTGCATTGCAATCAGTCACCTTCCCTCTCTGCTGACTTGACTCTCGATTAAGTGATCCTTCAGGCTGTTTTCTCCCACCTTCGAGAATAAGCCAGTTGGCTTCTCTGTTCCTGGGAAATAAATGTCCCCTTCCTTCTCCCAGTCACTGCACCATGAAAGCTTGGCAGGGGAGTCCTCCAGGGCAGGCCAGCTCCAGAGTCCGTTCACATTTCTGTCCACACATCCCGGGCACCCCTGGCCTCCCTGTCCGCTCCCTCTCCCTCCGGCTCTCACCTCACAGCTGACACTGGGCCCCCACACCCCTCCTGGCCTCCCTGCTCCAGGCCGCCTGGCAGGCAGCCTCAGATCCGTCTTCCCCACCCTGCACTTCACCGTGTGTCAGACTTGCCAGGGCCAAACGTGAACTCATCGCAGCCCGAGGCACACCCCGCCTGAGGCCTGGCAATGGGAACAGTACCGCTGTCCACCCAGTAGAGCCTCTGAGGCCTCTTTGACTCCCCTTCCCAAGCCCTACTGTTCACCTCCCTCCACTCTGGTCCTACTGCTCCCACCCAAATGATCACCTCATGCCCAGATTTCCACCCAAGACTCCTGAATGGTCTCCTGGCAGGAGGCTCTCTCTCCCCAACCACCCTCCCCAACTACTTGGTTTATGCCCCTAAAGCCCAACCCGGACCAGAACAGTCCTCTGTTCGACAACTCACACTGGCCCACTACTGTTCGTTAAATAAAGGCCTATGGTCGCTATTTGTAACTCTTTGCCCAGCAATTTTTTTTTTTTTTTTTTTTTTCCTTCTTAGAAGCACTATCTCCCCAGCCTGGTGGGGCTGTCAATCACAGAGAAGGGGTACAGCCCAGGATGGCCAAAAAGAACACCACACTTCTTGCCCTCAGTCATTGGCCTTGTTAGGGCCAGGCACTTGACCCAAACAGCCAGTCCTCATTCATAAGACTGATCCTGGCCTTATTAAAGCAGTACTCTCTTCTCTGGGATCTCTACCTACAAGGAAAACAGACAGTGATGGTGGGGCAGCCTGTGCTCGCTGTAGGATGAAGTAAGCCTTTCATCATGGTGGCCATCTTTGCCACCATGTGGAGACACCCTTTGTGAGAATGAAGTGAAGACAGAGCAGCGAGTCGGAAACAGAGCCCTGGTGACACTCTGTGAACTCCTATTTCCAGCCATACCTAGTGCCTGATTCATCTCTTGGGCTCACCCAGCTATATGAGCCCCCCAAAAAAGACAAACTCATTGCCGTGGAGTTGACTCCAACTCTTGGCAATCCCACGTGTGTCACAGTAGAACTGCACTCCATTGTGTTTTCAATGGCTGATTTTTTTTTGGAAGCAGATCGCCAGGCCTTTCTTCCAAGGCACCTCTGGGTATATTCAAACCTTCGACCTTTCAGTAAGCAGCCGAGTGTATTCACCATTTGCATCACTCAGGGACTACACATGAGCCCATAAATCCCCCTTCTCTCTAGGCCACTTCGAGCTGAGTTTCCGTCTGATGAAAATGAGGCCTGGTAACTCAGGGTGCATGCTCCACCTTCTCAGACCTGGCCCTGACTTTGCGACCTGCCACAGGCTCTGATTCTACAGCTTTTTATCCTCCCACCCCTCAGCTGGAGCCACATGACCACCACCTGCCCCCACCCATGCCCAACTCAGGCCTTTTCTGACCCAAGACAGGAGCCACTGAACACCAGCCCTGGCCCATGAGACTCCCTGGCTGTGACCAGCTTTGACCCAGGCAGCAGTTCCATCCTGCCCTGCTCGGGCCCTGGCCTGGGTACCAGTTCAGGGCTCTGTCTATCTGCCCTCAGCTCCCCTGCCCCAACTAGGAACTAGATCCCGGCCTTGGCCCCAAGACCAGAGGGGGCTCCCTCCTGAGCCTGTGATACTCCTCTGACATCATATGGCCTCCAGGGTCTCCTCTTCCATATTGCCACCACTGGGCCTGGCCGACCCATCACGGCCTGAGAATGGCAGGGCATCCCATCCCCTGCCCGCTCCTTCTCGGGGCGACTGCTGGCCCCAACTCCCTTCCCTGTTCTCACTCCATCAGATACTGGATCTGCCCACTGTACAGCCCCTGCTGGCAGCCTAGTCCAGGGCTAGACCAAGGGTGCCTCTCCAGAACCAAATAAGTGTGCACACACACACAGCTGGCTACACATGGACACCCTCAGATTCCATCAGCAAGTGCAGCTGGGGGTCCCTACTCCCCAAGGTCACAGCCTAAAGCCCTCACAAGGGGCACACTGGATTTCTGACTGGATTTAGAGGTGGCGTCTCACCCACTTCTGGAAATCCCCAGGCGAACAGAGCGAGGAAACAGGCTGTGTCTCGGCCCTGACTGTCCCCATTGAGACTATCCAGGAAGGGCCTGCCCATCTCTTTTTGAGAGTCCATCACCCAGACCATGGACAACCTGGAACCTTCCACTGGCTACAGAAGTGCACAATGGGGCAAGACAGCCAGCCTGGGCTCAGGTTCTGAAGCACATCTCCTCCCAGGTTCCTGGGGATGTCCACAAGATGGCCTCTATCCCAGGAGGACACATGTCCAACTAAGGACATTCATTGGTCACCAGACCTCTTTGGCTACTACCATGGGCAAGGCCTCCCCAGCCCATCGCCATGCCCACCCACCTCTTCAAAAAGGGCCAGGGTCCCTGGGCTCCAGTCACAGGTCAGCTGATCAGAGGGCCAACGCCCTCCCGACTCTGCTCAAAGCACCAGCGGGTCATCCGGTGCTGAGAAAGGAGCTGTTTTATTTTAGGAGGATGCCCAGATTAGTGCCCACTACCCCACACGCAACTCAGAGGAAGTGAAACGCAATGACCGGCCAGTGTTCCTTCCAAAAGCCCTAATCTGGGGCTCCCTACGCCTTCCCCACATCAGCCCCAAATAGCCCTGGGAAACCAAGCAGTATCCACCCCACCCAGGACAGCACAGCCCCACGTACCAGAGCCCCCTCGAGGGCAAACACAGCTGCAGGCCCCGTCTTCTCCAGGGGCTCCATGCGGCGGCGCCAGCGGCGGCGACGGAAGGCATCTGTCTTGCGGTACTCCAGGTGGAACTTCCAGCCAAAGAGCGAGGCATACTCCCAGCCTTCTCCCTCCGCCTCCGCCTGCCGGTGCTGCAAGGGGAAAACAGGTAGACTCCGAGGCTGGTCTGTGGGGCCACAGGAAGTCCTGAGCTCAGTTCCAGCTGTGCCTTTCCTGTCTCCCTGCCCCCAAGCCAGTACCCTCCATGTGGGCAACCTGGGGGGCTGCCTGAAGGAGGGGGGCTTTGAGCAGCTTCTATAGTAGCAAGAGACCCAGGTCAGAAACAGAGGAGGAAAGAAGAGGCCCCCTGGGCTGTGGGGACAAGTGAGGAGCCAGAAAGGGAAGGTATTCAAGGTAGACTGAAGCATTGGTGAAAACACTGGGTTTTGGGTTTATTTGAATTATGGGTGGATTTCATGGATCCAAGGTTTTCTTGCCATTTTCTTTTACTTCTTCACATCCTGGCTTATAAAAATAGATGTGGATCTGCCAGTCAGAGTAAAACGAAGACCTCATTTCGCAAACCCCAGGCTATTTCTCTCTAAGGTGCTAGGCCTAGGTCAGCTGTGGAGGGGTCCCCTTGCACTCCCTCCCCATGGCCAAGAAGCCCCAGAGCTGGGACCTGCCTTAAGAGAGCCCAGTCTAATAGAAAACTGTCCCATCTGCACAGACCCAGCCCTGCCCTTATGGAGGCTCTGGGCACATTAAGGGGAGACCGGGGGGCAAGGGGCAATGGGTGGGTGAGCCCAAGCGAACCCTTTCCCAGGGTCTGGAGGGAGCCCTGCTCATTCTTGCTCCACTGGAAGCCCCTCCCCATCTAGCTCTTGGGAGAAAGAGGCCTGGGACTATCCTCAGACACCACCCTGGGTCTGGGCCATAAGCACTGTGACAAGTGTCAGTCCCAGAGGCCAGCTGTGCCCCTTTCCCAGGAAGGCTGCTCATGGTGAGGAGTGGGCGCAGGATGCCTGCCTGGCAAGGCTTCGTCCCTGTCTACTGGGTCCCCCTCAGGGAGAGAGCTGAGTCTGTCTGGTTTGTGGCACTAGGAGCACCTTGTTCCCTAAAAGCCTTGCCCCTCCCTGGACCCAGCGACACTCCTCTCCAGATTCTCTGTGTCTAGAGAGAGAGGCAGGGACCTGGTTCATGCCAGAGGTCCTCCTAGTCTGGGGGAGGCCCGATTCTTGGGCCAAAACTCAGATGTGTGCTTGGGATGAAAGGAAGCATACAGAGTAGGTCCAGGAGAAACAGCCTCTGGCCTGCACTGACCTCAGATGTCAGGCAGACCACAACCATTCTGCACATGTCTGTGTCCCTTGGGCACAACTGTGTGCATGCACGGTCACACTGTACACACACCCTCTAGCAAATGCTCAAGGAGCCCACCCAGACCCTCCACCCGGCCAGCACACTCAGGGGACACCAATCCAGCTACCTTGAGTGTCGGCGGCTAACAGCTCCAGAGCACTGTCCTTGACTGAAGGGGGCCACCTCATTGGAGACGGCATGTGCCCTCGCCTGCCCCTAGCGCCCTCAGCCAATGACTGATGGCCAAGAGGGTCCAAAAATCCAGGCTCACTGCTTCCAGTGAGGATGATTCTGTGGTTCTCCAGGGTGTTCCCCTCCATGTGCCAGGGCTCAGGCCAAGGCTGACTTGACCCGAGGACACACCCTTACGAGTTTCTCACCCTTTTACTGGATTTTCCTGAAAGCACTGCCTTAATAAAATACATGTAGCCAAATCCCTGTCTCACATCAGCCTCTAGGGAACCCTACCTAACACACACTCCACGTAGGCCTTGTGCCTTCCAGGTCCAGGTGTGAGCTCTGCACCTGTGTGTGCTGGGAGTAATGTGTGTGCATGCTGGATGTGATCCATGTGAGTGTGCATGTGCTGGGTATAATCTGTATGAGTGTGAATATATGTGCTGGGTGTGATGTGTGTATATGCCAGGTGTGATCTGTGCATGTGTGTGCCAAATGTGATCTATGTGTATGTCAGGTCTGACCCATGTTAGCATGTGTATGCTGGGTGTGATCTGTGTGAGTATGTGTGCTGGGTATAATGTGTGTGTGCTGGGTGTGATGTGTGTGTGCTGGGTGTGATGTGTCTGTGCCAGTGTGATCTGTGTATGTGTATGCCAGGTGTGATTTCTGTGTGTATGCCAGGTGTGATCTGTGTGTGTGTGCTGGGTGTGATCTGTGTGTGTGTGCCAGGTGTGATCTGTGTGCATGTGTGCCAGGTGTGATCTGGGTGTGTGTGTCGAGTGTGATCTGTGTGCATGTGTGTGTGCTGGGTATGATCTGTGTGCATGTGTGTGTGTGCTGGGTATGATCTGCGTGTGTGTGTGTGCTGGGTACAATCTGTGCGTGTTTGCGTGTGTCTGTGTGTGTGTGCCAGGTGTGATCTGTGTGCATCTCAAGTAAGTCCCACGTGCCTTCGTACATACCATGTGCATACCTTCGTATCTCTGTGTGCACGCAGGCCTGTACCTGTGCCCAGCTGGCCTGGCCCCACCAGGAGCCTCACCCTCACCCACCATCCCCCGGGCTCACCTTCTTCACTGCTTCCATTTGGCTGAGGTCCCTCCTGCGTAGGCGGACCCAGCGTCGCCGTCGGTGTGTGTAGTACATCTTCTCGGCCGGGACCCAGTGCCTCGGCTTCCGGTCCGGGGGGATGGTGATGCTGTACTCCCAGCCTGGGGGAGGGGCACCCATCACTAACTGCCCCACAATTCCCATATTTCCTGGGGACCATTTGGGGTATGCTCACAGACTCTTGGGCAGCCAACAGCCATAGTCCTAATTTGTAGCCTGAAGTGGGGGCCGCCTTCAGGAAGTCCCCCAATGAAGTAGCCCAGTGAAGGCCAGATCCCAGGCCAAGGGGCCCTTGCACTCAGTCATCCCACCCCCAACAATCCCGGACAGCTAGCCAGATAGGCTTCCCAGGGCCCATATGCCTGCCCACCTTGCTCATCCACAGCCCGGTTGAGGTCCGTGGACCATTCTTCATCCTCCCACTTCCAGCCCAGTGGGCACTCAATGTCGTCCTTGGGAAGCACTTTCTCCCCATTCTAGGAGCAAAATAGGTCAGACAGACATGAGTAGAGACAGACAGACATTACTAGGGAGACTGGAAAGACACAGCTAAATGAGGCACAGCATCAAAGCCCCAGACAGAAGGGCAGAGCCCCTGGAGACAAGTGTGGCTCAGGTCGGTGTCCTCCCCACGCCGGGCCCCACACCATCCCCTGTAAACCAGAGCTTGACAGCTGGCGAGGTGGGAGCTGGGGAGATACACCCCAGCCCTCTCTGAGGCACAGGCCCTCCTGGGCCTGATATGCACAGGACTCCAGAAAGTGCAGACCCACCCGCCCCATAAGCATCCCCTTACCACATCGGTGTAGTTGTCGCTCATGTAGATCCACTGGCCCCCAGGAAGCCGAGTCTGATTCTCAAACACCTCCTCCACGAAGCTCAAGTGGCCTGCGTCAGCGTCATGGAGCAGCCTGCGGAGAGTGACATCAGAACTCCTCCTCCGTGGAGAACCCACCCGACCCCCAGGGCCTGGGCCAACCTGCATGCGTCAGCCTCATCCCACCCAAATATCAGAGCAATGGAGCGGAGGGGGATAGGAGGTGCAGAGAGACAAGGGGAGAGAGAGAAAGGGGACGGGGGCAGGGGGAGATGGAGAGACAGTCACAGACAAGAGAAGGAAAGAGAAAGTGAGACCAAATGAAAGCTGCCAAAGGCCTGGTGGGTAGTTGAAGCTCAAAAGAGAGTTGTAGAAATGTAACATTGTATAGAGCTGTAGGTTTAAGACTGGAGTGCTTGGCTACAATATATAAGTCCTACTTCAAGGAAAAAAAGTAAAAAACAAAACAAACAGTTGTTGGATGTCAACCAACCAGGAAGAGAGCAGAGAAAGCAGAGAGAACAGTGAAGATGGAGAAGACAATGTTGTCCTGAGAGGAACTGAGAGCGGGAAACGACCACTCAGGGGAGTGTGAGGGCGTGCCTCCAACACCTGAACGGTGCGCACGTGGAGGCAGGAATGGGCTTGTCTGTGGTGTCCTGTAGGAGCAGAACACGACCGATGGATGTAAGGTAAATGGTTTAATAATAAAGGACTTTCTGGTTGTTAGAGCCACAGTCTTGGGAGAGTTCAAGTGGGGGCTGCAGGAGCAGGCAGGGGGGTTCAGAGAGTCAGAGCCCTCCACAGAAAGGGGCAGGGCAGAGTAGGGGTCGCTGGGGGTGGCTTGGCCTGGCTATCTTTAAGCCCTCCCTACCCACAACTCACGTCTTCTCTGGACACACGAACCAGTCTCCAGCCCAGGCCCAGCCAGTAGAGGGGCGGAAGCTGTCCTTGGGTAGCTTGATCTTGCCCGTGACATCAGAAAACTTGGGGTAGGTGAGGCCCGTTGTGCCCCAGTTCCCAACCAGGGCCAGTTTCGTCTGGTTCTCATACTGGAGTGCAAGCAAAACAGAGAACTGAGTCAGGGCCATGGGCAGCTCTTGCGGGGAGCGGGGATGTGGAAGACAGGGGTTGGGCTGGCAGGCACTCACGGTTTCAGCAAAAACAGAGAGCTTCCCCTCAGCAAACTGGTTAAACTCCTTCTCGTCCACAGAGAGCCCAAACCAGAGCTTGACTCGTATCTGTACCGGCATCCGGGCTCTGGGCACCCCCTCCATCGGATACTGGGTACCAGAGAAGGACAGAAACACACAGCCCCCGTCAGGATCACAATGTCCATACTGGGGGACACGGCTGTGTGCCCCGTTGGGGGACTCATCACAATATAATCGAAGACAAGTGTATAATTAAGAAACTTTCTTCCCACCTGCCATGATTCCATCCCACCAAGGGAAAGAACCACATCAGCCCCATTTAGTTGCTCTCTGCAGAGGGGCCACATTAGATCCCATTCTCCCCTTCTCCTACCACATCCTCATTTCCGTTCTCTGCTAGAACAGTACTGTCCAATGAAATTTTTATGATGGACATGCTCTATATCTGTGTGGTACAATATGGTAGTCACTAGCCGCATGTGGCTATTGAACACTTGAAATGTAACTAGTGTGACTGAGAAACTGATTTTGTATTTAACTTTAAATAATTGAAATTTAAATAGCCACATGTGGCTACCGTATTGGACAGCAGAGTTCTAGAACTTGTTTCTAGAGGAAGTACAATGATCCAGGTCTGGAAGGAGAAAAAATTAAAGCTTCCTCCTTCATTTTCGGTATTTTGTGTTTTTTTTGGCAGGACGTTAGTGTATCATCTAATATCCCTGCCCTTTCAAGTGCTTATCTGCATGTTAACCACTATTCACTGGTCTTCAACTGCTTTTCATCCTGAAGCTTTCAGAAGCTCTGCCAAAATGGAATAACCACAACACAACATTAAAAAAAATTTTTTTTATTCTCCACAATTACTTCACTGTTTGATTGAAACCAAGGATCAGATATGACCTGAGGAGCAAAAGTTCCTCACCCTTCAGATAATGCATCGTCTCCTAAAAAGGTAAGACATTGAGTACCTAAGTCAAGTGTACGTGAACTTGGAGGGGTATCTCCTCTGGGACAGGGAGCTGTGGGAGAGGAGAAAGTTTCGATGGGTTCAGAAGAGGAAAGCGAGGCCAAGGTATGGGGTCCCAAACTGGAGGCAGAGCCCCGGGAAGGTAAGAGGCTCAAGACATGACAAGGCAGTGACATCTCATACCTCCCTACTGCACACCAGCCCCTCTCCTTTTGGTTCATCCTCAGTGAAGCCTGGAGGAGCCCCTCGTCCCACAAGCCACCCCCCTGAAAACCTCCCCAGTGCAGTTTGCTTCAGCTGTCCCCTCCCCCCGGGATGAGTTAGCTGCCTTTTCCCCTCCAAACCACTAGCCCCAGGGAGAAGGCAAGAATGCCTGACCCCCCCCCCTTCCCCTGTCCACCCTCAGCTCTCTCCCCTGCCCTCCACCAGACGGGCCAGCCTGCTGGACCCAAAATAGCAACAGCAAATAAAGAAATGTCTAGTTTGGGGTTCCTCTCCCTCTCTGCTGGTGCTCATTTTTTCCAACTTTGGTTTAAGTTAAGAAACACCAATGTTTTTTTGGTCTCTGCTTGCTGCCAACATTTTTGTAGCGCTTGCTCAGGAGCTACTGGCGGGGCTCATAAACTCAGTGGGGAAGACTTCGAGAAACAATTCTACATTTTTTTTTTTTTTTCCTTTGCCTGGAATCAGGAAGATCTTTCAGCTTGCATTTCCCTGAGGCTGCAGGCTGAGAGGTCAGAGCCTGGAGCTCTTCCGGTTCCAGCGAGTCCACCAGGCACATTCTTGCCACCCCATCTCCACTCTACCCAGACAGCCAGCCCTGGTTAACCCAATCAAGTGTGCCACCTCTGTGCCTTCCTCTCCTTTCTGCCCTACTAGGCTACAGCTGGCATAGGAGAGTGAAAAGCAAGATTCTAAGAGGTTAAGATAGCACCGAAAAGGTGCCCCAAGTTGGCATGTGAGCAGGTGGGAGGGGCAGCCCACTGCCCAAGAGACAACCCACTTCTGGGCAAAGTCGGCCTCTCCTCTGACGTACCAAAGACCCCACGTGCAGACACTTGCTCACTCTGGCCTTGGATTGGCCTCCATCACACTGTTTATGGAGCCCAATCTCCCCAGGGAGCAAGGGATCTCCCCAAAAGGGGAGGAAAAAGGAAGAAAACTAACATTCATGATGATCTAGGATCAGCATGACCCATAAACCTAACGTAACCCCCAAAGTAGGTGACATAGGCACCCTTATCCTCATTTTACAGATGAGAAGGCAGCGAGCAGTTCAGAGATGTTAGATGACCAGCCCAAGGCCACATAGGGTTCCAACCGGCCCTGGCACCTTGTCTAAGTGTGCTGTGCTGCAGGACCTGTCCTCTCCACCTGCCCCAGGGGCAACGAGAATGACTGGCCAACATATGAATGAGATCATCAACATCCACTCAGACTTCCTGGAAGAAGTGTGATGAGAGGTGGCCCTGGTGTGGATGGGTGGAGAGATGTGGGAGAGGGGAAGGCTGAGAGCCAAGGGGGCTGTGGGGAGATGGGCCAGGCTGGGATGAAGGACAGGCAGTTGAGTCTGGGGAGGCCCTGAATGCCAGCAGAGCCACCTGGAGCGAATGGTAAGCGAATGAACAGACCTGCTTCCAAGAGCCTGGGGACCTTGTTGTTTTACCCAAAGACCCTTGTGAGCGGACTCTAAGATGGGCAGAGGAGTGGAAAACTGAGGGGAGGGAGGAAGGCCCTGTGTTTAGTAAATACAATCATGAGTTCAGAAGAAAGCAACCCACTTTCAGAAATATCGTCTGCAGCTTTCCACAGTTCTTGCCACAGTAGTTGGCACCCCGCCGAGAGAAGATGACCTCGTGGGCGGGCACCCGCTGGTATGCCACACGCTTGTCTCCCTGCAGCATCCAGATGACGATGTCGGGCAAGCTGTTCTGGGGCTGGAGAGAGGGTGGCGGGCGGTCACGGCAGGGCCACTGACAGCCGAGGCCCAGCCCTGCAGCCACACCCCGAGCAGACCTCCCATGTGTTGCCCACACCAGGTCTCCCCCGTGACCACCCAGGGCTGCCTGGGCACCTCTTTTCAGTGCTGTGAACTCCCTGAGGGCAGGCCATGGGGCTGCCCGTGGCTCACAGAAAGAGCCTGCTAAAAATTCAGAGCTGAGTCCATATTTGCTGGGAAGAGCAACTCCTGCCTGGAGCCCAGAGCTTGAGTTCTTAGATTCCCTCCTCCGTGGGGAAAGTACTGGAGGACTTGCCTTCACCTGGGAGAAGACATTACACCTAAGATGTCACCCCTCTTCCTCACTCCTGAGAGCAGCAGCTGATGCACAGAAGGACCCTTACTCCTACCCCCCTCTCTAACAGCAGGGGTCCCTGTAGCCTGACACTTTTCTGGGCCCAGTGACAGTGGGCTCTGAAAATGATGACTACCTGGAGCCAAGTTGCAAGGCCCCTGGCCCCTTCAGGGTCTCTAGCAGTGAGTAGGAACTGCTCCCAGTGGCCACACTATGGAGAGATGGCTGGTTGGGCAACAATTGATCTGTTTCCAGGGTTAGTGAGCCAAGTGTGCCCAGGGATGGGGCTGGGCCTCTAGTCAGGTCCACAAATGACAGGTGATGCTCGTGGGGCAAACACCAAGCATTTCATATGAATGGTTTCAGCAAGCCCCTGAGGCAGGGATGGGCATCTCCATTGGAGGTGAGTAAATTCGGGCTTAGAGAGGTTAGGGGCCAACCCAGAAGTCTCTTGACTCCAAATGTGTGCTTTTAACACCACACCAATGGTTCTCAAAGTGTGGTCCCAGAGCTGTCCCCACCACTAGGGAATCTGATGTGCAAATTCTCAGACCCCACCCCAGCTCTGCTGGATCACAAACTCCTGGTGCCTCCCAACGAGCCCTCCAAGGGATTCTGATGCAGCTTCAAGTGTGAGCCAGTCTCTCCCTGCTGACTTTCAACCCTCTGTGGTGAGAGTTCCAGTTTGAGTCTAGAGCCAGGATCATGGAGGGTGGCCTATGACCAGCATGAGGGGATGGTGCGCACCACTGTGAGGGTCGGTCTGTGGCTGAGGAGCAACTGTCTGCCAATAACTGGGCACATGCCCATAGACCCTGCTGAGGGAGGCATCCAGGGTGACTTTCCAGGTACCTTCCCTTCCAGAGGAAACCCTGGTGGCGCAGTGGTTAAGTACTATGGCTGCTAACCAAGAGGCTGGCAGTTCAAATCCACCAGGTGCCCCTTGGAAACTCTATGGTGCAGTTCTGCTCTGTCCTGTAGGGTTGCTATGAGTCTGAATCGACTCAACAGCAGTGGGTTTGGTTTTTTTTTTGGTTCCCTTCCAGAGCAGCCCTTCCCACCTCACAGGCAACCATCCTCTTCCCTTCCACAGGTCGCTCCTCCTGGAGTCCTCCTCCAGGCCTTCTCTTCCCCCACTTGGTCTGAAGCTCCTTCCTCACCATCCCCCACCTCTTCCCTTGGCGCCCACGTGGCTCTGGATATCTGCCACCACAGGAGCAGGCCTGTCCCCTCACTCCAGACAAATTGGAAGCTACCTGCTTACCCGGGGAACTGGGTGGTACATCGAGTCTCACAGATCTGGGGAAAGGGGTGCAGGTGGGGAAAGGGTGCCCCTGAAAACAAACTGAAGCCGGTTCTCTCTGATTAGATGTGACGAAGCTCCAAGTTACTGCGAAAGCAGTCTCCATCCAGAAGGGCAGGAAACAAGGGCCTCATGTGAGGCAGGCTGAGGCCAGGCACCAACAGGTGCTGGTTGGCAGCAAGAAGGAATCAGGTTCCTGGGGAAGCAGCCCTGGCACTGGGCCCT
Organism: Elephas maximus indicus; assembly: GCF_024166365.1. NCBI lineage: Eukaryota > Metazoa > Chordata > Mammalia > Proboscidea > Elephantidae > Elephas > Elephas maximus. The sequence continues at coordinate 64,557,320 of NC_064835.1, forward strand.
CTGTCTCTGACAGACTTTGGCAGACAGGGGGCATTTATTAGGCACCTGCTATGTGCCAGGCTCTGTGTAGCCCCATAACTCCCAGTATCCCATTGAACCTCTTAACAATCCTATGTGGTAGCTACTACCCTCCTCCTCTGCCAGTGGGGACATTGGGGCTCAGAGAGGTTAAGTCACCTGCCCAAGGTCGCCCAGCAATAGAGCCAGGGTTGGATCATGTCCAGACCATCCCCATGTCCCTCCCAGTTCTGATGTTCCAGGCAGCAGGGGGCAGAGGAAGGAAGGCACCATGCAGGGTGAGCTACCTCATCCGCCAGGGCACGGAGACGCAGGAGCCAGTCCTCAGCCTGCTCCAGGGCGGCAGGAAGCTCGCTATGGCCAAGCTTCAGGGCCAGGGCAGCCTCGGTGATCTGGTTCAGGTGGCGGACGCGCAGCTGGTACCGGTACTGGTCCAGGTGGGTGGCAGAGGGTGTCTGGTGGACATCACCCAGCGGCTGGCTGTGAGGGCAGACAGAAGGCAATGGCTTCCCCAGGCCCAGGCCTGCACACACACGTACACACACCCTCAGCCTCCCTGCTGTGTGCTCAGCCTGCCCTGTGTGCTCTCCAGCCTAGCCCACGTGCACAGACAACTCTGCGTGGTGTGCTCCACCCTCACCTCTTCTGGGAACCCTTTCCCAGCCTCATCAGCCCACATGCCTCCCTGCTCTCAAGTCCCACCGCCCTGATCCCAGGTTGCTCGTTTGGAACTTATCCTCAACCTCCCATCCTTGGAGCATGTCTCCTCTGCCCAGCTGACTGCAAGCTCTCCGAGGTCCAGAGGGTCCCTGCCCAGCCCCCTCAGTCCTACAGCAGAGTCCCAAGTGCTGGCTAAGTTGCCCTCCACTGAAACAAATCCACCCTCTGTTGTACGCACACTTTCTTGAAGAAGGAAATTTATGGACCCCTGACAAGCCACTGCAGACGCTGTGGGGAGGCCCGCAGCCAGTAATACAGATGTGTCAGCCCCGGGCGGCCTGTAACACCCCTCCCTCCCCACCCTCTGCTTCGGGAAGCCTTTGGGGAGGAGGTGGGCATACATGTAGTCCCAGAAACAGCCCTGAGCCCCAAGTGGGGGCTGGTTTAAACCTTTGTTTGGAGGCAAAGAACTCTGAGCCCCCCCAACCCACCGGGGCTCCCTAAAAGTCCTTCTTACATGGCAGCTCTCCACCATGCCAAGCTTCCTGGGCCAGTACACACACATGGCCCTGCAGGACGGAATAGGGGCGTCTTTGTGCTTTCCCGGCCAAGCAGGGCCCCTCTCGATTGTCCCTGATTGAGGGTCTGGGGGTGCCCCGCCCCCACTGCACCCCGCCGAGCCCTGGACTCCCAAACAGGACATCCGTCAAAGCGGCTCCGCCAGCTCTGCTCCCATCACTTGCAGCCCCCCGCCCCCCCACCTCACGCTCCCCTCCCCACAGCGTCTGGACTCCCGGCTCCCGGCTGATTTATTTTTCTGCCAATTTCCCCGAGCTATGCAGAACCAATTACCGCCGGAGCGCAGCGGCACCGCCGCCGCCAGATACACCACTCTGGCAGGCCCTCGCCGCACTACATTTTTCCTGTTATTTTTTTTAATTGAATTTTTAGGGTGGGGGGAGTGGTACGCAAACTCCATCTCGGGAAACTTAAGCCCCGGGGCCTGTCTCAGGTCACGTACTGCACACCCTGTAGTAATATAATATTTACTGCCCCGAGGGTGCCGCGGACAGGGCTGCCCCTGGCCAGCGAGGGGCGGCCTCCACCCCACCCTGCTCGCTTAGCGCGGAGGGGCAGGTTCGGTGGGCGGAGGGGGGCTGGAGCCAGTCCTGGGCCAGGGCCTGCTTGGGAACGAGGCCTGAGTGGGCCCGAGAGTGGGGGCAGGCGGGGTCTGGAGTGGGACTTGGAGAGCAGAGCCAACCCGGTGATTTATGCTCCCAGCCTGGTCGGGAGCTGGGAGGGACTGTGATACAGACCACCAAAGGGAGATTTTCGTGGAGGCCCCGAGCCCAGCCAAGGCTCCCCCAAGAAACAGCCAGTAGCCAGGACTGCCACTAACAAAATGCCTGGCCCTTTCCTGCCCCAGGAAAGCCCAGGGCAGGGGGTAGGGAAAAAGGGACACCAGGAAGAGGAAGCATGGGTCACGCTGCACCCCAAGCCCAAACACAGGCCTGCCAACCCAGGCTGACTGGGAAATCACTGCATGGCAGGCCAGACCCCGCGGCACAGGCACAGAGCTGGCTGTTCCTGAGATTGCTGCTGCCTATGGGATCCCAGTGGGTGCCTTTCTCAGGGCGAGCTGCCCCAGAGGGGGCCAGAATGAACTGGCCTCAGGGTCATTCATTCCACTCAAGAGCAACAGCTCCACTGGGCCTGGATCCAGAGACAAGACCAGCCCTGCCCTCGGGGAACCCCGGGTCAGAGAGGCGAACGGGCCACAATGCTCCCTTAAGCAGCCTCAGGCTTGGGAATACTTCCTGGAATAAGGGGCCCAGAGTTGCTCCTGGCTGGACAGGCGGGAGCTGGTCAGGCCAAGGAGAGCGAGGAGGGCGCTCTGGCCAATGGAGCAGTGTCTGCACAGAAGGAAGGCTGGGAACAGGAAAGCATGTGTGAGGAGGTAGTGAGGGTGGGCCAGGCCAGCACAGAGGCCGGGGTAGGACTGGTAGGGACCTAGAGGCAGGCGGTGGGGCAGAGACAGGGCTGTCTACCGGGACAGGAGCTGGAACTTGTCTTGAGGCAGTGGGAGCAGGCAGGGCACAGTCCAACTCGAGTCTTGGGAAGATGGTGGGGAATGTACTGGGGCTGGAGCCCAGGGGGCTGAAGCCCAGGGGGCTGGAGCCCAGGGGGCTGCCAGCATGAGGGGGCAGGAGAGGAAGGAAGACAGGCCAAGGACAGAGAGGCAGAACCAACAGGGCTGGGGAGGAAAAAAGAGAGTGCCGGGAGGGTAGTCAGCCAGCTCCAGTCTCCACCTTCGGCATCTCGCTTTGATGGATCCAGAAGAAGACACATGGGGAGGGTGATGAAGTCTTTCTGGGACATGTATAGCCTCAGACACGGCATGAATGTGCTGGCAGAACGTCACATGCAGACATCCAGCGGGCAGTGGGTCTGTGGTCTAGAGATCAGAGGCAAGGGCTGGGCTGGAAGAATAGAGTGGGCGCCACTGGCCTGTAGGGGAGGGGGTTCCCCAGGGAGATGAGCCAGGAAAAGGGTCTGAGGAACATTGGTGTTGGAGATGTAGGCAGAGGCTGGCTGGAGGAATGAGTGAAGGTTTGGGATAAGGTGAGTGGGGGGGCAGCCAGCAGTTGGCTACGGCAAGCTGGCTCAGGGCCCACACCTGGCTGCCTGGGCTCGTCAGCTGTGATGGCACTCAACATCAGAGTGGGAGGTGGAAGAAAACTCCTTGCCGAAGCCCCTGGGCTGGTCAGTGGCCTCGGATGATTCCTGAGGGAATCTGTCCTGATGCCTGGAATTCTTCCCCTAGAGAGCCATTTGGGCATTCTTTAAGGGGCTGCGAGCCTGGCTCCCCTCCCAAGCTCCTGACCTGAGACCAGTACCCCCAGGAGATCCTGGGTTACCCTTCTGTCCCCAGGAGAGTGACTCAGGGGGCCAGGCTTTGGCAGAAGTGTTTTAGCCAAATCCCCCAAGAGCAGAGCCCTGAGGGGATAGAGGGCAGCCCAGGACTTGTGTCCCACCCATCTCAGATGCTGCAGAACCTCAGACCTGCCCAGGTCCACACAGCACATGGGTCACGAGCAGAACCCAGTGCCTTGGCCTTCCCACATCACCCCAAGGCCGCCCAACTGCCGAACAGGGCCCAGCAAGTCACTGCAGGCATGGCCTGCAGCAGGGGTACCAGCACCAGTGCCTGGTGAGCTTTGCCCCCACAGCTGCAGGCCCTCCACATGCTGGCCACGCCCACACATGTGTGCCCTCCAGCCCTGCTCTGTCATTAGATCTCCAGACCCCAAGGCCAGCTTCTTCACACATGTCCCACGGGCACCTGCCACTCCACATGGCCAGTCCTAGACTCCTCATCTTCCTGGTAACCTGCTCCTCCTCCTGGTAACCCCCAGGGTCCATCCATCTGCCCTGACCAGGGTCTGGGTATCATTCTGGACCTTCCTTTGGCTCCCACATCTAACCCACCATCAAGTGTTGGCCATTACAGAGCAGTACAGCGAGGAGGCTCTGCCACTTTCTAGCTGTGTGAATCTGGGCAAGTTAATTAACTTCTCTGTGCCTCAGCTGCCTCACCTATAAAATGGGGCTCATTCCAGTTCCTACCTCCTAAGAGTTTTATGACAATTAAATTCATTAATACAGGTAAAAGCCTGAGAACAGTGCCTGTCACAAAAGTGCTCATTAAGAGTTTGTTGTTTCTCTGATATCTTCTGAGTAATCCACGTTGCCGTCTGCTGCCTTCGGCCTCCCACCCCTCCCAGAGCCTTTGTTCCAGCTCACCTGTATAACCATATGGCCAGTCTTCCCTCACCCGGTCTCCCAGCATGGCCCACCTCCACCACCTCCCACCCTCTCGCCTTCCCACTGAAGCCAGTGAGCCACAGGGCTGCGGCGGGTCAAGCGGCCCTCTCAGCTCTCCTGCTGAGCTCTCCCAGAGCCCTAACGCCTGTCCTATTTGGGCTCCCTGGAGCCAGCAGGGGTGGCTAACTCCCACTGCCCCCTCAGAGTGCACATCAAGTACCCCCTCCTCCAGGAAGCACCCCTGAATTAGATCTGTATGAATGAGATGAAATTTGAATGGGATATATCTGCTCTGAGCTGCAGCCCATGCCTCTGGCCCCCAAAACGCTGACTTTCTTTGCTCACTTTTGTATCCATCACCCCTGGAGGGTGTCAGTGTGTCCTGGAAGCCTGGCACCAAGCCTGCCAGACTTCAGAAAGGTCTGGGGATAGGTGAATGGCCTATCTGGAATCCCACCACCAGGGAGAAGGGAGGCGTTTCCCAACTAGGGGTGGAGGACCAAAAGGGGGATTAAATCAGGTGAGGGGGACATGAAGTTTAGGGGACAGCACAGAATGTATTTGCATATATTCATACTTAACCCCATATGGGGTAGAAAGACAATTATTTCTTATTAAGTCCGTTTAACAGCTGAGAAAACTGAGGTCCATGGAAGTAAAGTTGCCCAGAGCCTCAGAGCTGGTTACAGGGACTAGAATCTAAGTCTGCTGACATTTCTTCTTCTTAATAATAGTAATGTCGCTATTGTTGTGTGCCATCAAGTCCATTCTGACTCATAGTGACCCTGTATGACAAAGCAGAACTGCTTCATAGGGTAACATAGGATATAATCTTTACAGGAGCAGAATGCCAGGTCTTTTCTGCAGAGGAGCCACTGGTGGGTTCAAATCACCAACCTTTTGGTTAGTAGCTGAGCACTTAACCTTTGGGCCACCAAACCAAACCCGTTGCCATCAAGTTGATTCTGACTCATAGCAACCCTACAGGATAGAGTAGAACTCCTCCACAGAGTTTCCAAGGAGCGGCTGGTGGATTCGAACTGCCGGTCTTTTGGTTAGCAGCCAAAGCTCTCAACCACCATGCCACCAGGGCTCCAAATAGTAGCAATAGCTATCATTTATTAAATATTCCCTAAGGGCCAGGTACTCTAGTCATGTGATATTTATAAAGTAGTTATATCATCAGGTTGGCGATGAGGAAACCGAGTTTCAACACTGGTGGTAGCTGGCCCAAAACCACCTGGCAGGGGAAGAGATGCTGAGATGTTCCCCATTCAGCCAGGCCTCTGAGCCCCCATGTTCTCCATCATCCCCCAGAAACCCTTCTCCTGAAGTTGACAATCAGCCTCGTCAATAGAAAGCTAAACAGAAACCGAGGTCCCCCACATGGCCTTGGGAGAAGGAGGGGCACCACCCACCCCCAGCTTCTCCTGGAGATTCCATCAGGGAAATAAGAGGTCGGGGATCAGAGACACAATGCTCCCCATTCAGGTGAGCTGGCCCGCCCCAGGCCCACAGCTGCCGCTGCTGCAGGGAGATTTATGACCTGCTCTGAATGTCACCTTTTCAACTCCCCTTGCTGGCTCCACCACCTTCGGACTCAGCCTGGGCTGGACCGCTGGCCAAGCGTGGCTGGGAGACGTGCCGTCGCTCACCACCACACACCAGCACTCCCGGGAAAGTGGGCCTTGCTGAGCCAGGAGGGGGGCGCAGGGGGCGCCAGGTACCCCCTACCTGCAGTCTGTGATGAGGTCATCCATCAGCTGAGCCACCAGGGAGTCCACGTCCTCGGTGGAGCACTGCGCCTTCAACGCCAGGTGGACCTGCTCCAGGCCAGCTTCCTGTGGAACAGGCAGGGCAGGAGGGGGGTGGGGGTTACATACTGGGCCCCAGCCACAGGCCTTGTCACCTCAGCCCAGCCCCTGAGCCAAACAGGAATAAACAGTTTGAGCAAAGAACACAGAGCCCGGAGCAGACAATCCAGGGTCTGCACTGGCTCAAGAAGCTTCCAGGGCTCCACGCACTCAGACAAATCCAAATTCCCAAGCCTAGTGTTTCAACCTCACTTGTGGTCATGAGGAGTTCAGGTATGTGTACAACTTCAGCAGAAGTTGCTTTCACAAGGCTAAAGGGGTGCACCAGCCCTGGGGCAGGGACTGGAAGGCAGGAGGGAACAAGAAAGCTGGTAATAGGGAACCCAGGGTTGAAAAGGGAGACTGTTGACATGTCGTGGGGTTGTTAACCAATGTCATGGAACAATGTGTGTACTAACTGTTTGATGAGAAACTACTTTGCTCTATAAACCTCCAACTAAAGTATGATTAAAAAAAAAATTTTTTTTTTAAGAAATTGGTTTCATCCTGCTCTTCACTGGCTTCCACTTCAAGCCAGGTCTGACTTTGCACAGGTGAGGGACCCTCTCTGAGACCCTGGGCATTCCATCTCCCCACCTGGAACGTTCTCTCCTGTCCAAATTCTATCACCCAGTAAGCTTAGGTCAAGTCCCCACTTCTGCAGAGGCATTCAGACCACCTCAAACCCCAGGGAGTTCCTTCTCCAAACCGCCACAGCCCTGGTCACCCCTGGTTACACCTGGTCTCCTCCCTGGAGCTCTTTCCCTCTGCATCCATCTCCACAGGCCTCAACCTGAGCAGGGAGGCAGGACCACTCACAGGAGACCCATGAGGCCAAGGCTTTGTCTCTCAGTCCCCCATGCACCCTCCCCACCCGTCAGCCTTCCTCAGCTAGGGACAGACCCTAGAAAGAGAAACCACAGCGCTTGCTGTCACTGACCCTGGAGTTTTGTTGTGACAGAAGAAACCAGACAATGGAGTCTGGAATTCTACAGCATGGACTCCAAATTCTCCCCCATCTTGGTGTATCCTGGTCTCCTCCCCTCCTATTCCCTCCTCTTGAAGTGCCCATCTCAGGGAAGGCATGGGCCACCAAGATACTCCACCTGGGCCTGGAGCCCCCCTCCCAAGCTACTTCAAGACCCCAATTTTCACCCTCCCCTTCAACCTTTCCTTTTAACTATGCTCACCTCCTCAGCCAAGTTTCTTCCACCCCCCTCCTTTCCTTGACTCAGCTCCTCATTTGCTTCAACCCCTGCCCCACAACTTCTCAGCAGTGGGCCTCACTTGCCTCCTCCATTGCCCAAGAGCCATGATCCTCATGGGTCAGCCTCCACCCCATGCAGGCCACAGAAACGACCTTGAAATCACCACCATGACCACCAGTCTCCCACCTGGCCTTCTCACTTCCCTTGGCCTCTACACCTCTGCTGGGTTTCAATTCTCCTCCATTCTCTTACCAAGCACCACCCGCCAGGTCAGCAGCTCCCAGCATCATAGGTAACTCCCTTGAAGGCCCAGGTCACATCCAAAACAGAACTCATCACCCGGCCTTGCACACTCTGCTCTTTTTCCCGGTTCCCTCAACTTCCCAGTCTCATGCACAACTTTGCCCACCAAAGACCTAAAGCCACTTCTCACAGCCCTTTCTCGCCCCCAAACCCAACTGACCACCAAGTCCTCTTAGTTCAAGGCGTGCCATTTTCTCCCCAAGGTCATCTCCTTCCTGGTATCTGGCACTCTCTCCAGACCCTGCAATGGCATCCTAACTGGGCTGTCACCTTCCATCCATCCCCCCTGAACTCATTCCACAGTCTACTCACTGCCCCATGATGCTCTCCCCAGGCTCCTTAGCCACTCTCCTCTGAGCCCCACCTCTCTCCCTCTCTCTCTCTGGAATGTCACCCTGAATCTAAGTTTGGAAACCTCTGTATGAGAGGCCTTGGTGAACTTGTTCTCTCCTTTACTCAACTGACCCCCTGAGACCAGAGGCAGGACCGTTTTCCATTCTGGGGGTCCAGCTTCTACACAAGCCCTTGCATATGGAAGAGTTAAGGGTATTTGATGATTGAACGAACGAATAGTTCAAGGCTCTGCCCTGCTCCTAGCTCGGTACCTCTCAGCCCTCTTTCTCTGTGCTGCCTCCCACATCAGACCAGGGGTTCCCCAGGCTTGTTCTCATCCCCTCTCCTCTCTTCCCAGTACCCAGGGCTGCAGATGTGGCACCATCAGAACACCCATAGGTGTGGGCACCCATAGGTGTTCAAGTCTGTACAGATTTCCACTCACCAGCTGGTCGGCAATCCTGAGCAGCTGGTTCTGAGTTTCGATCCTGTGGCTGATGTCCTCCCAGTAGGATGAAAGCACCACCACGGGCTTCACGTTGCCCCAGGGTAAGTAGTAGTAGTGGCACCCTGGCAGCGGGGAAAAGGGCCTGAGTACTGGGCCAGACGGGGGATGGGAGTTGCAGAGCTTGGGCCTCCTGGGTGCTCAGGGCTGAAACTGGCACGGCTGGGAAGGAGACAGACACCTGCCCCTCCCACAGGAACTCCCCAGGGACACACGTGGCACGTGTTCTAATGAGGTGCCTGAGCTGCGTTCGCATACTGAACAGACAGCTGCTGCTCTCATTAGGGCTCCTTAGCACATCAGGACAGAGGAGCTGTTAGAACGACCCAGGGAATCCAAGCACATACTCCCCAAAATCTCAAGGCCAAGTTCAACAGGCACAGTGTAATCATTGCAGGAGGTCAAGATCAACGCCCACCACGGCCGTTTCTGGAATGCAGTCTGAGAACCCCGGCGGGGCAAGGGGGGAAGCGAGGAGAGGTGGCACCCCGAGCAGGTCTGCCAGCGCTGGGCCTCGGCACGGGCCTCCAGGAGCTCTGCACAGGAGGCCTGACGTAGGACTCAGCCCCTGCCCTGTGTCCTGGGCCCCATGGTGGCACCCGACCTCTGGGCTCACCGTCAAAGACGGCCCGGCTGTACTGGGTAGTGGAGGCCAGTGGCAGGCAGGTTGTGTCGAACTTGTTCCCATAGTTCCCAATGCTGACCTCGAACTGGATGGCGTTGTCAACGTCCTGGAGCATGGAGGCTGAGTAGAAGGCAGCGAACAGGGAGTACTTGCGTCTCCGGAGGAACTTCTAAGAGCAGAGGGCGGGCACAGGGTCACAGAGGGGTACAGGAGGACTCCCAAGATGGGGAGGGCTCACACGTCCAGCAGCCCCTGGCCGTGACCGGTGCCCAGTAACTCCTGGCTGGACAGACAGATAGCAAGTGTTCCAACTAAGAAACAATGTCCAGATTTGGTTAGTAACTGAGAAACTCATTCCAGGTCTGTGTGTGCTTGGCCACATTTCCCTAATAAGATCTGCTCCTCCAAGGTCATGCTGCTCCTTAATCCAAACTAGCAGCAATGGCCCCACAGCACCAGGGAAGCTGGTCTCCCACAGGGTCCACCAGGGCAACCCAGGCCTCATCTCCATTCAGAAGGGGCCGAAAGCTCTAAACCATTCCCTGCCCAGGCCGCCCATGCTACCCAAGCTCTCCTCCACACCAGCCAGCTGTTCGATCCACATAGGCTGCCATCTGCCACTTGCATGGACTGAATTAATCTCACTGTCCCCACTGGGTGTCTGGCACAGAGCTAAGGACACAGTAGGCACTCAACAATATGCCCTAATTTGAACCAAGATGATTTTACAATTCTCCTCACAGAAGGCAGAGAGCAAGAGGAGTTAGACAGTTGGGTTTCAGGTAAATAGGACTAACGGCTAACACTTACTAAGTGCTTACTGCATACAAGTATTAATTCATTTAATTCTCGCAACAACCTGATGAGGCAGGTATAATTATCACCCATACTTTACCAGCACTACTGTGAAGAAAGGCCTGGCAATCTGCTTCCATTAAGATGACAGCCAAGAAAACCCTGCAGGGCAGCAGCTCTAGTCCATAACTGGTGGAGTCACCGTGAGTTGAAAACGACTCGATAGCAACAGATTCTAGTTTGCAGATAGGGAAACTGACACAGTTTGGAATGGGCAGAGCCAGGATTCAACCCAGTGCCACCTGATTACAGGGTCTGAAAGTTTAAACCACTGTGCTGACTCCATACAGCAGACTCCAAGACACAAGGCCCAGCTGTACCGTTCGCTGTTTGGATACATTTGAGCCTCAGTTTCCTTATCTATAAAGTGAAGTTAATGACAGCAGTTTCCTCATAGGGGTGCGGAGAGGATTCACTGATACAAGAAGTGTGGGTCACTAGCACGCTGTCCAGTGCTATCAGTGCAAACAAGTTGCCATCGAGTCAGTTCTGACTCTTGGCGACCCCGTGTGTGTCAGAGTAGAACTGTGCTCCACTGGGTTTTTGATGGCTGGTTTTTTGGAAGTGAATCTCCAGGCCTTTCTTCAGAGGTACCGCTGGGTGGACTCAAGCCTCCAACCTTACAGTTAGCAGCCAAGCACTTAACCGTCTGTGGCACCCAGGGACTCCTTGCTGGCACATGGTGAGTGCTTAATAAATGTTAATTGTTACTATAAAACTACACCTTATTTTGCATCAAGCTCTAGACTTTTCTGATGCTTTCATTTATCTTCTTTGAGCCTCTGAATGCACAGAGGGAGGCAGGGTGGATGTTGTGACATTCCTACTTCCCAGCTGAGACATGAGGCCCAGAGGGTGCAGGCACACTAAGGGTGGGGCAGAGCCGAGGCCTCCCTGGGCAGGACAGCCCAAGGCCAGTCCCTCCTAGAGAGACTCCCTTACCTCCACCCGGAGGATGTCATCTGCGGGAAGGTCCTCCA